>NC_065594.1:47403283-47711564 GCF_024542745.1 Macaca thibetana thibetana
CACTAAAATCTTACTGGAAAACCAAAAGTCTTTTTCTCCATTTCTCCTCATTCATTTACTTAAGATTAACGTTAAACTGTTTCTGTATCTAGGAATCAATGTGCCAACAGTCACTCCACTAGATCCATCACACCTGTGCAGTAGATAATCATAGCAACATGCGGGAGGGCAGACCAGGAGAACATTGCTTAATTTCTCTGAATTCAAATTAAGCATCTAAAACATGGAAATTAAAATAACTACCACAAATTTAATTATGACTATTAAGTGAAAATATTTGAGAGTTGATAAACCTTAGCTACTCTTAATCTATATATAAATTTTTCTCTAGCTTATTTCTTTAACTTTTTCTTCTCCTGGATATTAATTAATTTTGAATGCTTGTAATAATTCTGATGTAGTCATGCACGGCATAACAACATTTTGGTCAATGACAGACCATATATATGAAAGTGGTCTCATAAAATTTTAATGGAGCTGAAAAATTCCTATCACCTAGCGACATTGTAATCATAATAATGTCCTAAAAAATGCATCACGATGTATTTGTGATGATGCTGGTGTAAACAAACATATTTTGATACCAATCATATAGAAATATAAGCCCATATAATTATGCACAGTACCAAATACTTGATAATATTAATAAATGACTGTTACTGATTTATGTATTTATTATACTATACTTTTAATCATTATTTTAGAATGCAATTCTTCTATTTATGAAAAAAAGGTAACCGTTAAACAGTCTCAGGCAAGTCCTTCAGGAGGCCTTCCAGAATAAAACATTGCTATCATAAGAGGTGACAGCTCCACGCATGTTATTGCCCTTAAAGATCTTCCAGTGGGACAAGATGTGAAAGTGGGAGACAGAGACACTGATGAACCTGAGCTTGTGTTGGCCTAGGCTAATGTGTCTGTTAATTTTTAACAAAAAGCTTTAAAAGGAAAAATATAATTAAATATAAAGCAGCCTTATAGAATAATGATATAAAGAAGAAAAATGTTTTTGTACAGCTGTACAATGTGTCTGCATTTTCAGCTGCATGTTATTACAGAGGCAAAAAGTTAAAAAATAAAAATTTATAAATTAAAGCAATTACAGTAAGTTAAGGTTAACTTATTATTGAAAAAAGTCTTATAAATGTATTGTAGTCTAAATGTACAGTGTTTATAAGTCTATGGTAATGTACAGTAATATCCTAAGCCTTCATATTAACTCACCACTCACTCACTGACTCATGGAGAGGAACTGCCAAATTGGAAAGCTTCATTCACGATAAATGCCTTATACAGGTACACAATTTATTATCTTTTATATTGTATTTTTGCTATACTTTTTCTATATTTAGATTCACACATACATACCATTGCATTACAATTGCCTACAGTATTTAGTAAAGTAACATACGGTACAGGTTTATAGCCTCAAAGCAATAGGCTAGACCAGAGAAATAAGTATGTCGTGGGCTATCACATCCCAGAGGTTTGTGTAAGTACACTCTGTGATATTTACACAAGAACAAAATTAACTGACATATTTCTTAGAATTTATCCTCCATCATGGCTGGGTGCAGTGGTTCACACCTGTAATCCTAGCACTTTAGGAGGCAAAGGCAGACGGATCACTAGAGATCACGAGTTCAAGACCAGCATGGCCAACACGATGAAACCCCGTCTCTACTAAAAATACAAGAATTAGCCAGATGTGGTTGTGGGTGTCTGTAATCCTGGCTACTTGGGAGGCTGAGGCACGAGAATTGCTTGAATCCAGGAAACGGAGGTTGCAGTAAGCTGAGATCGTGCCATTGCACTCCAGCCTGGGCAACAAGAATCAGTCTCAGTCTCAAAAAAAAAAAAAAAAAAAAAAAAAGAGAGAAACGAAAAGAAAGAACTTATCTCCCATCATTAAGCAACACATGACTGCAGTTAAAATTAAATTTTGCATATGTACGTTTTAAAAACCTCTTTTTGAATATCCACCTATTTATAACCTTTTCAAAAACATCTTGCTTTTGCTCTCTCTCTTGAACACAGACAATGACAGCAAGGTCATTGAGAGTCTAAAGAAGAATATCTCCAAGCAGGAGTCACTTTTCAGGGCACATGACCTCAACAACAAGAGTTACACATTCCTGATTTCCTCTAACTATGAATATGTCTAACAGAGGGAGAACTTGTGGAAGTAGCAGCAGAAGTATTTCGAAAGCTTTTCTCTGATGTTTGTGGAGCTGCAGATGTTGATCAACATGTCTGTCAAACTTCAGACTGTTTACAACATTCTAATGACTGTCAACAAAGAAGATGGTGAATCTCCTGAGTATTACAGGTTTCTGAATATTGTAGTCCACTCCACCATCAGACTAAAGCAGAACTTACATCTGTACTGTACACTGGAGATGATTTCTATTGGCATTTTGTCAATTATATATATTTATAAATTTGAGAAAGGTAATATTTCAAATAAAAACCAATATATTACCTATTGAAGATGCAACATGCATACATATACATTACTTAATATAAGAAATAAAATATTTTTGTGGTCTTTCTACTCCTTAGCTCAGCTGGGTTCAAGTTTTTGTCTCACTACCAGGAAGAATTAGACACACGGACACTGGAGAGTTTGTAGAGCAGAATTTATTAAGCAAAAGGAAAGCTCTCAGCCGAGAGAGTAGTTCTGAAAGCGGGTTGCCAGTTACCCCCTTCATGGTTGAAGACAGGAATTTATATATATATATATATAAGCTGATGAGGCTAGGTTCATTATCTGTAATAAGGTGAAAATTCCTGGCAGCTCCACCCCATCCTTCCAGTGCACATGCGGGCTCTTAGTCTGAGCCTGTCCATATTTATTTATTTCCCTTACGGCTCATGTGCTAAGGAATGAAATTTTCCACTGTGGGCATGTTTAGGAAAGCTTCTTGTGCAAGTTCTCTTATCTGCACCAAGCATCTGGTGTAGGCCAGGCATGGTGTCTCATGCCTGTAATCCCGGCACTTTGGGAGGAGGGGGTCGGCAGATCATGAGGTCAGGAGATCGAGACCATCCTGGCTAACATGGTGAAACCCTGTCTCTACTAAAAATACAAAAAAATTAGCCGGGCATGGTGGCACATACCTGTAGTCCCACCTACTTGGGAGGCTGAGGCTGGAGAATTGCTTGAATCCGGGAGGGGGAGACTACAGTCAGCCTAGATCACACCATAGCACTCCAGCCTGAGTGATAGGGCAAGATTCTGTCTCAAAAAAAAAGAAAACATCTGGTGTAAGACTTGTGGGGTGCGTCAGAGGTTCTCCAGGGACTCTTCTTTTACTGTCTGCCTGAAACAAGTTGTTTAACTCTCCGCAATACTTTATCAATAAAATTGTCTCCTACACATGCCTTTCAATTCCATTACTTTCTTCCTCCACCTTAGCTCCAAAAGAAATCGCTAATCTTAGTTTAAAAATAATCTCCTTTTTAAATTTTTTATTCATGATATATATTCATAACCTGTATCCATAATATTTTATTAGTTATTTTAAACTTAAATAGTACTATAACATAGACATTCGTCTGGGGATTTTGTTTTTCACTTGGTATTAAGTTGCTGAGATTCATTCGTTTTGTCACATGATATTACACATCTTCCAATTATCTCTGAAATTTCTCTCTTCCTTCCTTAAACCTACTTAAGGCATATTGATCACCAAATACTCTTTAGCTAAATCTCTTGTACATAGTACAATACATATAACTAGTTATATGTACACTAATATATGCATTTCCAAGAACATGGGAAAGTCATACTCATTTTACAAATTCTGTAAATAAAAATAATACTAGCAAATTCTCTGTCTAGTGTGTTCTCTATTCTTTTGTTAGTTGATGATAAAATAGTAGTGAAGACGGAGTAATGGAGTGTAATAATTTGTGGTGATATTTAATATGAAAACATATTTCCTTATTGTTATATAAATAAGTTTGAGACATAAAATGCTGTTTACATATTCAGTGAGAAACCTAATTCTAAGCTTTTGGCTTTTAAATGTTTTCTGTGACCTTTGTTGCATTGTGACAGTTGTAGCAGATATTTCACTCATCATACAGTGTAATTGGCATTCTGCCACAATCACTAAACCCAGCAACAATTGTTAGCTCTAGGGAACTGCCAGAATGGAGTAAAGCTTTTTTAAACTCCATGTAATTAACAGAAATGTTTACACAGGAGAAAAAGTGTTATACTGCATCAAACTTTCCTTTTAAACATTAGTAGTTAGATTTTGAACTTACTCTAAATTGTAATATTTTAACAGTTGTAAAAAGATTCTATGTTAAAAGTATCTTCTTGTTTTATAAACCCTGTCAGCACTTAATCATTTAGCAAGATCATGTAAGTTATATCTATGCACTGAATGACATTTAAGAAAATATTATTATACCCTGCATAAGTGTATATGGAGATGTGAAGGGCCAGAATGATTTAATTAAGTATAATTGGGTCAATATAGAAGTTTAAAGTCATGTATGGAAGAAATTGTTGGTGACAAGACTGACTTTTTCAAATCTGGGTTTGGATTACTGCCTAAGATAAAATGGGCAAAAGCACATTGTAACTGTTCAATTAGGTAGAGGTTTCAGGGCACAAAGATTATACTGGATCTCTTCAACCTCATATATCATTCCTATCTTCCTCAATTCCTAGAAAAATAAAAAATATCTGACAGTTCTGATTGTTATCTGAGGTAGGTTGACTACGATTAGACTCAATAAAGAAACTCTGCTCAAAATTTAATAGATGCAACCTACTAAGTAAAAAAAGTGCTTCATTATTTAAAAATTCTTCAATTTTGTATAAATTAAAATCTATAGAAGTTAGAAATTATTCACTAAGATTCTAAAGTATTTGAAATGCCTATGAACTTTCCAGTGTAATTAAATGTGTCTTCTTTGTTTAAAGAAACATTTCTTATAAAAAGCTTAAATCTGTTTGATTCTATGTAGGTAAAGTATAAAACAATATTTTGTTCAATAAATAGAACTTTATAAATGAGTATGTAATTAATAAGGAAACTTTATTTTTCTTTTTGCTTAAAATAGATGATTATAGTAAGCATTTCTAAATTTAGTTTCCAGTTGAGAATTCTATTTTATATATTTATATACCTGTATCTATCTCTCTACTAATTAATTGATATGATACAGATGTTCTGTTGAGCCAAAATATTTCTATGTGGAGGTAAAGTGAATCTTTATTCATCTCCTAAGATTAATTTCTCTAGTTAATATTTCTATCAAGCATAGACTAAAAACTTGGTCAAAATTGATTGCCTGGTCATAGTTTCCCATATAAATAGCACAATTGTTTGCATTCAGTATATTTTAGAAGGCACTTCTTTGGTTTAGAATCTTAAAGAACATTGAATATAAAATTACATGCCACTGAAAAAAGGTTGCCAACAATGTGAGTTCTCTGTGCTCCCAGTGTAAAGAATACCATTATAGAGGGGATGTCATATTTTAATAGAGAAAATTACCGAGGCAGACACTAAACATTCAAATCATTATGTGTAAAATGCCTGTCTTTTGTCAGAGAAGCAGTAAAGAAATATTAGAGGCCAGTTCTCTTATTTATGTATGTATTCCATCATACATTAATCAATTATCAATTGTCAGGAACTGTTCTACCCTGTCCTCCTTCCAGGAGCATTAACAAAAATTAATTTTTCTGAGTCTATTACCATTTTTGGTAATTTGGAAGCAGCAACAATAATATAGTACAATGCAACATAATACAATATAATATGGCATAATGCAACAGAATAATTTTAAGGAAAGTTTAAATTCAGGGGAGCAAAGAACTTGGATGTTCAGAGGACATCAAGGAATGTAGGGTCAAGTAGGATCCGTTTTGTTGATAGCTGACAAAAGTGAGCGACAGAGAGTAACAGCAATCTATAAGTTAGTGCAGGCATTGCATTGTATGTTTGGAATAGATACTTAGAGAACAGCTCTGTTATTGTTGCTTTCACTCCCTTATATCTGGTTCCAGTATCCTTTGCTGTCTTCAGAGAGAGACTATTTGTAAGAGGAAGCCTAGAATTTCACCGTGCACTGTCATTTTGTCAAGAACTAAGGCAAATTCTACTAGGCTCCTGGAACAGAATGTTAAATCATTAGGAATAATTTATTTGACACACAGAATAAACTACAACTGTATACCAAAAGTCTGGTACACAATATGAGACTATTTTGAGAATGTTTATCCAAGGAAAATAAGACACATTTTTAGATGAGGCTTAATTTTTTCACATTGAATCACTTAAAAATATTCTTAATTCAATGTACTATATCATCTGCAATTTGTGGGCTGGTTAATTTAAAGGGAGTGATCCAGGTTAGGGAAGTTGAGATAGCAGAAATTTTTCTAAGAGAATGCAAATTAAAATTATTGGGCTGCAGGAATGGTACCTTGAAGTTAGAATGCTTGAGTTAAGTTTCTTTTTGGCTCTACCAACTACAAACTTGATAATACAGTTAGCTATGATTGGAAATGATACTAAAATCATGTGAAACGGTGCTTGATAAACTTCAGTGTGATTAAAAATGTCCTGGAAAAGATTGTCAAATGTGTTAATCATTGGTCTCTGTCACCACACCTTGCTTCACTAGGTCAAGGTGATTATGGTGCAGTGGGCAGCCATATCAAAATTTGAAGATTAGTTTTTTATGCTATAGTTATTTTTTTTCTCTTTTGGGGAAGCAGATCCATTTTGAATTGTTTAAATATCTACTAAGTCGGCTGCTGAAGGAATTGCTCCTGGGAAAATAGATTTATACTAAAAAATATAGTAATGTTTCCATTAGCAAATAATAATAAAGCAAAAAAATTATCTTGGATGATTTGTATTTTATGAGTTCTGCATACAAGAAACTCAAAATCTATGGCTTGAGAGTATACCTTAGCCTTTTTTTAGATTAAATTTTCAACCAATATTTAATAGAACATTCTCTATGTTCAATGTACATTATTAGGCATGATGGGAGATATAACAATGAGGCAACCTCATTATTCTTGAGGGTTTTACAATTATGTTATTTTTATTAAGAGCTTGGAAATATGTTCTAGGTTTGGGATTTTGAAGTGATACCTTTATTCAGTAGCCTAGAGCAGTAAACCACGAATTAAATGCTTGTATCCCCAGGGTAGAGCAGAAAACTATCCATTGTGATACCAAAACAAAATCTTTCTCTCTCTCTCTCTCTCCCTCTCTCTCTCTCTCTCTCTCTCTCACACACACACACACACACTTAATAACATGAAGATATTAAGATTTACTAACATTTTATTCATAGATTTATATTGGTGCCCTCTCATTTCCTCTCAATGGAATGTGATATATCACTTATGGTAAGCATATAAGGGAAACATTTTCACATTGTTGAGGCATTGACAATAGTGCCCTCATTTATTCACTGGCTTTCAAAATTTTAGACTTGTTATGTTTCTGAGAATTTACAGATATAACATGTAATTACTCTAATTTAAAAAATCAGCACAAAATTTATAGAACTTTTTCAATAAAACCATCTTTGAAGATAAGCACGAAAAATAGCAAAGCCAGGCAATCTTGATATTTTTATGACTGTATATTGTCAAAATTATAGGATAAAACTACTGAAAATGTATAACATGCTACTAAATAAATGTTTTTAAAATGTTTTATCTTCATAAGATTTAATAGTATTTCAAAATATGAATAAGGTAATAACAAGATTTTTAAGGAAAAATACATTTTATGAAGAGAGAATTTTGAATATAGTTACTTAGACTTTTGCTATTTCACTTTGTTGTCTACAATGATATTTGTGTCACTTACAATGGCTCTCTGATATTCACATATTTAATAATTATCAACAAGGGATTTTTCCATTTATTTAAAAATCTTCCAAAGAATGGTGTACTCTAAATATAAAAACAAAAAAGCATTGTATTTTAATTACTCCATAAGAATAATTGAATGGCATTAGGGAGAATAAAAATTTACAAGCTGAACTTTAACCAAAGCCTTGGCATAATGGTCGGATTGATTTGGAATGTGATCATCGCAATTCAGGAAGAACAGCTAATCACATACTTTCATTTGGATATATTATCTTTGAAATATGTTTTTTAAGTACGGTAGTTATCAAATAGAATTATCCAAACAAATCTCTGAAGTGTAAAATTTTATACCCAAACTTTAAAAAATAGTGAAGTACATTTAATCATGTTTTTATTATTTATTAATGAAATCTACATAGGTTTGGAGATAAATTGGAATATGCATACAGAATGATACATGGAGTATAATAAATCACATATCAAAGCTTTAAAATTCAATAAAATTTTTATGATTGGAAAACAAGCATCTTATACAATAGAAAATACTTAAAAGTTCTATTACTTTTATCTCATCCACCTTAACTTCTCTTTTTGATTATCTTTAATAATGTAAAAATACTTTAGCATAGCATTCAAAGTATAGGGTAAAAAGTTTTGAAAAATAAGCAAATAAGTAGCCATATTTTACTGTTGTAGCTTAAGAAATTTTGTGGATTAAAGATAACAGTTTGAAGTCCATTGATTTTTGGTATGAACTTCTTTAGTTTGTGATGATGATTCAATAATCAAAAGTTATTTTCTAGGTTTCAACTAACAGACATGACTACATAAAAACACACAAATTATCAGTATACAGGATTTGGTTTGCTTTTGTGATCATAAACCCTGAAGGTACATACAATATAAAATAAATGTTCAGAAGTGAAACAGACATGCTTCTGAACTAAGTTAGCATGTTTAAGTACAAGCATTAAGAATACAATTGAGAAACTGTTTTCATGCATTGGTACCTATTTTGAGTATTGGTAGACAATGATTAAAAGGCACTGCAGCATTCGGTGTGAAATATCACTGTTGAAATAAAGTGATTCTAATATTTGGCTATGTCCTACAGCATATTGAAACACAAAGAGATTTTGGCTAAATTTCTTTATCTTAATGCCACCATAAACTAATTAATATGAATACAAATAGACAGCAATATGCAGAGTATCTGTAAATGTGTAATCTTTGTTTTACATGTAAGATATTTTGACAGATTTTCTTTTCTACATATCTGTATTCCTATATGCAATCTACTGATTTCTTTATATCGGCTCAAACCTTTAAGATAAGTTGAAGGACAAACAATATATTCTGTTGACTGCATTTATTTCACAAACATTAGTTTGTGTTTTCATTTAATGCCTCTTAAATTACTCATTGATGACATTTTTCTTTTGTGGAAAAGTATCAGAAGTTTTTACATCATTTGCAACAAACTTTTTCTCCAAAGTAAAGGCTGAATAGCTGCTTAGGCAATGTGAGTATCATACAGGGACATTCCCTTGTTATTGGTCAACTGGGGTGAAATAAAGAGTGAAGGAGGGAGAATTTCCCCACGTAGCTCAGAAAAATCCCAAGAAGAGAAACTTGCTGCAAGTGTGGATGTAAAGTTATAAATATGGTAGAGGCCCATTTCAACTCTACCTAGGTGTGTAGTTATAATATCCATGCAATTTATTTCTCTTTCACTTTAACACTTTTCCAAATCCATGAGAAAGTGACTCTTAATTAGTACAGAAAGGATGTAGGATGAGGTGAAAAAAGTATCTGCTCTGAAGATGTATAGCCTTAAGTTTGAATGCCATTTATTAGCTACAGGGCTTTAAATAACACATTAAACCTCAATAAGTTCCTATTTTATTATCACACCTACTTCTTAGGTTGTATTGTTATGAAAAGTATGTGAAGTCTCTGCACCCCTCAGTGTTGATAAGGATCCTGGATGAATACTTGTCCTCTCCCAAAGAGGAAGGCTTATTTATATGCCTATAAAAACACAGATTTTAAAAGAATGCACATTTAAATACGATTAGGACATATATTCAAATATAGATATTGGGAACACATATTCAAATTTTCTATGTGACCAAGAGAAATGTAAATGATGAGAACATACTCTGTTTACTTACTCTCATCCATTGTTCCTGTGAATGTAGAATCGTATAGCCACTGTTGAAGACAGTTTGTCAGTTTCTAAAAAAGGAGACACAATCTTGTCATAATGATCCACCATTTACGCTCTTAGATTCTACCCAATTGAATTGCAAGTTTATGTCCACAAAAAAACTTGAAAGCATATGTTCATAGTAGTTTTACTTATCCCCAAATTGAAAGCAACCAAGATATTCTTCAATAGGTGAATGAATCAAAAAAGTGTAGTGCATTCATACAAGTGTACTATTCAGTAATAATTAAAAAAAATGATCCATTAGCCCATGAAAAGACACGGAGAAAACTTAACTGTATGTTACTAAGTGAAAGAAACCCATCTGAAAAGTCTACATACTTTAATATTTTAACAATATGCCATTTTGGAAGAGGCAAAACTCTACAGACCATAACATTTTAATTGACTGCCAGGTGGAAGGGAGCGGGAAAGAGAATTAAATAAGTGAATTAATAAAGTGTATAATGCCATTTTTGGATGTTTTACTGCGGACAGCATTTAGGCTTCACCCCTCCTTCTTCCCCTTCTGCCCCACATCTGGGTACAGTGATAAGAAAATGCAGATGTTTTATCTTTGACATCAGTGAGAATTTCAAACAATGAAATCCTTACTTTTGTGAAATACTCATTCCTGACCCATCGTCTAACCACCATAAAAACTTCAATGCATTTTCCTTACACTTCTCTTTCAAGTCATTTTTTGGCCTGCTTGAGAGCCTACCCTCTCTCCCTAGACAGCCTCATCATGTGAGTAATGAGCCTTTTTATAATCTATCGTTATGTGGATGGCATCATAAGTCTCAACATCCAAACCAAATTTTGGGTAGCAGTGCATTCTGTATTTGAGAAAAGTTCACAGTAATTGTTGCTACAAGTAAGATGTATAGACAATGACCACCACTATTTACAAAAGGTCTTTCTTATTTGTTTGTCTTCTTAAATGGTCTGCTGCCTGATGACAAACATGTTTTCTGAACTACCACTTGATAGCTATCTTGTCTTTTGGGCTGTGCTGCTTTATACTGCATTTTCTAAGTTTTGTCTAGATTCTGTTTTAACTGAAATAAGTTGAAAGTTCAAAAATTGCCATTTAGCAACAGTCTTATAGAGTTTTGGTCCTCCTTAAAAGGGCCTAGCATTGTGTGTCGTGCCCAAGACCTATCTGTGTGTCTTAGATTGAAACAGGTCTACTGGTTTCAGGATAAACCATGACTGAGGCTGGGTTCAAGAAAATAACTCTTACTTTGTGACTGCTGGTGACTAAGTCAACCATTGCCATAGGGTTGTCCTAAGCCCTGATAATACTTCGTTGAGTTTCTCTGGAAGAAGAAAAAGCTTGTAAATATGAGGAAGGTAGAGAAGAATCCCCAAAGTCTATTTAGTAAATGCCAAAAAGAAAAAGGAAAAAAGTAAAGAAAACTGAACATGAAAATTGTTAAAAAAAAAAAATCTAAGCAGAAATCCATAATTTTGCCCAATAGATTATCCAAAGTTTGCTAAAATAATTTATGTAGCAAAAAGAAAATGAGGCACAACAGAATATTGGTAACAATAGGCACCAACAGGCACTATGTTGTAGAGCAGACCTCTAGAACTTACCATTTTATTTAACCAAAACTTCATACTGTAAAACTCCTCATTTCCCCCTCCCTAAACCCCCTACTTTGTGTTTCTGTGGGTTTGACTATTTTAGACACTTCAAATAAGTGGAATCATGCAGTATTCATCCTTCGGTGACTGGTTTATTTCACTGAATAATGTCTCCTAGGTTCAGGATAAATCTCATGTTGTGTTCTTACAAGAAAAAAAAAGTTTGGAACAGGGAAACTTTTGGAGGCTATGAATATTTTTATTACCTTGATTGTGGTTATGATTTCATGGGTTTGTTTATATGTCCAAATTCATTAAGTTGCATACATTAAATGTGTGCAGGTCTTTATATGTCAGTATCTCAATAAAACTTTAAAACAGGATGAAAGAGTGCTCACTGTTTTTTTTTTTTTTTTTTTTTTTTCTCCTCTACAACCCAGGTTCTGAATTAATTTTAATCTGTTAACATTTACCAAATCACAAACTTTCATTGCCTTATTTAAAACTGAAGCTCCAGTCACTGTATCTCTGGGGATCTCACAAAATCTAACCAAGGTAACTTCT
Organism: Macaca thibetana thibetana; assembly: GCF_024542745.1. Classification (NCBI taxonomy): domain Eukaryota; kingdom Metazoa; phylum Chordata; class Mammalia; order Primates; family Cercopithecidae; genus Macaca; species Macaca thibetana. Next base: position 47,415,517 of record NC_065594.1, read on the forward strand.
ATAGTATTAGGAGATTTAGTGAACAAAAATAGAGGATAAAATGGTCTGCCTCAATTTAACATGAAAACAATTTCCTTGTTTAAATTTCCCCATGGTCATAGCACCTATTACCTTAAAAAAATGGGCAGGAACCTTCTGACCCAATGAACAATACGTCAAAACAAAATTGAACCTTTGGTGTTTATAAATTGGATTCTTTTAAAAAAGGGATCAATAGACATTATTTTCTTCCTCTTCCACCGTTAAAATAGGAGTTTTTATGAGTTAATGCAGTCATATATAATTTAAAGCAGGGTCTTCAAAGACTGAAATTCATATACAAGACCTATTTAATAGAAGCAGTGATAATCTCCACTACTTTAGCCTGTTCTTAAACTGGGAAAGAATAAAGGGTGCTTTACTGTGGTTTATCACACCTTAATGCTGTGATTTCAACCATTGAGGCCTATACACACAGTGTTTTTAAATGAATGTCTTCATGCAGTTATCTCATGATTAATATTTTGAGATTATAGAGTTGGCTAACATGCTATGAGCAGTGCCTGTTTTAACAATCTCTTAGCTACAGTTTTGCCTTTACTTTCAAAGAGCACCATACACTTTGCCCAGCTACCCTTTGGGCACCTTAACTGCCATACCATCACATACAAATTTTCTGGCAAAATCTTATTCTATTCTGGCTCAACTTTTTACAGCAGCATAGATGTAACATCACACTGATAGTATCCTCCAAAGAAGAGACACATTTGACACTTACTCAAGACACACAAATACTTACAAGGGACCTTACTAAAAGTGGGTTGTCCGTTGCTTTATACCTGTTACAAGGCATGATCACCTTGGTTAAATTCCTGAAAAACTATTTGGTAAAATGAGGTCTGTTGCATCCCCCACACTGTTAAGAAACAGCTATTGACCCTCTCACATTGACCACAACATTAACAACAAGCCCAACACCTTTTAGAGTTTTTTGTTTGTTTGTTTGTTTTTTCATTCTAGAAGCAATGTATTTTTTATTTACAAAATTTAGTCAAGTTCATTTACACTATTACTTGCAAACTGACCCTTGAATGAGGCATCCTATAGCCAAAAGATATTGACTCTGTCCAAATTGCACTTCAACGAGAATTACTATTAGTATCCTTCACAGATTACTTCACTGTGGAGGCTTTAGTAACATTATCTCATGCCTCCAGAAGTCTGTGGATCAATCATTCATGTACCCATAGTCCCTGATATTGTGATGCAAGAAGCTGTTCTTGGCACTATGCTTTATGTCATTACAGAAAAAAAAAAAAAAAAACGGCTGGCCACTTTGCAAGCTGTCTTGGAAATTGAGTATCTCAAAGGCCCTGAGACCTTGATCTTTTATACAAGTTACTGACTATGCCTTTCGTTATGGAGAAAGTACCCTGCAAGCTTGGCTTGGCTACCAAGGCCTCCTTGTTATAGGATGTAGCAAAACACAGGCTCTCTGACATATTTGCTCTGCAGGAAGAGATAATCTCTCCTGTTCTTAGTTCCTTGCCAGATGCCACATGGCTGGAGGAGGGTATCTCTCTCAGAATCCTTGGCTACCTGGGGAGCCCCTTAGGATCAACTGAGTGAACAGTCATATGTACTCATACACTTTACGGTTGTTATCAGCACTGTCCCACATGATAGAGCTTGCTGGGGAACTGCCGTTTTAAACCCTTAACCAGGAGGAATATTAACATACTTGATAAATCTAACTTGGCTATTGATCATTACTTAACAATTGGTCTCACTTCATGTTTCTTTGCTGACCATTTCTTGGGATTTCGTCTGTTGATGACCTTACTAAATCTCTGTTCTTCTGGGATCAACTGTCTTGGCTGGTGACAAATGGTGAAGCCCCTGCACCAAAACCACAGATTGACATTGCTCTTTAAAGAAAGGTCTCTATAGCTGTATCACATATATTGAATGGTTGTGGAAACTACTTTTCAAAGCTTATGCACCTAATTCTGATGATGTTACCAAATTGCCTACCAGTGGGCAAAACAATTCACACTATTGTCACTTATTCTGGAATTAACATCAGCATAGCTGGCACATAGTTTTACCTTCTATCCACAGGAATACTGCAGCATTCTTTGAGCCTCGAAGCAGAAAGCCTTTATTCCTCAGAGAAAATTCATGTTGCCTTCACCCTAAACACAAACAACTTTTCATTGCTTCTCATTCAGGGACATTGGCAGTGGAAAAATCTATTTCATAAAATAAACTTCCACTCCAACACCTCAAATTAGCCTATATGCCCCCCATTCCAATAAATCCTCAATATTGATTTATTCACTCACAATGACTTTTTTTTTTTTTTTTTTTTTTTTTTTTTTTGAGACGGAGTCTTGCTCTGTCGCCCAGGCTGGAGTGCAGTGGCCAGATCTCAGCTCACTGCAAGCTCCTCCTCTCGGGTTCACGCCATTCTCCTGCCTCAGCCTCCCGAGTAGCTGGGACTACAGGCACCCGCCACTTCACCCGGCTAGTTTTTTGTATTTTTTTAGTAGAGACGGGGTTTCACCGTGTTAGCCAGGATGGTCTCGATCTCCTGACCTCGTGATCCGCCCGTCTCGGCCTCCCAAAGTGCTGGGATTACAGGCTTGAGCCACCGCGCCCGGTCTCACTCACAATGACTTTATACTTTCTTCACTAATAAAATATGGGCATTCTGTGCTAATTAAATCAATAATTTCTTACAACAACTCTGATAGATATAATAGAAATGGCCATATTTGGAGGTTTGGGGCCCAAATACATTGTATTTCAGGCACTGCTGGAACTATATGTGAGGGAATGGTCAGTTGAGTGCATGTGTCATGCAAGGGTTCTATACCACCATAACTATTAAGAGAAGATCTAAAACAGATTTTACTGGAGAAAATTTGAAAATGCAAAAGTGGTAGAGCATATAATATCCCTCTAACTCTTTATATCCTAAAACTTAGGAGGAGCACTGATGGTCTGTACACAGCATGATCTATTTTCCAATAAAGAGTTCCAGTCAAAGTGATGCTCTATGTATTTAATGAACAGAAGGCAGGATATATTTTCAAAGTATGTAACTATGGAAGCACCTTGGTTAGTGATGTGACTTTCTTAAAAAGGGGAGTGCCTTGGCAACATAGTTACTGGCACTAACTTCTTTTTTTGTTGAGCAAATTCAGACCAACTATAGCATTAATCAGCTCATCCTATAGCTTTTGAGAACTCTGTGTATATCAACATCTGATTTAACTGATCACCAGGTTGTAAAATGGTGTTTGTGTCTTAATAGAGAAGGCTGTGCAGACTTTCTGAGAGTTAAACATCAATAAGATCCTCAAAATGCTACATCAGATGTAAGAGTTAGCATTATGAATCAATGCTGAAACAGTTGTGGGAGGCTATTTTTGGTAGCTCATCCACACCTGTGAAATAGGAAAAGTGAGACTTATTTGCTCCTTCAATCCCAGTCTCCCTCATGGTCTGTCATGTTTATGTTCAACCTATTGAAGTTTGTTATCCTCCCTAGTGGAGGATATCCCTCTCAAGGATAAACCAGGCCTTGCTTTTCCATTTTTTTTTTCTCTAGAGTGTTGAGCCTCACAGGGACCCAGAAATCTCAAATTCATCATCATAAACAATTTCTGGGGGCAGAAGAAGGGCCTCTAGCACCACCAGAAGAAAAGTCAGGTCTAAACTCATATTTTTCCAGGTCTTCCTGATCTGAGCAATGTGAGCTACCCAATATTCCGTAAGGTTATATGAATGACCATCCATCTGCTCAAGTCAATGCAATGAAGGTCAGGTCGGGGTGGCGGAAACAAAGAGAGAGAGAGACAGAGAGACTTTCAGTTACCTGAAAGTTCATCCAAGGCAAGAAGGTAGGGTCATATCCAGTACAAAAATAAATACTGTTTAAATTGGGGTTCCGATGAAGGTCATTGCTAGCGAAGCTTATATGGTTTTCAAAAGGTGTAGTCTTTGGGATAACATGGCTCCCACACACGTAAAAATAATTTTCCACTGGGCATTACAGACCCTTATTATAGTTGGTTTTATTATTAATCCAGTGGGCTATAGAGATAATGGTCACAAATATTTGATTTGGCTTTGTCAATCCAAATGTTTTTCTTTAAGCGTGCTCAAGTTATAAGAGAATGTAGGGCCCCGCGCAGTGGCTCAGGCCTGTAATCCTAGCACTTTGGGAGCCAAGGTGGGCGGATCACTTGAGGTAAGGAGTTCAAAACCAGTCTTGCCAACATGGTGAAACCCCGTCTTGACTAAGAATACAAAAAAAAAAAAAAAAAATAGCCAGGCGTGGTGGTGGGCACCTGTAATCCCAGCTCCTTGGGAGGTTAAGGCAGGTGAATTGCTTGAACCTAGGAGGCAGCGGTTGCAGCGAGTCGAAGTTGCACTACTGTACTCCAGTCTGGCAACAGAGCAAGACTCCATTTCAAAAAAAAAAAAAAAAAAGAATATACAGGTGCAACATAAAGATTCAGCATATGAATAGGCTGTTTATCTGTTTTCATAGGGAGAAATCTCACGTGGGTGTGTCTTGGTAAATCAATGCCTGTAGATCCATCAGCCTTTTTATGCGGTTAAGATAAGAAGAACAGGTGATATTCAGCCAACTAAGGAATTCAGTGTTTGCTCTCAGCAATTATTATGATGCATGGCTGCAGTATGCCATTGTTTTGTCCACCTCAGAGGTGGTCGTTGCAAGACTGTCTCTGCTTCTGAGGAGTGTTTAGCTGCATGTTTACAAAAGTGGCTAAGGCCTTAGTGTCAGGCCTCTGAGCCCAAGCCAAGCCATCGCATCCCCTGTGACTTGCACATATCTGCCCAGATGGCCTGAAGTAACTGAAGAATCACAAAAGAAGTGCAAATGCCCTGCCTTGCCTTAACTGATGACATTCCACCACAAAAGAAGTGAAAATGGCTGGTGATATTATTTTGTGAAATTCCTTTTCCTGGCTCATCCTGGCTCAAAAACTCCCCCACTGAGCACCTTGTAACCCCCACTCCTGCCTGCCAGAGAACAACCCCCATTTGACTGTAATTTTCCTTTACCTACCCAAATCCTATAAAACGGCCCCACCCTTATCTCCCTTCACCGACTCTCTTTTTGGAATCAGCCCACCTGCACCCGGGTGAAATAAACAGCCATGTTGCTCACACAAAGCCTGTTTGGTGGTCTCTTCACACAGATGCACATGACACTTAGGGGTTAAATTTATCTCATAATTAAAGGCAACTTTTTCTTTACAAAGTAGAAACTTTAGGAATTTGTCCTAGACTATGAGATTTTAAACAAGAGAAGACTAATTTCAGGATAAGATAGTTAGGTTGAAAACAATTATGATTTTTTTAAAGGAGGCACTAGATCTCCATTAAAATCATCTAATATCCCAGTTAGTAACTACTTAGCAAAGTTAGGAAGCCCTGGGTTCCACAGACACAAAGGCTGGACAAGTACCAGTTGGGTCTTGGTGGCAAAAGTTCTAGTCAACAATGAGGTTGGCAACTAATAATATCTGCAATTCCACAGATACTAAAAAAAGTTAGTATACTGCAAAAAAGAGCTTAATTTACTGCTGTCTGGACTGTATTTAAAGGTTCTTGGTCTCAAGATTTCATTCAATTTGGACATGTATCTGTTTGTCTGATATTAAGTTTGTAGTACATTCCCAGATGTACAATATGCTATCTTCAGTTTTCAAAGAGGCTAATTGGTCTTGGGCCAGTTTATTCGTAGTTGGATCTGAAGGTTCAGCAGTTTATCTTCAATGGAATATCCTTACTTCTACCAATAGTTTATGTGGTACTAGGGTTTGCACAACCCACTGATGATAGTTGTTGGCATGCTAAACCAAATGCAGGGAATCTTCTTTTTGCCTCTTTTTTTCAGGAGGGTTATAAAAAATAAAACATTGGAAATACCCTTCCCTAAACTAAATGCTAATTAGAGCAGTGATAGCATACTCACAAGTCACAAGGGTCAGTACTGTCTATTCCTCTGCAGTCTACAGAATGTGCCAACAACCACTGGCCTTCAAGGGCCAGGCAGTTATTACACTTGGATAATATATTGAATAGCATCATGGCTTTAATACATATTTTATGTGAAGATTAAGGTCTTTATCTTCTTCTGTCTATGGTACTGTTTTAATTGTGCAGTTTTGGGAGATTTTACGGATACCAAACATTCTTGGCTGAGGATAAGACTGACTTTTGTGGAAGCCAAAGATGTGGGTAACAATGCATATATTCAATCAGCATGTCCAGATGGATGGCCTGGAAGTTTCTCTCTCCTTTTTCTGTGGCTTAACAGAGAGCTGACTCATCAGGTCTAAGTTAGTTCAACAAACAAATAGGTTGGTTTCAAACACTGGGCTCCTGAGTCTTCCCAGTTTTAACAAGGTCAATTCTCTGACTAGGCAATTTCCATTCTTACATGGTTACATGGATAGTCTCTGCTCCCAACAGTAAAAATATATACTGCATTATGTGTATGGAACACCTATCTACTGAAACTTGGCCATGACTTTTTATAGACCATCTGTGCTCAGCCTAAATGTAGGATAATGAAAATTTGGAAGATTAGGTGTGCTTTGTTTGGACTTTTTTTCCTATAAAGTCCTATATTTTTATATCTGCACCCCTTGGTACTACAGGAATGTGCCCATGAACGTTTTACATGAAAGTATAGTAAGGTCTGATAACCTGAGGCAATATCTAAGTCAGGTATATACTGGAAAATTTTTCTCAGTATGGCAATAACTGCTTGCCGCTGTTTTTTGGTTGTTGTTGTTTTGTTTTGTTTTTGTTTGTTTGTTTGTTTGTTTTTCCAAGAGTAAACTCCATGGTTCTCTTATTTAGTCTTTTTCTCTAGTATTTCAGACACAGAACAGCTGTTTTAAAAGACGAGCTCACATGTTAAGGCCTTTTATTAGCCCATATTTGGATGTTAGTTTCATAGGCTTTATCCTGTTATTCACTGCCAATCCCTACTATTTGTTTTCTGTATTGTCTAGAGTAGCAGTTCTCTAAAATCTTGGTGGGAACTAATTTTGCAGGTCATAAAAGAAACATTTGAAATGTGTAATGTCTTTATCTACAGTTAACATTTATAAATCTAGAATTAACATATGTTGATTTATAGCTAACATACACTGAGAACTTCTTTTTTGCCAGTTCTATTAAACTCATTACAAGTAACAATTCAGTAAGTCATTCAACAGCTCTATGAGATTTAATAAATAAAAGATATTCCTATGGTACATAAAAATCTAGCTAAATAAATTTAAAAGTTTAATGGAAAAGGTTAACATATGATGATAAAAATATTAATGTATATATGTATCTAACCTTTGAAACAGTCCTTTCTAAGTATAAGAATTAAAGAAAGCTATATATATTAAAAGAATAGCATATTTGGACAAATATATAATACTACTGTGAAGAAGGTAAATGTTGCACAGGAGAAATCATTGTTATACATATGACAAAGAAATTATATGCTTATCATAAAAATCTCTATTATGTTGAGAAGAGAATTAGGAACATCATAACAGAAAGATATTTAAAATACTTGAATGTCTAACTCATGAGAGATAAAATAAATAAATGTATTGTTAATGATATTAAATAAAAATATTAATCACTTTTTGAGCATTTGCTTTGCCTGACAATACGCTCAGCATTTTACAAATCTCACAGCACTTAATCCTCACTAAAACTTTCTAGGAATTAGAGTCATACAAACTTTATAGATGAGTTAACTGAAGCAGAGAAAGGAGAAGTGATTTGACAAAGGATGTAGAACCAGTAACAGTTGTATTCCATAGCAATAAAAAAGAAAAAACAATTTAGCTTTTGCTTTGGCAAATAAATTATCATGCTTTTTTGAGAGTGAAGGGTCTGTATTTTCTGATACTGGTGATGGAAGAGTAAATTGAAAGCATTTTAAAGGTCAGTATGAGATCAAGTGTTAAAGACTTTATCGATATTTACAGTTTTGATCCAATAATCCACTTGAATTAATGTCATTGAATTAAAGAAGAGTTTCAATAATTTTTAACTATATGGGAAAATGTCTGTGAAAAGACAATATATACACATGTATTTATATATATGCTTGTGTGTATGTTCACAAGTATTTATATAACACATAACATAAAATATGTGTATATGTAAATTATATAGATATAAATGCAGCATAAATGATTGATTTTTATATAACATTTATTTCCAATTTTGTTTATAAAATGTAATCACACACATACATAATTAAATAAACATTTCTAAAATATTTTAAGGTTTTCAACATTGTGAGTGTGAATTTATTTGAAAAGTTTACATTCTTAATTTTTTTAAATAATTATTAATATTAGAAAATCTAAAATGACTATAATGGCTTTATTCTCTTGCATTGCATACTAATTTAAAATAATTAAGTTTGCCAAAGCACATGTAACTCTGAAAATTCATATAATTCACAATAAACTTTCACATTTTTTTTTACTGTTTGACATTAGTGATGCCAATTAATGGCCTCCCTATATCCTAAGACTGTAACTCTGCAGTGCCCTTTTATTCTATGGGCTCATGAACATGACTTGCTGTGGCCAACCACATACTATCAGCAAGCATGACACAGCAGAGGCTTAAGAAGTAAGTGCATGTGTTCTCTTGATCCCTACTGCATGACTTGGCTTGCTTCCTCTTGAGTCCCTGCCACAAGCATGAAAATCTGGCAAGAGAACTATAGGAATATGAAGAATACATGGAAGAGAACCCAGTTGTCCCACCTGAGACCATTCTAGACCAGCCAGCCATAGCCAAATGCCAACCAACCTAAAATGCATGAAGAAGCCCAGCTGAGTTCTACCAAAAATGGCCCAAATCATCACAACTACTCTTCTCACCTAGTCTCAAAAAATATAATGAATTACTTTTTTAAAGTCACTGGGTTTGGGTGGTTTTCTATGCAGCATTATTTTAGTAATAGATAACTGATCTTCCTTGCATGAGAAGTTTATATTGGTCAATACAGCTGATATATCGGATTTTTCTGTTTATAGAAATCAGGCAGAGAAACTAAAAATCTAGAATACTGAAGTTAAACAAATGAGAATATTCACATCTAGAACAGATACATCATCTCCTTTTCAAATAACTGGATAGTGTTCATGTTTTTAATTTCCAACACAGTTTTCCATAGCTTATTATATTTCTGTGTATATATATCCCTTTCATAAGTAACATAAATATTATATAAATTATTTGAATTTTTTGATATGTTGCATATTTTAGATTCTGACATAATGCTTTATAGAAGCAAACTTTTTAGTGTTTGAGGTAGAAAATTGGCTCAAAAAACTATACAAATCTTTCACAAATTTATATTGATAAAAGATGGTTACATAATCTCATAAGATAAAAACCTGTGAAATCATTTTAAGTCATTGCTAAAACACAGTATCATGGTGAAAAATCAGGATAATATTTAACATAAGATGCAGTTAAAAAAACTTTAAAAGCAACACATGACTGAACGTAAAAGCTTTTAACTTACATCTATACATTTCAGGACTTATATTATTTGATGACGAAAGCACACAGTTCTTGGGTTAATAATATATCACGTACTTTTTGAAGCAGTATTAAAAACTGTATTTTGAGTCACTGACAAGAATCCATAGGCAATAGGAATAGTGTTGCAAATTCACCAAAAATATTGAATCCTGAAATACCTGGAGATATTTAATTCAATCTGTTTTACATTTGATGTAATATGCCTGATGTCACACTGCTGGTTTTTGGCAGAGCTTGAATTACTACTTGGGTCTCTTGGTTACTTATTTAGTGGTCCTTGCACTGATCTCTGTTTAGTGATATGTTATCTATATCTAAGAGCTAAACCTAAGGCAATTAAGTAAAATTATGATTATCCCCTTAACAAAGGGCTATGGTCACATCTGTATGTTAATGTACCACCAATCAAACAAGAAAATAAATTCTATATGCAGTCAGGTACAATTAGTGTGTATAGCTATGCTCATTTTACTATGATTTGCCTAAAAATCACTTTTTTTCCCCAAAATGACCACTGTGAGGGGCTATCTCTTCACAGTATTTAACCGCTGAAGAGTGTGCTCCTCTAATATTACTTCCCTACTCCTCCCTTAGATGTCTGTTTATTATAAATGTTTGAATCTATTTGCCCAACATCATTTTATGTAAGGAATAGAATGTTCAATTCATTGAAATATTTGGACACTGGATGGTGATTCCTGTACCATGCGTTTTCAGGACATGTGTTTTCAGGTGATAGTGAACTGCATGTTTTAATCAGTGGACGAATAGATGATTACAGCAGTGTCTACTGGGTGCCCTAGTGGTATAAAATTCATCTAGAGTGCCATGTATTATGATTTCTCAATGGCAGCTGTTTTCAAAGGTATAATTATGACATTAAATTTACTTTTAATAGAACTTGTGGAGTTGACAAATTCCTAGTCTGTTTCTTTTGAAAAGACACTGCTTTTTTTCCTTTTATTATTGTCTGAGAGAACACTGAATTCTACCTCTACCAATTCCCTACTATTGATCTCTTTTCCTCTACTTTTCCTCAGAGCTTAAAGAGCATCTTAATTACTCACAGCTGCTAATTAACTTTCTTGTTTAGTTCGAGATCCAATTTTCTAAGACTACAAAGGGCAAATGGAATTATTTATAGAACTGTGCATTTGATGAAATGTTGCATTTAAGTTTTTTAAAAAATTATGTGACAAATACTTACACAGTACTTACTATGTGCCAGCCCCTGTTCATGTGCTTAAAAACTGTTAATTGATTTAGTTCTTACAACAACCATATGAAGGAGGTACTGCTTTTATCCTAATTTTACTGATGTGAAAATTGAGGCATAAAGAGATTAAATAATTTGCCCAAGATCATGCAACTAATAAATAGCAGAGCTTGGAGAAATCCAGGCTGTCTATCTCCAGAGACTGAGCTTTTATGCTTTTTCTCAGTGGCCTCTGAAATCTTACTCATCGTACTCAACTTTTGGCCTGTGCGTATTTCTCCAGAGTATCACTTTGCATTGTATTTCAAGGGCTTCAGAAATTAAGATTTTTTTCAAAATTGCTTAGCCAGGTAAATACTTCATTCGATGCCAATTTTGAAATGGTTATATAATGTATGTTCTTAATTTTCTGTTATAGTTCTTTTTAATGAATGAGCATTTTAATAATTTGCTGCAGATTTTATTTTTGTCTCTACTTGCCATTAAATTGCAATTTATTAATTAGTAGTGTTGGAACATTTGTAGAAGCACAAAGGTTAATAAAGTATAACAGCTGTTTAGAATATTAGAATAATATACTGGTATCACTGTGCAGATTATTAGTAGCATTGGTTGCAATTTAACAGACAAAAAAAAAAAAAATCTTTCTGAAACTTTGACCACTATAGTAAACTCTAAAATTGTCATTGTCAGCATCTTAGAAGAGTGCATTCTGAAGACGACACTGCCTCTGGTAACCATTAATGTTTCTGTACAATAAAAGGTGAATAGAAACTTACTCATCACTCTTGGAAACTTACGTCTTTTTCAAATAATCTTACATGTATAGGAAGAGAGAAGAGCAAGAGTAAGACAGAGAGAGGAGAGAAATAAAGCAGATACACTCTTTCATATTTATAAAGCAACTATGGTAAGATGAAAATGGTGAATTGATAAAACATCTCACTTTGGTTTTATAGAGTATCTGTCTTAGGACTAGCACCAAGGTTATTCAGAAAAGAAGCTTTCCATTTCTTAGTTGAAATAAATTGTATTTTTTTGTGGATGCTCCTTTAGGGATTATGGTAATAGAGACTATAAGTGCTATCATAGGTTACTAGAAGTTACAACTGTATTGGAAGTACGTTATGGCAAGAATATCATAAATATGATAAGAATAATGCAATGTTCTTGATTTACATTTACGTAGTATATTGCAAATGCATTCAAATACATTTCACTGAATTTAATGTTGGTTGGGGAAACACTGGAAAAATGTAGAAGTCATTTGGAAATTTAAATGACTATAAACTCTTCCTGATAGGAAGTTGGCATTCTGTTTAGGTTTACCTAGTGAAAATTTCTGTTAAAGTAGAAAGGAAAGAATGAGCAGAAATACAATTAAATGAAATAATCATTGAGACAGCCAACTTTACCCTGTCTGGAAAGATAATGCATTATTTTTCAGTAAAATAAACACAATATCTATCAGATTTATAAAACCATAGCTCTTGAGCATATAAATACAATGTACATTAGTTGCTTTTACTTAAAAAACATTTTACCCACTTTTTATACTCAAAAATTGTGTTAATACTCTAGTACTAAATCTTGATGCTTTAGTGTTAGGTGAGAAAAGGATACTTTTACATTACTGTGTTGATACTCAGGGCTATATTAAAAATAGCTTATTAGACATAATTTGGAGTCAATTGCAATTATATACGATATATTGTTACATTGTATTCCAATAATTGTCATATGAATCTCCCTATTGACAACTTTGGCATAACATATATACAGAGCTCCAACTTCTTCAAGACAATGGTAATTTATAATTAACAGTATCTTTTAAAAAGAAAACTTTTTGCTCTATTATTTTAATTGTCATAAAGAATGCATAATATTAGAAGACCAAGAAAAGTATATGAAACTCTGCTTTAATATGTTTAGATTTTGGGGTGAAACAATAAAAAATTTTTAGAAATTGGGTTATTAGATTTTTGTATACTTTATTTATTAGGCTTTTTTTAATTGTGGCTTTAAATTTTATTTTTTGTTTTAGGGATTTCTTTTGTTTGGTCTTTTGATAGATGCTGTAAGGATCACATGCTGTAAGCCTACCATTTAGAGTTAATAGAAGCCTACTTTACTCTAAGTGTAAAGTATTTGAAATGGTATAACCCATTTACCTCACATCCGTTTTCTCTTATTTCCATATACATTGTATCTATCCACTAACTTTAAACCACAATGTAGTTATTGATTCAATTAATCTTATGTTTTTAAAGAGATTAAGATGAAAGTGACAGTATTTTATAGTTTAAACATAAACTATACCATTTCTTGTGCTTGATATTTCTTCCTTTATATTTGACATTCAATCTGCCTTCAATTCCCTTCAACTTGAAGAAATTACTTTAATTTTTTTAGTAGTATATGTTTGCTGCTGATAAATTTCTCCAAGACTTATTTTTTTCTGAAAATATAAGAATTTCAGTCTTGGCCGAGTGCGGTGGCTCAAGCCTGTAATCTCAGCACTTTGGGAGGCCGAGACGGGAGGATCATGAGGTCAGGAGATCAAGACCATCCTGGCTAACACGGTGAAACCCCGTCTCTACTAAAAAATACAAAAAACAAGCCGGGCGAGGTGGCGGGAGCCTGTAGTCCCAGCTACGCGGGAGGCTGAGGCAGGAGAATGGCGTAAACCTGGGAGGTGGAGCTTGCAGTGAGCTGAGATCTGGCCACTACACTCCAGCCTGGGCGACAGAGCGAGACTCGTCTCAAAAAAAAAAAAAAAAAAAAATTTCAGTCTTGTATTAGACTGTTCCCATGCTGCTAATAAAGATGTACCTGAGACTAGGTAATTTATAAAGGAAAGAAATTTAATTGATTCACAGTTCTACATGGCTGGGGAGGCCTCACAATCATGGCAGAAGGTGAATGAGGAGCAAAGTCATGTCTTATATGGTGGCAGACAAGATAGTTTCTGCAGGGGAACTCCTATTTATAAAACGATAAGATCTCATGAGACTTATTCACTACCACAAGAACAGTATGGAGAAAATGGCCACCGTAATTTAATTATCTCCACCTGGCCCCACTTTTGACATGTAAGGATTTTTACAATTCCAGGTGAGATTTGGGTGAGGACACAGCCAACCATATCATTCTGCCCCTGCCCACTCCCAAATCTCATGTCCTCACATTTAAAAACCAATCATGTTTACCCAACAGCCCCCCAAAGTCTTAACTCATTTCAGCATTAACTCAAAAGTCCACAGTCCAAAGTCTCATCTGAGACAAGGCAAGTCCCTTCTGCCTATGAGCCTGTAAAATCAAAAGCGAGTGAGGTACTTCCTAGATACAATGGAGTTACAGGCAGTTGGTATGTACACCCATTCCAAATCGGAGAAATTGGCCAAAATGAAGGTGTTGCAGGCCCCATTCATGTCTGAAATCCAGTGGAACAGTCAAACCTTAAAGCTCCAAAATGATCTCTTTTGTCAGGTCACACTGATGAAAGAGGTGGGTTCCCCTGGTCTTGGATAGCTCTGCCTCTGGGCTTGTGATGGGAGGGGCTGCCATGAAGGTTTCTGACATGCTCTGGAGACATTTCCCCCGTTGTCTTGGTGATTAACCTTCGGCCCCTTGCTACTTAGGCAAATTTCTATAGCAAGTTTGAATTTCTTCCCAGAAAATGGGTTTTTCTTTTCAATTGTTTCACCAAGCTGCACATTTTTCAAACTTTTATGATCTTCTTCCCTTGTAAACATAAGTTTCAATTCCAAACCATATATTTGTGAATCCATAAAACTGAATGATTTTAACAGCATCCAAGTCATGTCTTGTTAGACTTATTCATTTTCAGGAGAACATTATAGGGGAAATGGCCCCCATGATTCAACTATCTCCACCTGGCCCCACCCTTGACATGTGGGGATTATTACAATTCAAGGTGAGATTTGGGTGGGGACACAACTAAACCATAGCAAATCTTATTTTTAAAACATTTTTAGTTGGGCACAGAATTTGTCATTAGCCATTTATATCAGCATTTTCTATTGTCATTTGATTTCCATGTCCCTAGTGAAAATTCAATCATCTTTCTTACCATTTTTCCCATTTGTGTAGTGTTACATTTTTTTTTTTTTTTTTGGTTCCTTTCAATATCCTCTCCTTTACATCTGTGATTATCACTAACTAGGCTATTATGCCTAGATGTGACTTTCCTTTCTTCTTTTTTTTTTTTTTTTTCTTATTTCTGCTTGGGGTTAACTGAGCTTATTGAGTTTGTAAATTGATGTTTTTTTAACCATACCTGAAGAAATTTTCTCATTATTTTTTCAGATATATTTCTACCTCAGTTTAACTCTCTTTCTGAGAATCAAATTACATATAAGTTAGATACATTTATATTGCCTTACAGGAGATTGAATCTCCACTTAAAATTATTTTTCTCTTTGTTCTTCAGATCCAGTAATAACTATATATCTATTCAAACTCACTAAAAATGTCTTCTGTCTTCCTGTACTGTTATAGCTGTTTATTGATTTTACTTTTATTTCAGCTACTAGAATTTTTATTTATAAAATTTTATTTTTAATATGTGTGTGTGTATGTATGTGTGTGTGTGTATATATATATACGTATGTATGCATGTGTGTGTGTATATATATATTTTTTTTCTTTCTTTCTTTCTTTTTTTGAGACAGAGTCTTGGTGCATCACCAGGCTGGAGTGCTGTGGCACAATTGCGATTCACTGCAACCTCCACTTCCCAGGTTCAAGCAATTCTCCCACCTCAGCCTCCTGAGTAGCTGGGACTACAGATGCGTGCCACCACGCCCAACTTTTTGAATTTTTAGTAGAGATGGGGTTTCACCATGTTGGCCAGGATGGCCTCGATTTGTTGACCCCATGATCCACCCAACTCGGCCTCCCAAAGTGCTGGGATTACAGACCTTTTGAGACCTTTTCTGATATATGTGGAGGAAGCAAAAATGCATATTGCTAAGTTTAAAGAAAAGGTCTGAAAAGGCTACATAATGTATCCTTTTATCTATATGACATTCTGGAAAAGGAAAAATCCATATGGATAAATAATAAGATTACTGGTTGCTAGGAGTTGTAGAGAGAAAAAGGAAGGAATAAATAGGTAAAATACAGGAAATTTGGGGACACTGAAACTATTCTGTATGAGACTTTAGTGGTGAATACATGAAATTATGCATTTGTCAAAACCAATAGACCTGTACAGCAGAGCAAAGCCTAATGTGAGCTACGTACTTTAGTTAATAATAGTGTATCAGTATGGGCTCATCAATGTTAACAAATGTACTACAATAACACAAGATCTTAAGAAGGGGTATATTGTGAAAGGGGTAAGGTGGTATGTGGAAAGTCTCTGTATTATATTCTCACTTTTCCTATACATGTAATGCTGCTTTAAAAGAAGAAGTCTATTAATGTGAGAGGATCATTTTCTTCTTTTTTTAGTTTGTATTTTTCTGCAGAGATTCCAAATCTGTTTGTTCAAATAAACATTTTTCAAGTCCTTGAGCATATTACAATAGTTATTTTAAATTTATGCTAATCTCTATGCATTATTATATTCCATATTTTTAAACTCTTTGTCTTTGAAAAGGACACATCATAGAGACTCTGGATTTGTTCCTTCCCTGAGGAGTGCTGATTTCTGTGCTGGCGAGTAGTTTACTTGACCTAAATTCTCCACTCCAAATTGTCTTGCTTAATATGGGCAGCAGTTGAAGCTATTCAATTCTTTTAAATTCTGGCTGTAGCTATATTGCCTGGATGAATGGAGTCTCTCCAATGCTCGCATACTTCTGATGTTAAGAAAGGACTAGAGAAATGTTTGAAGGCAGAATATGGGGTTTATTCCCCTTGTTTCAATTTCTTCCTTAGTTTTCTCTCTTAATTTTTAGATTATCTGGCAATCTTAAATTTCATTCTTTGGATCTTCAAACAAGTAATAATGTTGTACTTTCTTCATCTATACATCTTGTATTGCTTGGTTTGGAGAGTGCCTTCAAGTGAAGTGTTGTATACAAATTTTACCCTCTGCAGTTTTCTTTGTGTCACGGTGGAGTCCTTTCTGGTTTCTCCTGCATTAATTTACTCTTAGTCAATTCAAATAGTTGTTTCTATCCAGAATTTGCAATTGTGTTTGGCAAAACACAATTGGTCTGATACAAAATGTACCCTCATTATTGGGAGTAGAAATTTATCACTGGATTTATTAGAGGAGTTTATTATTTGATGACTTTTATTATTAGAATGTTATTATTTTATTATAACTAGTATTAATACAACTCTATTGGCAATCCTTAAAATTTGGCACTCTGAGACCAGACAAGAAATATCAATCTACAAATAATTTTGGGATTGGAAATCCCAAGCAAGATTTTAAAAATGTGGTATATCAAATCTGCCTCACAATTATACATTTTGACCTTGATGTAATTAGGTCAGAGTAACTTCCCTATACAAATAGTATTTTTTAGTGAACTCCCAATTTCAACCCACAAGGTCACATCTGCACACAGGTTAAAACATGAGAAATGGTGTTGATTGAGCCATTAAAAGAGACAGAAAGTATCAGCATATAATTGCTGCCACTAACTTTTGCCCTGAGGGTTTCCTTCCTGCTTTAAAAGTAAGCTCCTGGCATTTGGTCCTTGTGACTCCACAATGAAAAATTTGAACAAGCCATTCTGCACCTGTTCTTTGACAAATATTTTAAGACACTTTCAGGGTCTCTGTAGCTAGTTTTTGAAGTACATTATAGGGTGCAATATGGCAAGGTAGGTAAGGAAAACAAAGAAGATATGTGTTAGTCCTTATCTATTTACAATCTATATGGTAAACTTTGACTACAAACTTAGCCCTAGTTTGACATCATCACATGTTGTCATAAAAATTCCTGTCTCACAGGGTACATAAAGAATAATTATAAGCCAGTAAAATTATTAGATTCTTCTGCTCTAGATACAACAAATCATCAAGTATTTTGAGAAAATACCTGTTTCACTATTACTTTTCTACTTGTAACCTTTTCATTGGTATCAAAATTAATAATAAATTTTGTATTAAAAACATAAAATGCTACAACTTTAACACAATTCTTCATTTTGGGGTTGAGTTTAGTTGAATATTATGTTTTCATTTTTATTGTATGTTTTAAATTTTATTTTTTATTGATTCATAGTAATTTTACATATTTGTGGGGTACCCATGCTATTTTGATACATGCATACAATGTGTAATCATCAAATAACCTCAAATATTCATTATATCTTTGTGTTGGGAACATTTCAAATCTTCTGTTTTAGCTATTTTGAAAAGAAATGATTGTTAACTATAGTCACCCTACAGTGCTGTCAAACACTAGAACATATGTGCCAAGAGAAAAGCAGCATCATATAATTGGAGTTTGGAATTTTTTTATTTGCATTTTGGAGAGCTTTTGCCAAAGAAGTTAATCAGATATTATATCTGGCAGGAAGCAAATATGGAAGAAAGAAAAATATTTTTAAAGCAATTTTTAAAATAAAAAAGATCAATATATTGTTATAAAATTAAAAAATATAAAAACTACTTTTATTCCATATGAACTAAATAAATTATATAAATACAAATATGACTAAATAATATTATAATCCACCAAACTTCTTTCCCTTCTTTATTGTAATTGCCACAATAGTGTCAGCTACATATCTCCTTAAAAACACTCACATCAAATATGGGGGTTTCAACTTGGTTAAACCCAATAATTTCCAGAGAAAAATATTACATTCAATTTATTTTATAGTAATGTACTTTGAGTTCCCTGTGATGTTATGACCTTCAACTATAGTCTTATTGCTGTTCCCTATTATCAGTTTGAGGCACTAGATTAAAATATGACCTTTTATAATTACCAAAAGGGATCATCTGTGTTTTCTCAATTTGAGAAGTTATGGGTTCTTTTAACCTTTTGAAGAAAACTTTTATTCATCTAGTGTTATTTGAAAACCCAAATGACTTTTTGAGACCCTTTCAATTCTGAAGAAAGAAGACATTTAAAGAAGAACAAGATAAGTATTAAAATTAAGCATTTAGTAATCAGGGTATGGACTCTTTCCCGTGATGTATTCAAAAGCATGTGAACATTCAGTATTATTGCAAGTTGATGTCAACCCTATTAAGAGAACCAAAAACCCTGAAAATATTTTGAGCTTCTGAATATGACTGAAGAAACCTCTGGAGATATTGCAGTTTGTCCGACAGTGTATAATTTCAAAAATTTTGAAGTTTTACTTTCCCAAGTTGTCAGAGACTTTGATTTAACATTTATTTATTTAACATTTTTCCACAGATTAAGAGCATTAAGAAATACGGTATGCAAAAAGAAAATAAATGGAAGGATTTGACAGTATAGTTAACTGATTGTTTCCTCTGGTTACTTTCTTAAAGTAACAGAATAATCAACATCATCAAAAACCCATGAGAGATTTATGATAATTCATTTAGATAGTTATAAAACATGCAACAGAATAAAGAGAGAGAGAAATAGTGAAAGAGTCATCTAGTATTCTAAGGTGTTTCTCTTTTACTATAATCCAACATAATTAACAATAAATCAAAACATAATAGACATATGTAAAAGATGACAATAGAATTCAATGAAGATAGAAAAACATTATAAAAACATTTAAGTGAAACAACTGGATCATATGGTAAAGAAAATGTACCTCAACCCTACTTCAGGAAAAATGCTAAAGTTTCTAGAAGAAAATCGAGGAAGAAATCCTCATCACATATGGCAGACAAAGATTATTTAGACAGAATACAACATTAATATTTTAAAATGATAAACTGAACTAACATAAACAGTCAAACCGCCTGCTTTTCAAAAGATACAATTTTAAAATAAATGAAAAGACAAGTCACAGCCAGTGATAAACCTTCTCAATACATATATCTGTTAAAAGACTTGTGTTCAGAGTACATGAAGGATTTTTATGACTAAATATCAGTAAGTTAAAAAAAACCACGAATGAATGAAAGACTTGAACCGATACTACAAAAAAATACA
Source organism: Macaca thibetana thibetana (assembly GCF_024542745.1). Taxonomy (NCBI): domain Eukaryota; kingdom Metazoa; phylum Chordata; class Mammalia; order Primates; family Cercopithecidae; genus Macaca; species Macaca thibetana. The sequence continues at coordinate 47,435,418 of NC_065594.1, forward strand.
TTACGAATAAATGTCCAGTGACCAAATGAATGAATGTGTAATATAAATTATATAAGGGAAATGCAATTTAAAAAACAATAAAATATCATCTATCATTCATTAGATGGCAAAAACTAAAAATTCTGATGATAACTGCCTGCACGTGGAGCAACCAGATTTCTCACCAATGTAAATGTAAGTAGACAATGACAAGACTACTTTGGAAAACAGTTTGGCAGATATGACCCACCAATTGCACTCCTAGGATTAATTTTTAAAATGAAAACATTTGGCCAAACTATACTTATGAATAATTATTTATAAGTTTTATATTTAACAGTTGAAACTGGAAACAACCTAAACAACAAAAATAGCAAAGGAATACATAAGCCATGGTATGTTAATATTGTGGGATGCTAATAAGCCATAAATAAAAAAAATATGAACTACTGATACACAAAACTAAGTGTCTGAATTCCAAAAGGAATATGCTGTGTAAAATCTACCAAGATTTTTACTGTAGGATTCTCTTTTTTGAATTTCTGTAAGTAGATTTACTTAACTATGGTAGAAATCCAATCGGTGTTGTTTGAAGTAGAGATTGGGGATGAAGATTTACTACCAAAAGGTAAATGAAAACGTAATGGGTTGATGGAAAAGTATTATAACCTGATATAATATAACCCTGGTAAATAAATTTTTTCAAGCACATTGAGCTGTTACACATATGTGTGAATTTTATTTTAGGTAAATTGTGCCTCAATAAAGTCAATAAAAATGAACCAAAATGAGTACAACTTCCTGATTGTTAAGAAACCTGTACAGGTAACACAAGACAGCATGTAATATACTAGTATCAAGCAGAATTTATTACCTGAGTATAATTGGGTTACCTATCAGAAATCCATCTATTTATCTATTTCTCTCTCTCCAACAATTAAAAATGAAAATTCATATAATAAGCTCTAATGCTATTTGACAAAGATAAGCTTTCTCAATGACTGAGCTATGAAAAATAGGAATAGAAAATTATCTTCCACAAGAGTAAAAAATATTTATTGTAAAAAGCAAAACAATAAAATGATCTGTTACAACCAGAAACGTTTGAAGGTTGCCTCTAGTCACAATAACAGTAAACAGGTCCGTCAGTATTATAACAACTTCAGAAAGGCTAAAAACAAACTATCTCATGCTTACATTAACAAAATAATAATTTATGCTAATATTAGAATCATATAACTACAAAATTCAGCAGTCAAAAGTTTTTTAAAAAATAAAGCAATAAATATTTCATAATGTGGTTAATGATGAAATATATATTAAAAACATGTAATGCACTTCTAATACAGGAATAATTATCTTAAAGATAAGGAGGTAACATTGATACCAGTATACTATCAAAGGCAAAGCTAAATAATTTCAAGTAATAAACACAAAGTCAAAGGAAAAATAGTTTATAAGATTATATTTAGGTATATAAATGGCACTCAAAATTCTGTAACGTTTCTCCAAAGAGTGTGTGTGAAAGAGGAGAAAAAGATCACAAACACAGTCACACACACACACTCACACACACAATGGGGTGCTGTTTGGAGGAACATAACAGAATCTTATGACTCTCCAAAATATTATAAACAAAATCCAGATACAATTGACAGAATTCAAATTGCAAACTCTTGACCCTTGTAAAGTGAGTGGCAGCGAAAACCTGTGCTGTTAATTAGCCTTAGGTTTATCTGGGTTGCTTGAAACTGCCATAACCATGTGTGACAGATTCATAATCTCAGGGATCGACTGAATTTATGCTCAGAATTTGGAGTGCCCCTCTCTGTTTAACTCCTACCTGGCATTTTTCCCTTACGTTCCAGCGTCTATAGTTGCCTCAATTTTGTTCTCTAGTACTCCAAAAGTAAGACCGCTGACTTTACATCCAACTTTTAGCCACCCACATGACATATTCTGGGTTGTAATTTAAGACTAAAAGCCATTTAAAAAAGAAGAAAGCACACAAAAATATATCCAGTGACGTTTTCCTTCTTACAGGTTTCAACTTCCTTCCAGTGTCTGCCTCCACTTGATTTCTGTCCAGTGCCCTTAGATAGCTGTTTGTTTGTCTGGAGTTTAGATGTTATTCACAGGATGATTGGTTTGAAAGAAGATTCTTGTTTAATACTAGGGGCAGAAACTTCTTTTTTTAACGTTTCCAGAAAAAAATATTATTTGAGCAAAAGAAAAAAAAAAGTCTCAGAGTTGCTCTTCTCAAGGAGTATCTTTGTGGCATTCTCTGTATTTCCTGAATTTGAATGTTGGCCTACCTTGCTAGATTGGGGAAGTTCTCTTGGATAATATCCTGCAGAGTGTTTTCCAACTTGGTTCCATTTTCCCCGTCACTTTCAGGTACACCAATCAGGCATAGATTTGGTCTTTTAACATAGTCCCATATTTCTTGGAGGCTTTGTTCATTTCTTTTTACTCTTTTTTTTTTCTCTAAACTTCTCTTCTTGCTTCATTTCATTCATTTGATATTCAATCAATGATACCCTTTCTTCCAGTTGATCGAATCAGCTACTGAAGCTTGTGCATTTGTCACATAGTTCTCGTGCCATGATTTTCAGCTACATCAGGTCATCTAAGGACTTCTCTACACTGGTTATTCTAGTGAGCCATTCGTTTAATCTTTTTTCAAGGTTTTTAACTTCTTTGCGATGGGTTCGAACTTCCTCCTTCAGCTCGGAGAAGTTTGATTCTCTGAAGACTTCTTCTCTCAACTCGTCAAAATCATTCTCCATCCAGCTTTGTTCTGTTGCTGGCAAGGAGCTGAGTTTCTTTGGAAGGGGAGTGGTGCTCGAATTTTTAGAATTTTCAGCTTTTCTGCTCTGTTTTTTCCCCATCTTTGTGGTTTTATCTGCCTTTCAAGAAGAGCAACTCCAAAACACATAATTGTCAGATTCACCAAAGTTGAAATGAAGAAGAAAATGTTAAGGGCAGCCAGAGAGAAAGGTCGGGTTACTCACAAAGGGAAGCCCACCAGACTAACAGTGGATCTCTCAGCAGAAACTCTTCAAGCCAGAAGAGAGTCAGGGCCAATATTCAACATTCTTAAAGAAAAGAATTTTCAACCAAGAATTTCATATCCAGCCAAACTAAGCTTCATAAGTGAAGGAGAAATAAAATCCTTTACAGACAAGCAAATGCTGAGAACTTTTGTCACTGCCAGGCCTGCCCTACAAGAGCTCCTGAAGGAAGCACTAAACATGGAAAGGAATAACCACTACCAGCCACTGCAAAAACAGGTCAAATTGTAAAGTCCATTGATGCTAGGAAGAAACTGCATCAACTAACAAGCAAAATAACTAGCTAACACCATAATGACAGGATTAAATTCACACATAACAATATTAACCTTAAATGTAAATGGGCTAAATACTCCAATTAAAAGACACCGACTGGCAAATTGGAAAAAGAGTCAAGACCCATCAGTGTGCTGTATTCAGGAGACCCATCTCACATACATAGACACAGATAGGTTCAAAATAAAGGGATAGAAGAAGATCTATGAAGCAAATAGAAAACAAAAAAGGCAGGGGTAGCAATCCTAGTCTCTGATAAAACAGACTTTAAACCAACAAAGATCAAAAGAGACAAAGAAAGCCATTACATAATGATAAAGGGATCAATTCAACAAGAAGAACTCACTATCCTAAATATATATGCACCCTATACAGGAGCACCCAGATTCATAAAGCAAGTCCTTAGAGACCTACAAAGAGACTTAAACTCCCATACAATAATAATGGGAGACACTAACATCCACTGTCAACATTAGACAGATCAACAAAACATAAAGTTAAAAAGGATATCCAAGAATTGAACTCAGCTCTGCACCAAGTGGACCTAATAGACATCTACAGAACTCTCCACCCCAAATCAACAGAATATACATTCTTCTCAGCATCACAGCACACTTATTCCAAAATTTATCACATAATTGAAAGTAAAGCACTCTCCAGCACATGTAAATGAACAAAAATCAACAAACTGTCTCTCAGACCACATATAAATCAAATTAGAACTGAGGATTAAGAAACTCACTCAAAATTGCACAACTACATGGAAACTGGACACTGAACAATGCCTCCTGAATGATTACTGGATACATAGTGCTCCTGAATGATTACTGGGTACATAATGAAATGAAGGCAGAAATAAAGATTTTCTTTGAAACCAATGAGAACAAAGACACAACATATCAGAATCTCTGGGACACATTTAAAACAGAGTGTAGAGGGAAATTTATAGCACTAAATGCCCACAAGAGAAAGCAGGAATGATCTAAAATTGACACCCTAATATCACAATTTAAAGAACTAGAGAAACAAGAGCAAACACATTCAAAAGCTAGCAGAAGGCAAGAAATAACTAAGATCAGAGCAGAACTGAAGGAGATAGAGACACAAAAACCCTTCAAAAAATCAATGAATCCTGGAGCTGGTTTTTTGAAAAGATCAACAAAATTGATAGACTGCTAGCAAAACTAATAAAGAAGAAAAGAGAGAAGAAACAAATAGACGCAATAAAAAATGACAAAGGGGATATCACCACCAATCCCACAGAAATACAAACTACCATCAGAGAATATGATAAACACTTCTTTGCAAATAAACTAGAAAATCTAGAAGAAATGGATACATTCCTGGAAACATACACCCTCCCAAGACTAAACCAGGAAGAAGTTGAATCCCTGAATAGACCAATAACAGGCTCTGAAATTGAGGCAATAATTAATAGCCTACCAACCAAAAAAAGTTCAGGACCAGATGGATTCACAGCCAGATTCTACCAGAGGTACAAGGAGGAGCTGGTACCATTCCTTCTGAAACTATTCCAATCAATAGAAAAAGAGGGAATCCTCCCTAACTCATTTTATGAGGCCAGTATCATCCTGATACCAAAGCCTGGCAGAGACACAACAAAAAAAGAGAATTTTAGACCAATATCCCTGGTGAACATCGATGCAAAAATCCTCAATAAAATACTGGCAAACCAAATCCAGCAGCACATCAAAAAGCTTATCCACCATGATCAAGTGGGCTTCATCCCTGGGATGCAAGGCTGGTTCAACATACACAAATCAATAAAAATAATCCATCATATAAACAGAACCAAAGACAAAAACCACATGATTATCTCAATAGATGCAGAAAAGGCCTTTGACAAAATTCAACAGCCTTCATATTAAAAACTCTCAATGAATTCAGTATTGATGGGACGTATCTCAAAATAATAAGAGCTATTTATGACAAATCCACAGCCAATATCATACTGAATAGGCAAAAACTGGAAGTATTCCCTTTGAAAACTGGCACAAGACAGGGATGCCCTCTCTCACCACTCCTATTCAACATAGTGTTGGAAGTTCTGGCCAGGGCAATCAGGCAGGATAAATAAATAAATGGTATTCAATTAGAAAAAGAGGAAGTAAAATTGTCCCTGTTTGCAGATGACATGATTGTATATTTAGAAAACCCCATCGTCTCAGCCCCAAATCTCCTTAAACTGATAAGCAACTTCAGCAAAGTCTCAGGATACAATATCAATGTGCAAAAATCAGAAGCATTCTTATACAACAATAACAGGCAAACAAAGAGCCAAATCATGAGTGAACGCACATTTACAATTGCTTCAAAGAGAATAAAATACCTAGGAATCCAACTACAAGGGATGGGAAAGACCTCTTTAAGGAGAACTACAAACCACTGCTCAGTGAAATAAAAGAAGACACAAACAAATGGAAGAACATTCCATGTTCATGGATAGGAAAAATCAATATCATGAAAATGGCCACACTGCCCAAGGTAATTTATAGATTCATTGCCATCCCCAGCAAGCTACAAATTACTTTCTTCACAGAATTGGAAAAAAAACTACTTTAAAGTTCATATGGAACCAAAAAAGAGCCCACATTACCAAGACAATCCTAAGCTAAAAGAACAAAGCTGGAGGCATCACACTACCTGACTTATATCTATACAAGGCTACAGTAACCAAAACAGCATGGTACTGGTACCAAAACAGAGATATAGACCAAATGAACAGAACAGAGCCCTCAGAAATAATACTACACATCTACAACACTCTGATCTTTGACAAACCTGACAAAAACAAGAAACGGGGAAAGGATTCCCTATTTAATAAATGCTGTCGGGAAAACAGGCTAGCCATAAGTAGAAAGCTGAAACTGGATCCCTTCCTTACATCTTAAACAAAAATTAATTCAAGATGGATTAAAGACTTAAATGTTAGACCTAAAGCCATAAAAATCCTAGAAGGAAACCTAGACAATACTATTCAGGACACAGGCATGGGCAAGGACTTCCTGTCTAAAACACCAAAAGCAACGGCAACAAAAGCCAAAATTGACACATGGGATCTAATTAAACTAAAGAGGTTCTGCACAGCAAAAGAAACTACCATCAGAGTGAACAGGCAGCCTACAGAATGGGAGAAAATTTTTGCAATCTACTCATCTGACAAACAGTTAATATCCAGAATCTACAAATAACTCAAATAAACTTATGAGAAAATAACAAACAACCCCATCAAAAAGTGGGCAAAGAATATGAACAGACACTTCTCAAAAGAAGACATTTATGCAACCAACATACACATGAAACAAATGCTCATCATCACTGGCCATCAGAGAAATGCAAATCAAAACCACAATGTGATACCATCTCACACCAGTTAGAATGGCAATCATTAAAAAGTCAGGAAACAACAGGTGCTGGAGAGAATGTGGAGAAATAGGAACACTTTTACACTGTTGGTGGGACTGTAAACTAGTTCAACCATTGTGGAAGACAGTGCAGCAATTCCTCGAGGATGTAGAACAAGAAATATCATTTGACTCAGCAATCCCATTATTGTGTATATACCCAAAGGATTATAAATCATGCTGCTATAAAGACACATGTAGTTGTATGTTTATCACAGCACTATTCACAATAGCAAAGACTTGGAACCAACCCAAATGTCCATCAATGATAGACTGGATTAAGAAAATGTGGCACATATACACCATGGAATACTATGCAGCCATAAAAAAGGATGAGTTCATGTCCTTTTTAGGGACACCAGATGAAGCTGCAAGCCATCATTCTGAGCAAACTGTCTCAAGGACAGGAAACCAAACACTGCATGTTCTCACTCACAGGTGGGAATTGAACAATGAGAACACTTGGACACAGGGTAGGGAGTATCACATACCGGGACCTGTCGTGGGGTGGGGGTAGCGGGGAGGGGTAGCATTAGGAGATATATCTAATGTAAATGATAAGTTAATGGGTGCAGCACACCAACATGGCACACGTATACATATGTAACAAACCTGCATGTTGTGCACATGTACCCTAGAACTTAAAGTATAATTAAAACAAAGAAAAAAAAGAATAATCTTAGCTATATGTTTTTGTAGGTGTTTTTCATTAATTTGGAAAAGTTCTCTGTAGTTCACTGAGTTTTGTCATGAATGGGTGTTGAATTATGGTTTTCTTTATCTTAGAATTTACTGATTTTCTCTTTATTCCTGAAAGATATTTTCACTGCATATAGGATCTGGGTTGACAGTTATTTCCTTTCATCATTTAAAGAGTGTCATGCCATTTCCTTCTAGCCTCCATGGTTTCTGATGAGAAATCCTCTGTAATTCAACTTATTTTTTTCCACTAAAGGTAAGCTGTCATTTTTCTCTTGCTGCTTTCAAAATTTTTTCTTTGTTTTTAGTTTTCAGAAGTTTGACTATTAAGTGCATTGGTGTGGATTCCTTTAGGTTTATTCTGTTTGGGTTTTGTTCTGGTTTTTGAAACTGTAGGTTTATGTCTCTTTCAAATGTGTGAAATTTTCAGCTGCGATTTCTTCCTATGCCTTATTGTCCCTGATCTTTTTCTCCTCTCCTTTAAGAACTTGGGTAACACAAAAGTTAGCTTTTTTTTTTGTTTTTTTTTTTTTTTTTTTTTTTGGTTGTAGTCCCAAAGGTCCGAGTCTCACTGTTAATTTTGTTGTTGTTGCTGTTGGCGGCAGGGCCGGGGGTAGGGGAAGTGAAAGGTGGTACTATATTATGAGACTCCGGATCTTATGTAAAATTTTAATTTTAGCTGCCTTCTTTTGATAGCACATTGGTAGCAGGTAGAGAGTTCTGCTTTGTTAATGCTGAGGGCAGGTGGAATTCCTGGTTCCCTACTCAGCTTCCGTTGACATTATAAGTGATGGGCTCATCAGTATTTCTGGCACAGTGTGAGTACTGCTCTCCATGAAGACTTCACTGATACCTCCCTGACTGGAAGATACCTTGTTACTATTTCCCACATGGTCTCCACTGACTCCACAGTGAGGGGCTTCGTTACACATTTGGATGACAGTCCTGACTCCCTAGTTGATTTTCTCAGATAACGCCTTTGTTTGGGAGGTAGTGTGAGGAGTGGTTGAGTGTCTCTTTGAAATGTGGCGTGGTTGGAAATCTAGGCTCAACACTTGACATTTTATGGTGAAATTGGGTGTAGGACCAATGTCAGTTCTGTGGGCTTTGGCTGCTAGAAAGCAATTATGGTCTAAAGTTATGTATCTTGTTAGATCACCTGTTTTCTGTTCTTTTGGCTGGAAAGAGTAGACTTATGTTTAGCTAGCTGTGTGTGTGTGTGTGTGTGTGTAGCTATTATTGTTCCAGGTTACTAGCTTCTCCAGCATTTATTCTATGATATAGCAGTAAAAAGAAAACTCACAGGCTTCTCTGCTATGCCCATCTTCAGATTTTAAAGCTCCTAGCTAGTCTTATTTTCTTTACCTTTCAAAACACTACTACATCTCCCTAGCAACAGAGTTAGGCACTGGGATATTTTGAGAGTGAAAAAACGCACTGCCACTGTAAAATTAGCCTAGCATGTAGGCACTGTGATATTTTGAGAGTAAAAAAACGCAACTGCCACTGTAAGATTAGCCTGGCATGTACACACAAATACATACAGCCACTCTAATAATGTGGAATAATAGAAAATAGTGTCAATGCTAATCAATACAGGAATGTATGTTTCTAAAAGTATGACACACTTCACAAAAGGCAACCACAGGGAGATAATGGACCCCTTAAAACCATGACTAAAAGGTTTTAGAATTGACTTGAAAGGATTCCAAAGGTGTTACTAAGAGAGAAAAAGTGGGATTCAGAATAGTGTGCATACTTCTCATTTTTTAAAAACCATGACATAAAATGAACCTTGTATATGTAGATGAGCATCCATCTTTGTATGTTTATGTGTGTATATACATATTTATGTTTTGAAGTGTTAAGATGGGTTAAGGAACAGGTGTAGGGAAAGTGATGACTTGCTTGAGAGGACAGTGACAGAAATGGGAGAGATGAATAAAAATATAAAGATAAAACTACAATTAAAAGAAATTCATTTTATATATGATCATATTTTTGTATTTTTACAAAATTGAAGGGGTGCATAAACCTGCAACCATGAAGGCTGAAAGATAATGATATCATCATTCTCTGCCTGAGGAACTATTTCTTAATACTATCATTTAAAAGAAATGAATATTAGTTATTTTTTCTCTCCTATTAATTCCTTAACTTTTTTCTCAGTCCAATTAGTGACAAGACAAATACAGTCATTTGTCACTTAATGATGGGGATACATTCTGAGGAATGCATCCTTAGGTGATTTTGTCATTGTGCATACATCATAGAGTGTACTTAGACAAACCTAGATGATATAGTCTGTCACACATCTAGGCTATCTTGTACAATCCATTGCTCTTAGTCTACAAACCTGTTCCACATGTACTGCATGGAATATTGAAGCAATTATAATAAAATTTGTGTTTGTGTATCTAAATATGTATAAACATAGAAAAGATACAATGAAAATACAATACAAAAGATGAAAAAAGGTACTACTTTATAGAACACCTACCATGAATGGAGCTTGCAGGACTAGAAGCTGCTCAAGGTGGGTCAGTGAGTGAGTGGGGAGTGAATGTGAAGGCCTAGCACATTGCTATACACTACTTCATTTTGCTTACACTAAATTTATTTTTTAAAAATTGCTTCTCCAATAGTAAATTAACCTTAGCTTACTTTAATTTTTTTTCTTTATAAACTTGTTTTCTTTAACTTTTTTCTTTTCTCTTTTTATTTTATTTTATTTTTTTTTGAGACAGTCTCACCCTGTTGTCGAGGCTGGGATGAAGTGGCATGATCACGGCTCACTGCAACCTCCACCTCCTGGTTTCAAGCGATACTCCTATCTCAGGCTGGGATCACAGGCACGCAACACCATGCCTGGCTAATTTTTGTGTTTTTTATTTTTATTTATTTATTTATTTACTTATTTTTATTTTTTATTTTTGAGATGGAGTCTTGTTCTGTCAAGAGTCTCACTCTGTTGCCCAGGCTGGAGTACAGTGGCATGATCTCAGCTCACTGCAACCTCCACCTCACAAGTTCAAGCGATTCTCCTGTCTCAGTCTCCCCAGTAGCTGGGATTACAGGCACGTGTCACCATGCCTGGCTAATTTTTCTATGCTTAGTGGAGATGCGGTTTCACCATGTTGACCAGGCTGGTCTCAAACTCCTGACCACAAACGGTCTGCCAGCCTCAGCCTCCCAAAGTGCTGGGATTACAGGCATGAACTACCAGGTCTGGCCTTTTTGTGTTCTTTAGTAGAGACAGGGTTGAGCCATGTTGCCCAGGCCAGTCTTGAATTCCTGAGCTCAAGTCATCTACTCACCTCAGCATCCCAAAGTGCTGGGATTATAGGCATGAGTGAGTCACCGTGCCTGGCCTTTTTTTTTTTTTTTTTTTTTTGCTCTACTTTTTTGGCTCTGTTATAATAATACTTCACTTAAAACACAAATACATTGTACAGCTGTACTAAAATACTTCATTTCTTTATATTCTTATTTTATAAGCTTTTGTCTATTTCTAAATTTTTATTTCTTTTTAATTTTAAACTTTGTTGTTAAAAACTAAGACTCAAACACATCTTAGTCCAGGACTACACAGTATCAAGATAATCAATATCGCTGTCTTCTAATTCCACTTCTTGTCACACTGGAAAGTCTTCAGGGCCAATAATATGCATGAAGCTATCATGTCCTATGATAACGATGCCTTCTTCTAGAATACCTCCCAAAGGACCTGCCTGAGGCTGTTTTAAGTTAACTTAAAAAAAAATAAGTACAAGGAATACCCTCTAAAATAAAAGTATAAATTATGGCAAATATATAAACCAACAACATAGTTTCATTATCATTGTCAAGCACTATAAATTGTACATAATTGTATGTGCTATATATTTTATAGGACTGGTATGAAAGGAGGTTTGTTTACAACAGCACGATCACAAATAGGAGTGATGCATTGTGTTAAGACATTATGGCTGTTACAGTATCACTAGGTGATAGGAATTTTCCAGCTCCATTATAATTTTAGTGACCACCACAGTACATACAATCTGTTGTTGACCGAAAAATCATTGTGCGGTGCATTCCTGTATAAAGAAATATCTCTATGGACTCCCTCTGGGCATGAATGTATATATTTTTCTCTAAGTCACCCTCTAAAACTAAAATTCAGGCTTTGTTCATTTTTCATTTGCATAGTTATATGTTAAGAACTTTTGTGTCAATTCTGTGACACACAAGGTCACAAAGGTGACCTAGAGAAAAAAAAATATATACTCTTGACCTCTACCACAATCTCTATACTCTAAAACCTCTTAAATATCTCATGAAATACATGGAAAAAATCCAATCACTTGCCATGAAATAGGAGACCTTTCATGGTGTTATTCTTGTTTATTTAAGTCCTAAATTTATCATAGATTTAAATAAACACTACATACACTTGTTGGATAAAACTTACCACACTTAAATATAGTTTTAAACAAATATTCAGATTTGTGCATTAGGCCCAAAGAATGATGGGTCCCAGTGGCTGGAAAGGAGTGTGGAGAGCAGGGAAAAAAGAGAGGACGGTTAATGGGTACCAGGATTTAGTCAGATAGAATGAATACCTAGTGTTTGGTAGCACAATAGACTATGGTTAACGATCATTCATTGTATATTTTTAAATAACTAATAGAGTGGAATTACAATGTTCCTAACACAAAGAAATGATAATACTTGAGGTGACGGATACTCCAATTATCCTGATTTGGTTGTTACACATTTTTTTCTTGTATCAAAATTTCACAAATACCCCATAACTACATAAAACTATTACACATCCATAATAATTACAAATAAATATACATAATTGATAATACAAAACATATCTTTCTCATTTTGCATCTCTTTTGACTCTGACAATAACTTTTTAGCAAGTTAAAACCAATAACTAGTTGAAAGAAATAATTCTACCATCACACTTTCTTTCCTTCATTGCTTACTGCCAATTTACTTGTGGCTTCATTTCTCATCTGTGACAAAATTTTCATTTTCAAATAATTTATTTTGTTTCTTTGAATTGTTTGACATGGTGATTAAATTTTAAAGTTAATACATTGAGTTTGCCTTTTTAATACTGAGTTTTATTTCACATGTATATTTTTGTTTCCCCACCATTTCCATGTCTGACTACCACTATTGTTATGTCCTATCATAACACTCCACATATACTTAAAACCAAGCAAAGGGTGGAGTTCCATCTTTAAAAACTAAACAGGCATTTTGGACAACACATTCTTGTCAGTGGAATCTGGACATTTATCAAACATGGTAGGGAAAGTTCTCACTCTGCATTATAAATAGGACAGCCAGATATCAACTGTTAACAGAAATAAAATAGGAGAGAAAATTTTTGACAAACTGTTTGAATTATTTTCTTAAAAGAGACTTCCTCCACTGCCAACGATCTTGAATAGACTCCTGGTCAGTCATCTGGAAGCAGTTCTTCACATAATTGATGAACTTGGCTTCCACTTTGGGAAGGAAACCACCTTTTTCTATACTTGCTTGCATTTTTGCTTTAATGTCTTCTACAGAACTAGGTTATTTTGGCGTTTCAGGAGTTTTTTCCTGTTTTTTTTTTGTAGGATTTTTGTCCTTTTGATTTTGGTGTTGATGATGGTTTTTGAGTCTTTTCCATTCTGATTTGAATTTTGTGCATTTTTGGCTGGAGTATCTCATATAGATTTTTTCACTGGTGCTTTTTCTTCTGTTTCCTCCTCATCAAAATCATCATCATCTTCTTCGTCATCATCAGCTTCATGATCATCTTCATCAGTAGCAAGTTTTATTTTTTTCTGTGGAAACTTGCTACCACCTCCAGGGGCAGAAAGCTTTCCAGATGTACTTAAGAGTTTCACATCCTCCTCCTCATCATCTTCTGACTCTGCATTTTCCTTCCCAGCTACTAGGCGATGTCCACTAATATGCACTGGCCCTGAACCACACTTCAACCGTAAGAGCACTAGTGGTGTTATTTCAAAGCCCCCAAGGGAAACCATTGGCTGTACGGACATTGTCAAAGTTGCCAGCGGTACTTTAATTGGACTGCCTCCGTAATTCATTGCCTCTGCTTCAACAATGTACAATTCATCCTTTGCACCAGACCCTAAACTCACCGTTCTTAAAGATAACTGGTGCTCATTTTCATCATTATCCACCTTAAAGTGATAATCTTTGTCGGACTTTAATTCACTACTGAAAAGATAATTCTGGGGCCTCGGGGGGACATGTCCATGTCCCTCGAATCTTCATCGGGTGGCGGCATGCACTTAGGTGGGGGAGAAGGCGGGTGGAGATAAACGACCACTGCTCAAGAGAACAGCCACTCAGGACAGAATCACGTCAGGGACATTGAGTTTTTAATATCGCATATTTCAATCTTATATGAGCTTATAAAAATTTATTTTTTAAATTGTTTTCTTCCAAGGGTCTGAATTAGTTCTAAGAAATGTGTGAACAATGTTGTCCTTTTACATCTAAGCAGAAGAATTTCAATTGTTTAAATACGTGCTTTCAGCTCTAATTACTCATTAGAGAAAATAAGTTAAAAATGTGTGGTTTTAATATTTATGTTAAAGAACAAAATCAAAACTTTCCCTAATATATGGATTAACCGATTGGTATAATTAACTAGTAATGAATGTAAAATTACTCTGTGGCATATCTCATTACGGTGTTACTCTAAATTTAAATTTATAATTTAAATTTATAATTATATATATGCATATATAAAATGAAAGAATTGCATGTAAATCACTTACAAAAAAAGAAGACTTTATGAAATGAGGTTAAAAAAAATCCAAAGATAAATCAAGCTACTCCCTTTGGAAAGCTTACACCTTTCATATGATTTTATTAAATTTTGACCCATTTAAGTCATACAAAATAGTGGACTCATATTAAATGAAGCACAAATAAAGAAATATACAAACAACAGTTTTATCTAAGGGCTATGTCAAATTACCTAGAAATTATACTACCCTTTTGCAAGCACTATCCTAAATAATTTGAGACAGAGATGACATTTAAAAGTAAAGAAGAAAATGAGAAGAGAAGGTTGTAGGAGGAAAGATGTATTTCCTTTGCTGATATTTAACACTATCATTTTTCTGAATTATTCTTGATATTTCACACATTTTACTCATGATTCCCTGAGCTCCTCTAGAGCACAGGTTTTTTTAAATGTAGGGCTACTTACTTTTGAGGACAAATTGTACCTTGCTGTTCTTTAATAAAGTCAACCTTTTATTCTTGATCCTATCCCTCATATATAAGCAGATAGCACCACCTGTCTTATAAGCAGGTGCCTTTATAGCTTGGATTTCTGTAAATATGCTGCTAAAAGTAGAATTAATTTCTTAGATTAAATGAAGCAGGAAAGAATTTGAATATCTAGCATTTAGAAAAAGTAAACTATTGAGAATTAAAATTACATACTCTTTAGATATTTACATTATATATTTTGAATTTTTAAAGAACATCAAAAGCTATGCAAACTCTTAACATTGAGAGTATAAATATCTTTCATATCTTGAACCTACAAATTCAAGAGTCTAGCTATATTCTGTTATTCTTTAAGCAAAATAGTCACGTTTATTACTTTGCTTCTTTTAGGGTTTTTCCTTTAGCCACATATATCCATATCAATTATTTAAAGCATGTGTATTACTTTAAAATTTGTTGTGATTCCTTAGATTTCATGTTTGCCTATATAACATGCAAAATCATACACTGACATTGTATTGTAAGCGAGAGCTTTACCTTATTCTCTTTTATATAATTTGTATTTCAAGAAGTATAGATATTTTAATTAAAATTAGTCTACTTTAATATCCATAATCTTATCTGTATTGTATGAAATTTACTGAAGAAAAGCTAAAACCAAGTAATTGGCCATTTTTACCTATTTGAGATTTCAGAAAATCATGCTTTCTAAAACTTAGTAGGATTTTGGTAAAACAAACCAAAACTATAGATTGAGACTTTGTCTAGCTGAACTGGATTAAAGAAAAATACAACTATTTGTATTGGTACATCTTCAGTATTCACAAGGAGAGAAAGCATAATAGAAAGTAAAAAGAAAAATTAAAATAAACTAATGTTATCACCTATTTAATGTTACATAGTAATACTGTTGATGAATAAATATTTCTATAAAGTATTAGAAATTAAGATTCCAGCATATAGCTAGAATAATCACTTTGAGAAATACATATCTATGTGTATATCAGGCACAATTTTTTTAAAAAAATCTAAAGATATTAAAAATAAAGTGTCCCTTAATTTATACTCAAATATTTTTGGGAAAAAATGGAAAAGTCTTCTTTTCTCTTAAATGATTGCTTGTCTTTAAACTTTTTATTTTATAAGTTAATTTCCTAGGCATACTAAAACTTTTTAGTAGCATACATTGCATTAAGTCTTACAAGTGTGTGCAACAAAACTAGTGGATTTCAAGATTCCATTTTCAAGACTTGAATGCTATGCTTAGTAGTGTAATGACACTCTAGACATCTGGTGTTGTTTTCTCTAAAGCATAGGGACAATGGGCAAAACAAAACTAACAATTTTGTGAGAATGTAATTGTATTACCATTATTTTACATAAAGGTATATTTTAAACTGTAATATACCACAAGAAAGGTTTTAAACTTCTATCCACTATTTTGATTGTGAATTTCATTGAAATTTGTAACATTTGCAAAACTTATCAATTTGAAAATATGTTCATGTACTTACAATTGCATTAAATTATAAATTAAGTAATACTTCAACATTTGAGTTATAGTATCATTCAAATGAAAATTGTGAAGAAAGCAAAGCCACCTGAATTACCGTGTATATTAAAATGTGAATAAAAACACATAAGCACAAATACTCAAAAAGAATAACATACTAAAATAATTTCATACAATACTGCAGTTTTAAGTTGTATGTTTGCTGATTCATTGATGGAACTTTTTTTTTTTTTTTTGAGGCGGAGTCTCGCTCTGTAGCCCGGGCTGGAGTGCAGTGGCCGGATCTCAGCTCACTGCAAGCTCCGCCTCCCGGGTTTAGGCCATTCTCCTGCCTCAGCCTCCCGAGTAGCTGGGACTACAGGCGCCTGCCACCTCGCCCGGCTAGTTTTTTTGTATTTTTTTTTTTTTTTAGTAGAGACGGGGTTTCACCGTGTTCGCCAGGATGGTCTCGATCTCCTGACCTCGTGATCCGCCCGTCTCGGCCTCCCAAAGTGCTGGGATTACAGGCTTGAGCCACTACCAACAACAGTCAAGCTGCAAATCAAATCAGGAATGCAATCCCATTCATAGTAGCCACAAAAAGAATAAAATACCTAAGAATACAGCTAGCTAGGAAGGTAAAAGTTTTCTACAATGAGAATTACAAAACACTGTCCAAAGAAATCAGAGATGGAGCAAACAAATGGAGAAACATTCCATGCTCACAGATATGAATAATCAATATAAATAAAATGGCTCTACTGCCCAAAGCATATTACAGATTCAATGCTATTCCTATCAAATTACCAATAACATTCTTCACAAAACTAAACAGAAAAAAACTATTTTAAAATTCATATGGAACCAGAAAAAGAGCCCAAATAGGCAAGGCAATCCTAAGCAAAAAGGATAAAGCTGAAAGCATTATGTTACCCAACTTCAAACTATACTGCAGGGCTACAGTAACCAAAACAGCATTGTACTGGTACAAAAACAGACACATAGACCAATACAACCAAATAAGAGCCCAGAAATAATTCTGCACACCTACAGTCATCAGATCTTTGACAAAGCTAACAAAAACAATAGGCCAGTTATCCCAGCACCATTAAAAAAATGTGATGTGATTAGTGCTCAACATCACTAATCATCAGAGAAATGCAAATAAAAACCAAATTGAGATATTGCCCCACAGCTGTTAGAATAGCTATTATCAAAAAGAGAAAAAGTCTTGGAGAAGATTGGAGAAAAAGGAACCCTTGTCACTGTAGATGAGAATGCACAATCATTATGGCAAACTGTATTAAAGTTCTTTAAAAATTAAGAATAGAAGTACCTTGTGATCTAGCAATTCCACTTCTGGGTATATATCCAAAAAGGGAAAAAAAATCACATTCTTGAAGAGTTATTTGCACTCTCCTGTTCATTGCAACATTATTCACAATAGCTAAAATAGAGAAACAAGCTATGTGTCATACAACAAATGAATGGATAAAGAACACCATGCATTATTATTTGGCCTTAAAAAAGGAAATACTGCCATTTGCCAACAACATGGAGAAACCCATAGAACATTACATTAGGTGAAATAAGCTAGACATAGAAAGAGAGAGATAGCATGATCTCATTTGCATGTAAAATCTAAAAAAGTGTTAAATGCGTAAGTAATAGAGAGTAATTTGGGTTGTTAGGGCCTGGGATGTGGCAGAAAACAGAAGATACTGGTCAAAGGGTCAAAGAAACTTTCAATTATAAAATGAATGAGTTCTGGAGGCCTAACCTACAGTGTAATAACTATAGTTAATACTGTATTCTATACTTAAAATATGCTAAGAGAGTATATCTCAAGTGTTTTTACCCCCCAATGCCCAAACATATGCTAAGAGAGTATATCTCAAGTGTTCTTACCCCCCAATGCCCAAACATACACATACATAAAAAATAGTAATTATTTAATTCATGGATATGTTAAATAACTTTATTATGTTAATCATTTTGCAATGTATATGTATACGAAAACATTATGTTATACATCATAAATATATTCAATTTTTATTTTTCAATCATACCTCAGTAATACTGGGAAAAAAGCACTCCAGAAGAAAACAATGAGGGAAAAAAAAGAAATTGCTGATATGTTTTTCCATTTAAAAAAATCCAACAATGAATAAATTTGCTAAGCAAAAAATAAAATATTCATTCTGTGGCATACCTGTTGGCTTTTTGTTGGCCTTTGGAGAAATGTCTATTCAGGTCCTTTGCTATTTTTAAATCAGTTTTTTTTTTCTTTTTTTTTTATGTTTTACTTTTTTTTTTGGCTTTTCAGTTTTTGAGTACCTTGTATATTTTTTATATTAACTCTTATCAGATATATAGTTTACAAATAGCTTCTTCCCATTCTGAAGGTTGCCTTTTCATTTTATTAACTGTTTTCTGTGCAATAGTTTTTGAGTTTGATGTAAGCCCATTGACTAATTTTGCTTTTGTTCCTTGCGCTACTGGTGTCATACAAAAAATCAGTATCAAGATCAGTATCAGGGAGCCTTTTCCATATGTCTTCCAGGGCTATTATGATTTCAAGTCTTTAATTCATTTTTAGTTGATTTTTGGGTGTGGTGTAAAATAAGGTTCCAGTTTTATTCTTTTGCATGTGGACATCCAGTTGTCCAAACGCTATTTCTTGAAGTGACAGGATAGTCAGCCTTTTCAGCACCTTTGTAAATAATTAGTTGACCATATGCGTGAGTTTATTTCTAAATGCTCTATTTTGTTTCATTCATCTATGTGCCTGTTTTTATGCCAGTAATACATTGTTTTGATTACCATAGCTTTAAAGTAGAGTTTCAAATCAAGAAATGTGATGCCCCCAGCTTTATTCTATTTGCCTAAAGATTGATTTTCCTATTTGGATTTTTTTTGTGGTTCCAAATTAATTTTAGGATTATTTTATTTTGTTTTGTGAAAAAATGCCATGGGAATTCTGAAAGGGATTGCATTTAATCTGTAGATTTCTTTGGGTAGTATGTCTATAGATTTTAGTGTACAGATCTTTTATTTCCTTGGTTAAATATATTTCTAAATATTGTGTTGCGTTTTATGCTGTTTGCAATGGGATTGTTTTCCTTATCCCTCAGAGAAGTCACTAGTAGTGTATAGAAAGACAACTGATTTTTGCACACTGATTTCGTATTCTGCAACTTTATTGAATTATTTTATTAGTTCAAACAGATTTTATTATGGAGTCTTTAGAGGAGTCTATACATAAGATCAGGTCATCTGCAAATGGATATAACTTTACCTTTGCCTTGCTCTTTTTGATGTCTGTTACTTCTTTTTCTCACCTAATTTCTTTGGCTAGATTGTCTTGTTGAATAAAAATGGTTACAGTGGGCATCCTTGTCTTGTTTGGGATCTTAGAGGAAAACTTTTCAGAGAAGTTTTCACTGTTAAGTATGATGTCAGCTGTGTGCTTGTCATATATGGCCTTTACTGTGTTGAGGTACATTTACATTCCTTCTGTAGCTAATTTGTTGATAACTTTTATTATGAAAGGATGTTAAATTTGCACATTGAGATGATCATAGAATGTTTATTCTTCAACATTTTAATGTAGTCTACCACATTTACTGATTTGCATATGTTAAACCATGTTTGCATCCTGGGGATAAATCCCACCTGATCTTTGTGGATGATCCTGTTAACGTGCTACTGAATTCACTTTATAGTATTTGTTGAGAATTTTTGCATCCATGTTCATCAATGATATACATCCGTAATTTTCTTTTCTTGTAGTTTCCTTGTCTGGCTTTATTATCAGGTTAATGCTAGCCTTGAAAAGTAAGTTTGAAGGTATTCCCTCCTTTTCAATTGTTTGAGAATTAATATCTATTTATTTAAATAGTTGGTAGACTTCATCAGTGAAGCCATCTGGTCCTGGGCTCTACTTTGTTGAGAGATTTTTTTCATTACTGATTCTATCTCCTCAGTTACTATTGGTCTATTCAGATTTTCTACTTCATTATGATTTGATTTAGTCTGGCTAGGTTAAATGGGTCTAGGAATTCATTCATTTCTACTAGGCTATCCAATTTTATGTGTATTGTTCACAGCAGTTGCCTATGATTCCTTGTATTTCTGTGGTATCAGTCATGATGTCTCCTCTTTCACTTCTGATTTTATTTGAGATTTTTCAATTTTTTTCTTAGGTGAGCTAAAAGTTTGCCATTTTTGTTTATATTTTTAAACACCAATTTGTTGTTTCACTGACAGTTTATATTGTCTTTTTAGTCTCCATTTATTTCTGTTCTTATATTGATCATTTTCTTCCTTCTGCTAACTTTGAGCTTAGTTTTGTTCTCCTTTTTTTTGTTTCTTGCTATGTAAATCTAGGTTTTTCATTTTTTTGAGTTCTTTCTTTTTTCTTCATTTAGGTGTTTTTCACCATGAACCTCGCTTTTATTAATATAACTGCTTTTCCTGCACCCCATAAGTTGTGGTATGTTGTGTTTCCATTTTCATTTGTCTCAAGACTTCTGTTTATTTCCATTTTGATTTCTTCTTTGACACATTAGTCTTTTGAAGCATGTGGTTTAATTTCCACGTATTTGCTTATTTTTCAATTTTCTCTCTGTTACTGATTTCCAGTTTCATACCATTGTATTCAGAAAGATGTTTGATATGATTTCAATATTCTCAGATTTCATAAGACTTGTTTTGTGGCCTAACATACAATCTATCTGGGAAAATATTGTTTTGCTTTTGGATAGAATATTCTATATGTGCCCGTTAGGTTTATTTGGTCTGTGGTGTAGGGTAAGTCAAATGTTTTCTATTGATTTTCTGTCTGGATGATCTATCTATTGTTGAAAGTAGGGTATTGAAATTTTCTATTATTTATTGCATTGCTTTGAGTCTGCTATTGATGCTCCCATTTTCTATCTCACTTGTATTCTGCAGCTCAGAAATTTGTTTGCTTCTTCTTTATGTTTTCTTTTTTCTGTTGAACTTCTCATTTTGTTCCTTTGTTGTGTTCCAGGTTTTGTTAAATTGTTCATCTGTGTTCCCTTGTAGCTCACTGAACTTCTTTAGACCTATTATTTTAAATTATTTGTGATGCAATTTGTGAATCTTCATTTTTTTTTTTTTTTTTTTTTTTTTCTTGTTTTCTTGTTCTTTTTTTTTTTTTGAGATGGAGTCTTGCTCTGTTGCCCAGGCTAGAGTACAATGGCATGATTTTGGCTCACTGCAAACTCTGCCTCCCATATTCAAATGATTCTTCTGCCTCAGCCTCCTGGGTAGCTGGTATTATAGGCATCTGCCACCAGGCCCGGCTAATTTTTGCATTTTTAGTAGAGAGGGGATTTCACCATGTTGGCCAGGCTGGTCTTGAACTCCTGACCCCATGATCTAAGAACACCCACCTTAGCCTCCCAAAGTGCTGGGATTACAGGCGTGAGCCACTGTTCCTGGCCGAATCTTCATTTCTCTGGTGTCAGTTACTAGAAGTTTACTGTGTTCTTTTGCTGGTGTCATGTTTTCCTGATTCTTCCTCATCATCGCCTTGCATAGGTATCTGCTCATTGGAAGAAGCAGTCACCTCTTCCTGACTTACAGACTGGGGTTGATAAAGAAAGACCTCCAACTGCAGAAGTTGAGAGGCATGCTAGAAAGTGCTATGGCACCTCACACCATGTGTGGAGGGATGTGGTTGCTTCCAGGTCTGGAGGAACATGATTCCTTTGTCAGTTCAAGCAACTGATGTTTATGATGTTGGCAACTGTGAGGTCCTTGTTGGTGAGAGCTATGGAGGGTCTGTAGGGAATGTGAGGGCTACTGGAGTCAGCGGGAGTCAAACCTTGGACAAGACTTCACTTGTTACATGTATTCCAAATTCCCCTGATCTAATAAGAGTGCCATTATGATTCTCCATATCCTTCATTATTAATGGCCCGCATCCAAGAGACCTCCAAATATTTGAAGATTTCTCTTCCCTCAGTACATATTTATCTCAGTTGTTCACTTGCATTGGTGCTGCAGGACTTTTCCACTTGGGATTCCAGCACTTGAAGAGTCTGGGTCAAAATACATTCTCAGTACTAAAAACTAGGAAAGAAGTGCTGACTTTTTTAACAGTGATATCCCTCAGCCTCCTGGTCATCCATTTTTGTTTTCATTAAATGATTAAAAATGAGTAAGTCCCTTTTGCTTAATGCTCAATCATTTTTTCCCTGAGGTGCCAATTTCTATAATTAGGGATACCATTTCTTTAATTTGCTATGGGTGAGGCTCCCCATGTGCCCTTTTGACCTTGCCACACATCACTAACTGCATCCAGTTGACTGTCAATACTCAAGTACCATTGTTTCAGAGTCCTACCATCCTGCTGGATGTCAACAAGCCTAGTTCCCTAATGGCCTCTCATACTGTCAAACATGGCTTAAACATTTCCTGATGCCCCCTCACTAACATATTCTTAGTACATTTGGTAAATGGTGTATCATCTGATATTCCCTTGTAACATAATTTGACACATTTAAAGCCCTTATACAAAATTGCCATTCCAGTAAGCCTAATTTCTGAGTATTTTAACCCATTGCTTCACAGTGTGCAATGGTAATTCTGACATTTCAGTGTCACTTAGAGTAGGCTATTGATTTGTCCCTGTTTCTACAAGTCATCCTAGTAGCAAGTTTACCTCGTGTCCTGGAGTCTTTTTCAAGTATTTCAGGTCAATGCTCCAAAATCAATAAATTCTCTAATCACCAAAGGACTTCAAAATTCAGTCCCTCACACTCTTGTTTTCTGGTGGTACATGCTAGTTAGGTCTTTCAGATCCTTTGATTTTTTTAATTTTTTAAAGTCTCTTTTCTCTCTCTCTGTCTCTCTGTCTCTCTCTGTCTCTCTCTGTCTCTCTCTCTCTTTTTCATATCTTCAGCAGATGTAACTTAATTCTATAGTAGTAGTGGGAAGTGGGAGCAGATCCTGATTGGAGAAGGAGTGTTACAGTCCTGAAACAGAGGCAACTTTGCAACATCTCAAACAAGAAATGTGTGCCAATGCAAAATGTGGATGAGTGGGACATTTCTGCAGGACCAGTAAGTTCAGAGGAATCTGAATATACAAAATTTCCAAAAAAAAACCAAAAAAACAAAACAAAATCAAAGCAGATATTCCTATCACATGGGTTAAGGTCACATTATTTCCCATTCAAAAACCAGACTTTTCTTTTTTTTTTTTTTTTTTTTTTTTTTTGAGACAGAGTCTTGCTCTGTCGCCCAGGCTGGAGTGCAGTGGCGCAATCTCCGCTCACTGCAAGCTCCGCCTCCCGGGTTCACGCCATTCTCCGGCCTCAGCCTCCCGAGTAGCTGGGACTACAGGCGCCCGCCACTGCGCCCGGCTAATTTTTTCTATTTTTAGTAGAGACGGGGTTTCACCATGGTCTCCATCTCCTGACCTTGTGATCCGCCCGCCTCAGCCTTCCAAAGTGACGGGATTACAGGCGTGAGCCACCGCGCCCGGCCAAAAAACCAGACTTTTCTATAGCATGCCCGGCTTCTCTGGGGCTCAACTATTCTGACAATGAAATCCTCTGCTTGGTCCTCAGCTTTGTTTGCATTCCCACTGCTGCACATGGGAGCCTCGTTGCAAACTGTCTATAAGATTGGCCTTTAAGGATCGGTGCAATGGCTCATGCCTGTAATCTCAGCACTTTTGAAGGCCCAGGTGGGAGAATCACTTGAGCCCAGGAATTAGAAACCAGCCTGGGTAACATAGTGAGACCCTGTCTCTACAAAATGTTAAAAAATAGCCAGGCGTGGTGGTGCATGTCTCTAGTTCCAGTTACTTGGGGTTGGGGGACTGAGGTGGGAGGATCAATTGAGCCCAAGAGGTCAAGGCTGCAGTGAGCCATGATCCTGCCACTGCACTCTAGCATGGGGGACAAAGTGAGACACTGCCTCAAAATAAGAAAAAAAAAGACTGGCTTTTGTAATTTAAAAACAAGATTTTAACTCTCCCATTCTCTAAATCTACAAATAAAAATAATAAATTAACAATAACTGGCACTTTTTACGAACTTACTCTATGCTAAGCATTTCTCTAAGCACTTTTTTTTTTTTTTTTTTTTTTTTTTTTTTGAGATGGAGTCTTGCTCTGTCGCTCATGGTGGAGTGCAGTGGCGCGATCTCGGCTCATTGCAACCTCTGCCTCCTGGGTTCAAGCGATTCTCCTGCTTCAGCCTCCCGACTAGCTGAGTCTACAAGCATGCGCCACCATACCCAGCTAATTTTTGTATTCTTGCTAGAGACATGATTTCGCTTTGTTGGCGAGGCTGGTCTCCAACTCCCGAGCTCAAGTGATCTGCCCACTTCTGCCTCCCAAAGTGCTGGGAGTACAGGCATGAGCCACCATGACCTGCCTCTAAGTACTTTTAACGTAGAAAAAGTTATTCTGACAAAAAAGAGATTACTTTATTGTGTACATCCTGGTCATGTTCCAGAGAATAACTCTGATTGATCAGCTGATGTTATGCCCAGACCGTTTGTTCCCCAAAGAAGACCACCAGAGTCCATAGTCAAAGCCAAGCGGCAAGGATCTTTACTAGTTGGAACTTGGTCCCTCCATTCCACAGCATACAGGAGGGCCTCGAACAATGCGAGTGCTTGCTTTTTATAGCCCGATGTAAACAGGATATGTAAAGTTACAGGGAACAAGGTAATTCTCTCGGTTACAGCATTACAATTGGTTAACATTATACATTTAGCATTCCTTATCGGAGATCTCTCAGGTGATGTTTTTCTGAAGTTTGAAAGAAATATGGAGGAATGTGTTTGTGCTGGACTCAGGAAGTTGGGAGATATATGGGGGATGTGCCTCATTCCTTTCACTTACACCTACTGTTCATCTCTGGACTAAGCAACTATGTCCAGAGTTTCCTCAGGATATAACTGCTCCTTGTTGCTGCCACATGATTGGACTTTGAGTGTGAGATGGAGAGGACAAAGAGTCTTTAAAGGAAAAGACTGATAATGGATAAATGTAATTTTAGACTTCCAATTATTTATTAATAAAAGAAGAACAAAGGACAAATGAGATGGCTAATAATTATGTTTACACATTTTAACTACTCAAAATATTAGATTGCAGTTTCTGCCATTAAAGTAATGACCAAAATGCAATTACTTTTGCACCAATCTAATAAATACATTCTAATTTGAATTCATTAAGATTCTAATTATTCAGAAGCAATAGGGTTAAATAATATTACATATATTAAAGAGGAATCATAAATTCTGAGAACATTTATATTTTTAACACATAACTACCATTTTAATGCAGTTATCAATAATAAACAAACGACATATATTCCTTAGAATGTATTTTCTAAAATATCCTAATTGATAACTTTGTTTTCATAAGAATTATATATTTTCATTAGTGAGTCTATAAACACACACACGGAGGCATGTACAAAGACTTTTTCCCAATTTTAAATTTATTCAACAATTCAGAATTCAGATTTAAGAATGTTTGAGAGGTTTTCATGGAGTCTTCAACATACATTTATTTATAAACCAAACAGAACATTTGAAGTACTAAAGGATTCTGTCAATTTGGAAAGAGTTTGAATCTTTCTATGTCATTATTGATTAGAACAATTTTAGCAGCTGCTAAAATTTTACCTTCTTCCTTTATCATCCTCATTTATGTATCCATAATATGGCTCCAATATTTATACATAAACTTGATGAGCTAATGCAAGTGATCATTGGATATGGCTTTCAAATTAAAAAGTAATTATCGTATTTCTTACTTTTCTATCTACAGTAGTTCCATCGTGACATTTTGATACCAAAATCATTTCAAGAAAAACACAAATGAAAATTTGTGGATATTATATGTAGTCAATATAATTTAGGTTTACTGTTGAGTTATTTCTTTGATCTGTTAATTGGAAGCAGTAGACACACTGAGTTTAATGTATAACTCTGAACACTATTGGTCAATTCACTAACCTGGATATGTGATAGAATAGCACATTCCTCTCTCCTTTTATTTTTATATCTGTATCTCTATATATACAGCTATATACCAAGACATACATGAACACAGACAGAGAATATGTGGCACAATGACACTTTTAAACTGTAATATACATATTATAACTTCCTCAATCTATGTCAACTACTGCCTTGAAAATGATTGAAGTTTAATTCATTTATTGTAGATCATCTTAGAATGCAAACAAGTGAAACGTAAAGGCCATCAATGTGAGTCACTTTCTGTAACTGTTATTAATAATAAGTAAATGACTTATACTCTCAGTTCCATGAGAGATAACTCAATGAAGTCATGTAGGCAGTAAGGCAACCATTGTACTAACCCTTCAAGAATTTTGGACAATAATATGAGTGGAGGACATACATAAACCAACAAAATTCAGTTTTGCTTCTGATTTGTAAATGAAGTTCAAAAATACAATTTTGAAATTTAGGAGAGATGGTAAATATGCTAAAATATGTGGACATTTGACCACATCACCTAGTGCCTTATTTTCTAAGCGTCCAGCATTGAACCGAAAGTGCTGAAGTGAGTTAGATAGAAATATCTGATGTCAGTCAAAGGGAATAGCCTGATTGCTCAGCCATCCTTTACAATCTCCCATTGAACCAGGGAGAGGTGAAACGATGTATATAGCAAAGTTATGAAGATTGATGGCACCCGCTGCTTCCAAATGTACCCTATCTGCATGCAAACCACTTGACACATGAACTGATAGAAAACAAAGAGTGTTTGCCCAGGAATAGTGCTTCAGCAAGCTTAATTTCCATAGCCATTTGCACAGCAAAAGCAAGATCTAATAGGTCCCAGAGAAATCAGCAAAGCCATGATAAGAATTCAAAGCCACAAACTAAATAAAAAGAGATTATTAGCTACATTGCAGTAGGCAAACAGTAAAGACTTAAGTGATCAATACTTGACAAGAGACATGCCACAGACTTCATGTATAGGTCAGGCTCACACACCGTTTTTTAAATAAATCGACTGACTTTTGGACAAGACACATAAAATGTCACTTTTTATCTCTCAGTTGATATTTTCCTCCAAGAGGGAAAAAACCTATCTATTCACCTCCCTAAGAGATTTCATCGAAAAGATAGTCACTCCTGATATAAGGTTTAAAGGGGAAAACTGCAATCAAGTGGAAATTTTTGTCAGCACCTTAATCTCTGATTTGTAGAAGGTTTTGCTTTGGGATATTTGGTATGTCTGAGGATTGCCACCAAAGAGCCCTTCTGTTCTTTAATGGCTGCACTAAATCTTAACAAACGTGAGCATGAAAACTATTGTGCTGCACTTGTGAGACATATATCAAAGTTATATTTTTTAAAGCTTGGGAAGGCAGTTGAATCATGCATGCTCTTTATGGTGCTCTGATCAGGCTGATAAAGGCAGTTCAGCTTCAATAAATGCTTTTTAAGTGAATGTTTTGGAAAGTGAATAGGAAATTCAAAGCTCAAACTGTTGCCAAACTGCTCCCACAGCACTTTGATCACTTTGTTTCTGACATTTCGTTGAAAATGTCTTGTTTTTATTAAAATGTTGGCATCTAGAGACCGAGAAAGTTAACTGTAGTCACCAAAAATATAATATACAGTAAATCATGGGATGACATGACTTATTAAGTACTTTGTACACATTCCTTAAAAAGAAAAATATTTCCCTGTGGGGTCACACACAGCATTGCACTTGTCTGAGAAAAAGTTCATATTGTTAAAAGAAAGACAAGTACAGAAGATAAATCAAATACTAGCACTTTGCCTCAGGCAAAAGGATAAGAAGTTATATAGCTCTACTATCAAAAAAATTGGTAATTTTATTATATAAATATTTGAAAAAATATAGAGACAAATGTTGAAATAAGCCTGATGCATTTGTATGTTATCTTCAAATTATGATCACAGAATGTATCTTTAACTTCAAGGACAGAGAGGATAAGATATTATGACCCTCTCATATTTTACATGCTGGGAGAATGTTTTAATAATTAGGGAATGCACATTTCTCTGATCACAAATGTCACAGTTCTAACTGTGTGGCTTCTGCAACTGAAGTGTTGGAGTTAATCTGAAGAGTGGGGTGTATGTGCAAACCAAAAATAGTAACTAGAAAATTACTCAAATATAGACACAAACATGGGTATGAAATCTATAGGATGTTCTTAATATATTTGGATGCATGTAAAAGGCAAATAATAACATTCTATGCTGCTGTTGCTAGCAAAACAATAATGATAATGATGACTTGAAGAATAAGCAGTACATTACTTTCTTCCTTGTTCTAGTTAAAAATCTAATCTCTCCAACATTTGCTTCAATATTACCAGCTGTAATTTTTAATACCTCTTTCAAAATTTTCATTTCATTATCTGTTAACTAGTGATATCTCTTTGAGCCACTACATGAATTTGTGATAATTTTCATAGTTTCCATGTGCTCTGCAGTATCAGGGAACATGAAGTAAAATGATAGTTCTGAAAAACTGAGAAAAAAAGTCAGTGAATAGAAATTAAACTCCAAATCAAGCTACCAAGAAGTACCAATAATAGGAGATACACATATATACATATGTAAGTATATACATACACATGCATATGTTTATATGTACAAATGTAGGTATATATACACACACATGTTTTATATATACATATATACACACACACTCATGCATCACTTAACAATGGGAATACATTTTGAGAAATGTGTCATTAGACAATTTCATCACTGTGCAAACATCATAGAACGTACTTTCAAAACCTAGAGGAAATAGCCTACTACACCTTGGTTATATGGTATAGCTTATTGCTTCTAGGCTACAAACCTGTATAGTATGTTACTGTTCTGAATACCAAGGCAATTGTAAGTCAATGTATGTATTTGTGTATCTAAATATATCTAAACACAGAAAAAGTACAGTCAAAAATGGCATTATTAACTTATGCAATCACTGTTCTTGGCTTACTGCAATGTCATTATGTGGTACATGAATGCATATAGAGCTCTCCACCCAGAGAATTAGAGCATTATTACTAAACACAGACCTGGATGTTTAAGTCAATATATTGATATGTGCCACTATTTCAAAAAACTTAGATTTTTTTAATTAAATAATTATTGAACCAGAGATTTGATTGAAGATTCATAAAGATAGCTAGCTCTCTCTTTAATAACAGTGAGTAATTTGGGGCATGGTCTGCCTGGACATAAACTCATGCTGTTGGCAGGGCATGGCAGGAGCCAGACCAGCCACATCAACTGTGTGGGAGCTGGGTGAGGCCTACTGCTACTGGCTTTCCCCCACTTCCCTGGTGACAGAGGCAGCCATAATTCCCTCTGAACCTCATTGGCTCAAGAACTACCCCTCCATCCCCAACAGTGGCCCTGGCAAGCCCTACCCAAGGATAGTCTGAGCTCAGATCCCCCAATCCTGTCCCCACCTGATACTATTTCTCTACTGCCCAGTACGTGAACACAAAAGACACAAACTCTTGGGAATTTTCTGACCTTGCCCATTGTCTGAGAAACCCGAATGCTTATCCTGGCCAACTTTGAGCAAGTTTATATCCCCCTTCCACTATCACAGATGGTGATTTCTCGAAAGCGTCACTCCTGACTGGAGGCCAACTCCTGACTGGAGGCCACTCCTGACTGGAGGCCAACTCAGGACATTACAGCAACTCGTAACAAACAACTCTGCTCTAAGGAAGGAGAAAAATAAGGGTGAGTGAGTAATTTGGAACAAACCTCACTCAGGATTGCTGCTGAATAGCAACAGCAATAGTATTCTCCTTGAATAAGTGAAAGCACTGGCAAGTTAAGAAGACAACAAATAACTACCAGACAAGGAGCCAGGAAAGGCTCAAAACCAGGGAGTGAGTCTAGCAATAGAGACTCCTGAAGCTATTTAATTCTCGAGGTGGCAGCGAGAAGTTAGGAGGTAGAGTGGAGCATTGATAGCCTTCTATGAAGGTGGGGAGAAGGATTTGATTCCATGTCTTGCCAAGGAAGGATAGCCTAGTGAACCCTATCACAGTGGGTGGAGATACTGAAGTTCTCAATTATATGAGAAAGGTTAATTCAGAATAATACAGAGACTGCAGTACATCTTCAAATCATTCTAATCTTTGACATTGCTTTAGGATGGTGCTGGAGTGACTGTAACCTCTATCTCCTTGGAAGAAAGAAAAAAAAATTCCTGGAGGATGATATTATTATAATCTTCAAAATATTTCTAAAACAATTTTCTAAATATAACATCCAAACACAAACAGACATAGCTAGGTACAAAGAAATGCCGGTAGACAACATGTAGAAAAATCAGTGTAACAAAAAGAATCTACAGAAATTATTTGTAGAAATAAATATAATTTCTGTATGCTAGACAATCAAATAACAGATAATTTTGTCAGAAATCTAGAAACTCTTAAGCAAAACTTAAAAATAAACTGACCAAAATGAAGAACAGAAAGGATGGATTTAATATAACATTAGAAAAAGTGAAGGGATTTTTAGTTAAATAGAACACTGCTCATAAGTAAATATTTAGACTCAATTACAAAAGGACAGAAAGTTTAAAAATTAAAAAAGGGCCGGGCGCAGTGGCTCACACCTTCAATCTCAGCACTTCAGGAGGCTGCGGGTGGATCAACTGAGGTCACGTGTTGGAGACCAGACTGACCAACATGGTAAAACCCATCTCTACTAAAAATACAAAAATTAGCTGGACCTGGTGGTGGGCACCTGTAATCCCAGCTACTCAGGAGGTTGAGGCAGGAGAATCGCTTGAATCTGGCAGGTGGAGGTTGCAGTGAGCCAAAATAACGCCATTTCACTGCATCCTGGACAACAAGAGTGCAGCTCCTTCTCTAAGTAAATAAATAAATAAATAACACAGTAGGATATATAGAACACTGTGATATGGTTTAACATATGTGTAATTAAAGATCCATAAAAGAGAGAGAATGGACCAGAAACTGAATTTGAATAGATTGTGGCTGAGAATACATAACATTGATTCAAGGTAACACACAAATGCTAGATTTGCCTACCTCAAGCAGAAAAAATAAGAAAGTAATCCACATGTAGAAACATCACAGTACACCTTCTGATAAATGAAAACAAAAAGCAAATCTTAAAAGCAACTGCAGAAAAAATTCCAGGTTACCTTTCAAAGTGCAAAATGCAGGATGAAAATTGATTACTCAACACACACACACTCACACACACACACGAATAGAAGCCAGACTACACTATTGCTAGCCTAGAATTCTGTCATTCAAAAATTAAGCTGAAATGAAGACATTTGTAGACACAGAACCCATTGGTTGGCACAGTCCAATAGTTTAAATACTATTCATATGTTAATTACCAAATACCTATCTCAAACTCCATGCTCTATTCAACTCTTTCACATGTCTATTTGAATGTTTCGTAAATATCTCAAGCCCTATACAGTATCGTCTATAAAAAGTGAACTCCTGATCTTATTGCCAAAATCTGCTCCACTTACAGCCTTCACAGATGATAACAGTTGCATGTACCTGAAAACACTCTTTCTTATATTCACTAGGCAACCACCATCTATCACTTTTGTTTAATAACCAAACATATCCAATAAACTACTAAGCCATAGCAGCAAGAATTTTCCTTTCGCAATCTCATTCCGATCATGTTACTCTTTTCCTAAAAACCCTCAATGACTTCCCATTTCACTCATCAGAGATATATTTTTCTTTCCAATGAACTATAAAATGCTGCATGATATGTCTTCCTTCTTTTCATTTCCTTCCTCTTTGACATTATTGTCTAATACTCCTCTACCAAAGCAACAATTGAGCTGGAAAGAGAGATTTACAATTAAGTAATTCAGAACAGTGGTACCTGCTTAAACACTTACAACAACAAGCAGACTGTTGGACGAAGGGAGAGGTTGCTACTCATAGACAAAAATGTGGCATGCATAAATAAGCTACCATCTCCCATTCCTCACCACATAATAAAAGCTGGGGAAGAAGGAGTGGGGCTGCACTTCAGGAGCAGCTGGCCTGTGTCAGAGCAGGCAATTGGATCCATGTTCTCTGAAACTTTGGGATCGTGCACTTTAGTGGATATAGCAGTGCCCTGACCCGAACTGGCATAGATTTTTCCCTTGGTTTTAGTCCTCTGGGACAGGACAGCTTTCCCAGATACATTGATCAAGAAGATTTAAAGGACTAGTGTACGTTTGTTGTTTTGTAGCTGTTTTTTTTTTTTTTCCTTTGGGAAACAAATTTTAAAAAATCTTAGTCAACTGTTGGGCTCAGTGGCTCACACCTGTAATCCCAGCACTTTGGGAGGCCAAGGAAGGTAGATCACGAGGTCAGGAGTTTGAGACCAGCCTGGCCTACATAGTGAAATCCCGTCTCTACTAAAAATACAAAAATTAGCTGGGCATGGTGGTGCACGCCTGTAGTTCCAGCTACTCAGGAGGCTGAGGCAGGAGAATTGTTTGAACCTGGGAGGCGGAGGTTGTGGTAAGCCGAGATCGCGCCACTGCACTCCAGCCTGGGCAACAGAGTGAGACTCCATCTCAAAAAAAAAAAAAAAATCTTTGTCACTATTAGACTGCAGAGACAACAGAACAGAAACTTCAGTGACTGCACAAAACAAGGAATGCACATCTTGCAAAAATAATTTGGAAAAGTAAAAAACAGCTTCACATGTCACCAAACAAAAATCAGAAATCCTAGAGGAGTTAGAGAATCAAATTTCTAGAGTTACTGCATAGAAATACTGAGAATGTCTCAGGCTCTTTTTTGGTTCCACAAGAATTTTAGAATTTTTTTCTAATTCTATGAAAAATGATGTTGGTAATTTGATAAGAATTGCATTGAATCTGTAGATTGCTCTGGGTAGAATGGTCATTTTTGTGATATTAATCTTTCCAATCCATGAGGATGGAATGTTTTTCTATTTGTTTTTGTCATCTATGATTTCTTTCATCAATGACTTGTAGTTCTCTTTGCAGAGATTTTTTCACATCCTTGGTAAAATATATTCTTAGATATTTTATTTATTTATTTATTTTGTTGACTATCATAAATGGGATTGAGTTCTTGATTTTATTATCACCTGAACATTATTGGTGTATGCAAATACTACTGATTTTTATACTTTGATTTTGCGTCTTGAAACTTTATTGAAGTTTTTAATCAGGTCTAGAGTCTTTGGGGAGAAATCTTCGGTGTTTTCTAAGTAATGAATAATGCAATCCGCCAGGAGATAATTTGACTTCTTTTTTTCATATTTGGATGTCTCATTTCTTTCTCTTGCATGATAGCTCCGGCTGGGACTTCCAGAAGTATGCTGAATAGGAATGGTGAGAAAGGACACTTTTGTCTTGTTCCGGATGTTAGGGGGAATGTTTTCAAAAAACATGAACAATGAGGAAAGAATAGCCTATTCAGCAGTTGGTGCAGGGAAAACTCGTTAGCCATTTATAAAAGAATGAAACTGGACTCCTACCTCTCACAATATATAAAAATTAACTCAAGATAGATTAAAGACTTAAATGTAAGACCTCAAACTGTAAAAACCCTAGAAGAAAATATAGGACAAACTTTTCTGGACCTTGGCCTAGGCGAAGAATTTATGACTAAGCCTTCAAAAGCAATTGGAACAAAACTGAAAATTGACAAATGGAACCTAATTAAACTAAAGGACTTTTGCACAGGAAAAGAAACTATCAACAGAGAAAACAGACAGTCTACATAATGGGAGAAAATATTTGCAAACTATGCATCCAACAAAGGAGTAATAAAATAAATTCATATGGAGCTTAAATAAATCAATAAGAAAAAAACATTAAAAGTGGGCAAAGGACATAAACAGACACCTAAAAGTAAGCACATATGTGGCCAGCAAACATGAAAAAATCTTCAACATCACTAATCATCAGAGAAATGCAAATCAAAACCACAATGAGATATCATCTCATATCAGCCAGAGTGAGTATTATGAAAAAATAATTTAAAAAATATGTTGGGAAAGATGAGAAGAAGAGAAAATACTTATGCACTTTTGATGGGAATGTAAATTAGTTCAACCCCTATTAAAAACAGAATGGAGATTTCTCAAAGAACTGAACATTTCACTCAGCAATCTCACTATTGGGTATCAACTCAAAGGAAAAGAAAGTATTTATTTGGCCGGGCACGGTGGCTCACGCCTGTAATCCCAGCACTTTGGGAGGCCTAGATGGGTGGATCCTGAGGTCAGAAGATCGAGACCATCCTGGCTAACACGGTGAAACCCCGTCTCTACTAAAATACAAAAAATTAGCCAGGCGTGGTGGCAGGCGCCTGCAGTCCCAGCTACTCGGGAGGCTGAGGCAGAACGGCGTGAACCCGGGAGGCGGAGCTTGCAGTGAGCCGAGATCACGCCACTGCACTCCAGCCTGGGAGACAGAGCAAGACTCCGTCTCAAAAAAAAAAAAAAAAAAAAAAAAGACACCTGCACTTGTTTATCACAGCACTGTTCACAATAGCAAACTCATGGAATCAACATAAATGTCCATCAATGGTGGATTGAATTTAAAAAATGTGGTACATATATGCCATGGAATACTACTCATTTCCTTTGCAGAAACATGGATACAGTCGTTATCCTAAGTGAATTTACTTAGAAAAGCAAATACTCTGTTCTCACTTATAAGTGGGAGCTAAACAATGAGTACACAGGGAATAAAGATGGAAACAATAGACTCTGAGAACTCTGAAAGGGTAAGGAGAGTGGGTGACATGGCCTGAGAACCCACCTGTTGGGTACTATGTTCACTCTTTGGTGAAAGGTTTACTAGAAGCCCAAATGCTGGCATCACTAAACATACCCATGTAACAAGCCTACACATGTACCCTCTGAATCTAAGACAAAATTAAAATTAAAATATCAACTGTTTCAAATACACTCAATGGGCTGAAAGAAACCGTAGTAAAGAACTAAAATAAATAAGGACCAGGCATCGTGGCTCAAGTCTGTAATCCCAGCACTTTGGGAGGCCGAGGCGGGTACATCACTTGAGGTCAGGAGTTTGAGACAAGCCTGGCCAACATGGTGAAACCCCATTTCTACTAAAAATACAAAATAATTAGCTAGGAGTGGTAGCACGTGTCTGTAATCACAGTACTTGTGAGGCCTAGGCAGGAGAATTGCTTGAACCTGGGAGGCAGAGGTTGCAGTGAGCCAAGTTTGCACCACTGCACTCCAGCCTGGGTGAGTAAGGGAGACTCCATAGAAGAAGAAAATGAATTAAAAGAGGCATAAAATAGCTGAAAAATAAAAGCCCCAAACTACTCAAATCTGATGAGAAACATTAATACACATGCCCAATAATCTCAAAGCCCTCCAAGCCGGATAAACCCAAAAATGCAAACCAAAAAATATATTCTGACTGTCAAAACCCAAAGACAGAAAATTTTGAAAGCAGCAAGAGAGAAGTAATTCATCGTGTACAAGGAATACTCAATAAGATTAATAACTGATTTCTCATCAGACTATGGGTTGAGATAATATATTTAACCAGAAGGCAGTGGGATGGCATATTTAAATTCCTGGAAGAATAAAAAACAAAAACAAAACATCTCAACCAAGCTTTTAGTATCTGAAAAAACTATTCTCCAAATACGAAGGTGAAATTATGATATTTCTGGACAAACACCAGCAGAGGGAAATTACTAGTCAATGTGTATTACAAGGAATGCCAAATAGATGTCTTGAGGTAACAGGACACTAGACAGTAACTTGAAGTCATGAGAAAAACTAAAGAACACTGGTAGAGATAACTGCATAGGTTAAATATAATTATCAGTATTATTGTATTTTTGGTTTGTAGATCCTTTTTTTCTTATATTATTTAAAAGGGAAATGCATAAAACAATAATGTATTTATCTTAAAAGGCAGACATTGTATAGAGATGTAATCCATGACAATAAAAATATGAAGGCAAAGTGTCAAGAGATGTATAGGAGCACAGTGCTTGTGTATTAATAAAACTATGACAGTAGTATTCAAACTATGTTTTTATAAGGTCAAGTTATCAATTGTAATGCACAAGTTAATTACTAAGAAAATAACTAAAACAATACAGAAAAGGAAAGAAGTTAGATGAGATAATAACTACACAAAATTAATGAAATACAAAAAGAACCAGTAAAGGAGGAAATGAGAAGCACAAAAATATCAGATAGAGAAGCAAATAGTTAAATGCCAGAAGTAAATTTTTCTTTATCAGTAATTACTTTAAATGTAAATGGATTAAACCCTCCTTTAAAAGGAAGATACTAGTAGACAGGACTTTAAAAAAGATCTATCTATAGTACAAGAGACTCACTTTAGACACGAAGACACAAAGAATTTGAAAGTAAAAAAGAAAACAAAATGTACTTTATATAATATTGCCACCAAAATACACTTCAAGTCCAAATAAGGTAACAGTGAGCAAAGAAGAATCTTACATATTGATAATAAAGTTTCATTCACCAAGAACATATAACATTTAGAAACATATTAATAACAGACCCCCAAATGTAAGAGACAAAAATTAACCAAATTAAAAAGAGTTAAACAATAACAATTGGAGACTTCGAAACCAAATTTTTAATAATGAATAGAATAAGCATACAAAAAGTCAATAATAGAGAACATGAAGAATAGTGTAAAAATATTAGACTAACTAATTATTGGTTGGAAAACTACTCAACAGCAGAATACGTATTTTTCTCAAGTGCACCTAGAATGTAAGACAGATCATATATTGGTCCACAAAAAGTCTAATATTTTAAAAGATAATAAACATATAAAATATCTATTTTGACTATAATGGAATAAAATGGGAAATCATCATCATAAAGAAAAACTGAAAAAAATCACTAACATTTGAAAGCTAAACTATACACACTGGAACAATGAATAAGTTTAAACTTTTTTTAAAAAAGAAATATTAGAAATACCTTGAAAAAATACAAATATAAGCACACTTTACAAAAAATTATGAGATTCAGATAAATCAGGGCTAAGAGGAAAAAGTGCAGCTTTAAACACCTACTAAAACCAGAAATATCTAAAATGAACAACAGTACAGTACACCTTAAAGAATTAGGAAAAAAGGAAACTAAGTCCAAATCTAGCAAAAGAAAATAAATAAAAATTAGAGCAAAGAAAAATATAATACAGAATAGAAAAACAATAGAATTAACAAAACAAAATTTGGTTATTTGGAAAAAATTATGTTATCAAACTTTTATCTACATTTATTAAGATAAAAAAGAAGATACATATTACCAAATTAGAATGGAAAATGAGATAATACTAATAATTTTACAGAAATAAAAAGAAATGTAACAAAATACTGTTAACAATTATATGTCAAAATTTAAAAACCTAGATGAAATGAACAAATTTCTGTAAACACAGAGAGAATCAGAACTGACTCCGGAAGAAACAGAAAATCTGTACATACTTATAGCAAATAAAGAGATTGAATCAGTAACTGAATTCTTTCCATTAAAGATGAGCCCAGGACCACATGACTTCACTGGTAAATTTTTTCAAATACTTCATGAAGAATTGAAGTGAACTCCTCTCAAACTCTTCCAAATAATTGAAAAGGAGGAAACAATGACTAACTCATTTAATGAAGCCAGCATTACCTTGATATAAAAACAAGACAAAGGTACTACAAGAAAAGAAACCTATAGGAAATGGTCATTTGTGACTAAAGATGTAAAATTAACTCAGGAAAATAATAGCAAATTGGTATTAGTGTCATTATACACCATGAAATAGTCAGTTTTATCCTAGGAATATAATGGTAGTTAATACAGTTTGGATTTGGCCCCACCTGAATCTCATATCAAATTTTAATCCTCAGTGTTGGAGGTGGGACCTGGTGAGAGGTGATTGGATCATGGGGGCAAATTTCCTACTTTGGTGCTTTTCCCTTGATGGTGTTCTTATGAGATCTGGTTGTTTAAGGTTTGTGGCACCTCCTCCCTCTCTCTGTCTTCCTCCCATTCTGGTCACGTGAAGCACTCACTCCTTTACCTTCTGCCGTGTCTGTAACTTTCCTAAAGCATTCCCAGAAGCCTAACAGATGTCAGCATCATGCTTCCTGTACAGCCTGTGGAACCATGAGCCAATTAAGCCCCTTTTCTTTACAAATTACCCAGTCTCAGGTATTTCTTTACAGCAAGTGAGAGACTGAGCTAATACAGTAGTTTAACATACAAGAACCAATCAATGTAGTACAACACATTGATTGAATGGAGGGGGAAAGGAGCACATAATTATCTCAACTGAGGCAGATAAAAACATTCAAAAATATCTAAAACTTTTTCATAACTTTTTTAAAAACTCAATTATGATTAGAAAGGAATTTTTGCACTATGATTAATGTTTTATATTAAAAATTCACTGTTAACATCATATAAATGGTGAAAGACTAACAGTTTTTAATCTAAGATTAAGAACAAAACAAAAATGCCCACTATTATCACTTATATTTAACATAGTGCTGCAAATTTTAGTCTATGCAATTAGATTAGGAAAATACATAAAGTATTCATTTTAGAAAAATAGAAATAACATTTTCTCTGTATGCAGATACATGATTTTATTTTTAGATACTCTTGAAGAACACACATACACATGAAAAGAGAGCAAAACAAAAAATTGTTAGAGTTAAAAAACTAATTTAGTAAAGTTATAGAACATACAAATGAGTTGCATTTGCATACTCTTGCAATTAATAGTAAAAAAGAAAAATGTTTAAAACATGCATTTGCAATAGCTTTGAAAATAATAAAACACTTAGAAATAAATTTAACCAAGGAGGCAAGACTTAATAAATATTGCTGACAAACATTAAAGAAGACACAAATAAATGAAAAAAAATAAATAAATAAAACAAAAAAGTGTTCTCGGTTAAAAGGATTAAAATTATTTAAATGTCAGTACTTCCCAAAGAGATCTATCTATAAATCCAATTCAATGCCTATGAAATCTCAGTGAATATTTTTTTTTCTGACATAGAAAAAATCAACCCCAAATTCCTATGGAATTCCAAAAGATCCCAAATACCTGAAACAATCTTGAAAAAGAGAAAAGTTAGAGGACTCATACTTCCTTATTTCAAAACTTAATGCAGTCCTATAGTAACCATAACTGTCTGGTACTGGCACATAGACCAATGGTGTAGAATAGAAAGGCTGGAAACACTCACGTGGGTAGTCACTTGATATTTCACAAGAGTGCCAAGGTCATTAACTGGTGAATGGACAGTCTTTTTAACTAATGAGTGATGGGGAAATTGCATACCCACAGGCAAAAGAATGAAATTGAACTCTTACCTTACACTCTCTATATAAATTAATTCAAAATAGATGAGTAACTAAAAATAAGATCTGAAGTTATAAAAATCAAATGAAAACTTAGGGAAAAATACTCATGATGTTAGATTTGGCAATGTTTTCTTGGATATAAGACCCAAAGCACAGGCAACAAAACAAAAAGAATAGATTAAAC
This sequence comes from Macaca thibetana thibetana, assembly GCF_024542745.1. Classification (NCBI taxonomy): domain Eukaryota; kingdom Metazoa; phylum Chordata; class Mammalia; order Primates; family Cercopithecidae; genus Macaca; species Macaca thibetana. The sequence continues at coordinate 47,475,242 of NC_065594.1, forward strand.
TTTGTTAAAATTAAAAAAATTACGAAGAAGGTGAAAATAAAATCTATAGAAGGAAAGAAAATATTTGCAAATCACCTATCTGATATGGAATTAATATGCGGAATATATAAAACCTCTTTCAACACAATACCTTCAGTAACAACAAAAACAACCCTTTTCAAAAATGCACTAAGCACTTATATAAATATTTCTCCAAATAAGATATATAAATGGCCAATAAGCACATGAAAAGATGTTAAACATCATTGGTCATTAGAGATATACAAATTAAAACCACAATGAGATAGCACTTCACTTCCATTCAGATGGTTGTTATAAAACAAAACAACCAACCAAACCAAACAAAACCCTGAAAATCCTATCTATTGGAGAGGCACTGTGGAAAACAGTTTGTGGTTCTTCAAGCAGTTAAGGAATACCACATTAGCAGCAATTCTACTTCAAGGTATATACCTAAAAGGATTGAATCAGGGACATAAACAGATATTTATACACCGATGTTCACAATAACATCATTCATAAAAACCAAAAGGTGGAAACAACACAACTGTCGATCAACAGATAAGTAAATAACGAAATAATATTCAGCCTTAAAAAATATGAAGTTCTGATATATGCCTCAACATAGACGAACCTTGAAAATATTCTAAGTGAAATGAGTCAGTCATAAAAAGACAAAGGTAAAATTTTACTTTTATGAAGTATCTAGTCTGGGCAAATTCATAAAGACAGAAAGTGGAAGGGGTAATTGGGAATTATTTTGTAGTAGTTACAGAGATTCTGTCTTGATTGATTAAAAACTAGGAAATAGAGCTTGATGGTGGCTATACAAGGTTGATAATGTACCATATGTCACCAAATTGTACATTTTAAAATGGTGCAAATGGTAAGTCTTGTTTTATGTATATTTTACCTAATGGAAAAAAAAAAAAGAACTTTGCTCTAGCTCTTCCTTCTGTTTCAAATGTGTTTTTCTTGCAATCTATTTGACTAACTCTCTTACTTTTTTCAAGTCTATGTTGAAACTGTGTTTCTTACTGAAGTCTATTCTGACCATCCTATTTGTATAATTTCAAACTTGACCCTGACCATAATGCCTACTTTTACTTCCGGACTCCCCTTTCTTTTTATTCTTTTTTAAAGAACTTACCATTTTTTAATACATTAGGTATCTCATTTATGTGTATTGTTTGTTTGTATAAAGTAAGTTTCCCCAAATCTGTAATCTTTGTTTTACTCAAATACAAACAGCAATGCCCAGCACACAGCTTATGCTCTATCAATGTTTGTTGAATGAATGAGTACATGATTAAAATCCTATACTAAACAGCACTTTTCAGTGGAAGAATGCTGGATTTTATTTGAAAATCGCACATGGCAATATGTTGGGAATTTTTGTGATTAGGCTTAGTGAAAGAAGTCATTTTTCATACTTAGTTCTTGTTAGTCTTTCCTTTTGTTACCATAAATGGCTAAATAATATAATACCATTTGAGGAATATATACTGGTTTCATTCAATAGAATGCCCTTGGAAATACGCAATATATGAACATGTTTAACTGAAGATTTTATATTCTTCACTGTTTTACTTGTCCTATATTTTCTGACTGTCCTGCCACATAGGCTGAGAGACATAGGCATTGATCTAGCTATCTCTGGAATAATCATATATTTTTTTCATGCACATTAACTTTTTGGAAATGCCTTTTGATATATCATACAAGAACAAAATTGTATCAAGGCTAACCTTAAGAAAAGAGACTTACTTGTTTACCAAATCAAAATTAGCCTCTGTGGGTGTGGAATTGAAATCAAATTTCTGTTAAATAGGGCCCCAAGAAATCAATTGTAACCAGCAGTTAATGACCAGCTTGCTAACAGCTTGAGGCAAAGCCAAGGGCAGTTAGCACTCCAACAAATTAGTTGTTAACTGTGTTAATGACTGATTTTGCAGGGATTATTGCTATTATAAACAGTCATCAATATAGCTTTACCACTGGGTCTAGAAAACTTTGCAGCCAAAAAATATTTTTATGCCCTCAGTTTGATACTCTGGATTCTAGTTAATATGATCATCTAAAATCATAAAATGCCAGATTTCCTGCTTTGTTGAGAGTAAAACTCATAAAAATTTATTTTTCTTCTCCTAATTTGTAGTATAAATATATAAGATAATTAGTCATGAGAATCAATAAGAAAATATAATACAAATATGCAAATTAATTCTTATTTTACATGTATATTCATGATTGATGTGTTAAATATGCATTTTAAAATCACAAAACACCATTAAAAATGGTCAATGATAGTAGTTTAGCATCTCTGGCAAAATTTTCGGTTCAAAATAGCGAACAGAAAATATAAAATAGATTTATATAAGATCAAACTACATTTTGGAAAGTTAAGTCTAAAATTATTTAACAACAAAATGCACACATTTGAGATCAATATTAATCTTAAATTTTGGCTATTGTTTTAAAGTAAATTTCTTGTAGGCCGGGCGCGGTGGCTCAAGCCTGTAATCCCAGCACTTTGGGAGGCCGAGACGGGCAGATCACAAGGTCAGGAGATCAAGACCATCCTGGCTAACACGGCGAAACCCCGTCTCTACTAAAAACACAAAAAAATTAGCCGGGCGAGGTGGCGGCGCCTGTGGTCCCAGCTACTCGGGAGGCTGAGGCAGGAGAATGGCGGGAACCCGGGAGGCGGAGCTTGCAGTGAGCTGAGATCTGGCCACTGCACTCCAGCCTGGGCGACAGAGCGAGACTCTGTCTCAAAAAAAAAAAAAAAAAAAAAAAAAAAGTAAATTTCTTGTTTACCTGTGAATAAATTAGAAAAACATGAGAGCATCTTTAAACTGTATTTTAGCCAAAAACATACTATTAGAATAATATTTAATTGTATAATATTTTGAAATTATTCAATGTTAATTAACTTTTAATTCTAATCCATTGCCCATATCACATTTTTTGTAATATGTATTTTTAACATAGTAAAAGTATATATTGTTTTTTCTATGGTTTAACACTGTAGTTTATTGTGTCGTTGAAGTTATTTTAAATGTAATTGCAGAAGTGTCATTATTTACATATTTGAAATAACTTCCTTTATATATTTTACAAGTACAGATATAACCACTGGAATTTACAATAATAAGGTATTTTTATTGTTATAAAAGTATTTTTAATTAAATGGTTATAAAGATAAGTTATTAATGATTTTACTACACTCTCCACATCCAAGTTTCTGCAGTTAAAGTTGCATTTCAAATTACATAACTATTTGCAAAATTAAAATACACAGTGTTCTGTTTCTCTTAAACTATACTAGAAGTAAAGTTTAGTTACTTTTGTAACATAAACCCTTTATTTCAAAAGTTATTTTTCTATTTGACTAAAAATGTATTTGTAATTTGTTATATTAACAAAATACCTAGAAATAACCTGTGATGTTAAGAAAATAAAAATCAAAGCTTCTAGTGCCCACATAATTAAAGGTAACTATAGCGTTTCTGTAATCATCTTAAATCTCTAATTTTGATATGGGTACTAGAAATAATGGAAATAATGTTCATCTTGAATGAATCTATTTTCACTCACTATGTTTCAATCTGTTTCAATCTTCTATTAATGTAAAATTTGAAGAGTTTTTTTGCAGACTTTTTACAAAACTCCCATTTATTTCAGAATTATCTAATGAATTAGATTTTTAAAAAATACTTTGTAAGCAATCTATGACCTTAGACTGCTTGAGTCTATATAACATTGACGTAAGCTCTGTTAATTTAGTAACTATTTCAGCACATTTCCAAGTGCTTTGACTTATATTTATTCTCAGTTAAGTTTATAATCTTTGAACACAGAAAATTTATGTATATGCATTTTATCTCCTTAATAAAAATATTCTTACCTTCTCTATAACATGATCAGTTTTAATGGTCAGTTCTACCTTTTCTTTTGCTGTTCCACTATGTACAATAGCTGTTTTCACATTTGAATTCTGCAACACATATAGAAGTAGTAAACATGGATGGAACGCCTACACGCAATGCTGGCCTTAACATCAAGACTATATATTTCATATTTTAGCAGTTTAACATTTTAATCAAGAATTTTAACTCACTGTTTTACTCTGGCCTTTGATAATGTCAGACTCTTTTTTTTAAATTGTATGCTTTTAAAATCCAACAACTTAATTGAAATTTTGTTGTTTTTCTTTCCTAGGGAAATATATCCTCTTTAGTTATTTTGATGTAATATTTTATTCTAATAATCTTTGGTTTGTCTTATCTTTAGTACCTGGTTCTCCCAGAACTTTTGTTTTATACTGATTACTTACAGTGCTGTTTATGGCCTACATATAATTTACAATATTGAAATTATTATCCCCAATACACTCTTTAAACACACACACAAAAAATAAGGGACTTGACACCAGAAGAACATTCAATTTTTCTTATGCTATTACATCTTTCTTTGTTTTACTTAAGAGAGAGTCAAGGTTTAACTGTAATCTTCTCTCACCCATGATGTCTTAAATGTAACTAGAGGTCTAAATAAGCTTAATTCTTATTAAAATTTAACTGTGCCACACAATTTATCACTGTTCAATGGTATTAACTTTTTACTTATGTTTATTTCACTTGTTTTCTTAACTAATTTTAAAGTTTTTGTATATAAGAAATTATTCCATATTGTTTCTTGATATTCTATACTTTCATTTGGTGTATTATATTCAATAGAGGGTAAATGCCTACAGTATGAAATTTAGGCCAGGCACAGTGGCTCTAGCTTGTAATCTCAGCATTTTGGAAGGCCGAGGAAGGTGGATCACTTAAGTTCAGGAGTTCAAGACCAGCCTGGTCAGCATGGTGAAACCCTCCTCTCCACTAAAAACTACAAAAATTAGATGGGCTGTAATCCCAGCTGCTAAGGAGGGTGAGGCAAGAGAATCATTTGAACTCGGGAGGCAGAGGTTGCAGTGAGCCAAGACTGTGCCACTGCACTTCCGCCTGGGTGACAGAGTGAGACTCCATCTCCATCTAAAAAAAGAAAAAGAAGAAGAAGAAATTTAATGAATTAGAGGGAAACTCTTACACTTACACACATTTTAGGTTACTAAAATTAACTACGGACTAAATTAATTCATGGACATCTTTAAGTTGGAATTGTAGAAAGTCACAAGAGATTGTCACTCCCATCCTAACGATGAGATCTACTAGATAAATTGCAAAATCTTTAAAAAAAAAATATTGGGCAGTTGGGAAGTCCAAACAAGCCTAAGTGAAATAATATTCAGAAAGCAATGAGCCTCCCTTCCAGTGGCATATTTTATAGCTGCTTTCCTCCCTGGATGACATGCAGCTCTTGGAAGATCAAATACAGATGAGAGTAAGGAGGAATTAATGATGTTTTAAATAACTTTAATGGTTGCATATCAGCTAGTGTCTGGGATTAGAATTTGGTGGGGTCCTAACTGCAACCCACCAACTCTATCCCACAATCCCTTATAAGATCTCAGAGTTAGTACATCAAACAACAAAAGAGTTCATTTATATTCGTATCCCTTTAAATTATCCCAGGACTTCACAGATTGCAGGACATTGGCTGCTGAAGATGAAAGTGGGCAGATATACTGTGATTCCTACAGTGTTTTTCCTATGGGCAAAGCTGTGGTTCACAGAACTCAAGGAGAAGGGCTGGAGAGCTAAAATAAATTGAACTTGTTTGCTAAAATAATTAAATCAAAATGTTGAACTCATTTGAAGGGTTTTCCTAAACCCTGGGCACAACTAAATAAAGTGTCAGTGACTGTGAAAAGAGTTCACTGGAAATTATCCAAAATGGAAACAGAGAAAAACGAAAGAGAGATAATTGGACAAAAGAAATATCTGGAAAGAGAATGCAAAAGGCTTAAAGGTAACAACTCACAAAGGATCTGTGGCCGATTCACAGATCCAAGAAGCTCAACAAACCTCAAGCTAGATAATACAAATAAAACCATGCAAACCGGAGTCAAATGGTTGAAAACCATGGAAGATGGTTGGCTTCCTAATAGAAACAATGGAGACCAGAAGACAATGGAATATTACTTTTTCAATTGCTAAAAAATGGTGAAACCTAGAATCTGTATGTTGGAGAATTTGCACTTAAAAGTAAAAACAAATAGATTTAGCTGGCCAGAAGCTGAAATAATTAGTTGTCAAACAAACTATGCTAAAAGAAATGTTATAAGAAATGTTTGAAGCTAAAAGAAAATAAAAGAAAATAGAAGCGTGAATTTAAGAAAAATAAAAGGATAAAACTTTGTATTTTGGAGTCCCTTTTCTATAAAATTGAATAAAATAATAAATAATTGTGGTAAATATTAGCAATATAAAAGAACCTACATATTGTATGGCTTTTGAAGAAACTTGTTCACAAAGCGTCTGTTTTTGACCTTTCAGAAATTTCCTTCAGTGCCTAAAAGCTGGGACAATTTCTCTAAGGGCTTTGAGGTATGTAGTACTATTTTTTCATGTATTCATCAATAATCTGTTATATTAATTTAATTAAAGTCCTATTGTATTTACTACTGTCATTATATCTACTTTACAGCATATTTATATAGGAAGGAGTCTCTTAGGTTATCAGCTGCTTACTGAGAATATGTAATATTATATAATGCCCCAGGGATTCCCTAAATCAGGGGTCAACAAGCCCCGAGGCCAAAGACCAGTGACAGTCTGTAGTCTGTTAACAACCAGGCCACTCATCAAGAGGTGAGCATGGGCAAGGGAAGCTTAATCTGTGTTTACAGCCACTCCCCATCGCTCTCATTACTGCTGGAGTTCCACCTCCTGTTAGATTAGCTGCAGCATTAGCTTCTCACAGGAGCATGAGCCCTAATGTGAACTGTGCTGCAAGGGATCTGGGTTGCTCACTTCTTATGAGACTCTAATGCCTGATGATCTGTTACTGTCTCCCATTGCCCTCAGATAGGACCGTCTAGTTGCAGGAAGACAAGTTCAGGGATCCCATTGATTCTACACTATGGTGAGTGGTATAATTATTTCATTATGTATTATTAGGTAATAATAATAGAAATGAAGTGCACTAGAAATGTAATGCACTTGAATCATCCTGAAACCGTCCCTTCAACCACACCCCAGTCCATGGAAAACTGTCTTCCACAAAACCCAGTCCCTGGTGCCAAAAAGTTTGGGGACCACTGCCCTAAATGTATTAGTTGTTTGACAAGATACATGAAAATTCAATGCTGCTGGCCCCTCCTTCTATTAACAAGATCTGTTATGTTAAAGACATTCCCATCAAAGGCCCTCTAGATGCAGGTACAATAAAAGAGATGAAAAACTGACAAGTTGATGGGTGCAGCACACCAACATGGCACAAGTATACATATGTAACAAACCTGCACGTTATGCACATGTACCCTAGAACTTAAAGTATAATAATAATAAAAAAAATAGATTATCATTCCCAAAAAAAGAGATGAAAAACACCATCATCATATATAATAACTATTTTAAGAATATTACTTTCTTATTAATTTATACCATTTAATTTTACAAGAAGGTAACTGCATTTTTATGTTATATTTGTTCCATATTAAATACTTATTCAAGATACCTTTCTTTAACTGTCACTTCAGGGACTAAAGCATATATTTGGGCATCTAGCATCACATTTTGAAGGCAGCGCCACTAAAGCATTAGGGCAGATTGTCACTATAGAAAAATGGATTATGTATCCAAGTAATTGTGTCATTCATCTAGATTTGAGGTCTGTTGAGGTGTTCATGAAATAAGAACTAATTTTTTCTCCCTGAGACACCAGACATCCAGATTAAAATGAGGGAAAAAAATGGCTACTGACTCCGATGCATCTAGAGGTAGAGATACTTTATAAAATTCAGCATTCCTCCTTGGCTCAGGAAATGTGTATTTCTAAAAAATAATTGTATACTTGGATTAATTGGAAGTCTACAGTTTCATTGAATATTGTCAACCTCAGGAATTAAAATATTATGATATAAACTAAAATAGGATTTTCTTGAAAATAATTGAAACTATACTAAATCATGTGCTTTTCTGAATATGTTTTCAGTTATATTGTGGCATCATAATAAAAACATGTGCCATTTTATAGCCTATGTTAGAACAAATTGCAAAATATCTGTCAAAGTTTGTGCTGAACTTAAAACTTGTATCAAAAATTATGATTCCCAATAACTATTTGATTAATTTATGTTTGGTGACCTGAGTAAAAAACATGTATATGTAATGATGTTTACTATTTATACTTATGGCTTATGGAGCAACTTCTAGTCCTGACTTTATAGGAATTAGTAATTTGAACTAAAGATATTTCGCTGTCTGATAACCTCAAAATCGACATGGTTGCTGTTTTGAATTTTACATACATATAGGAGCCTAGTTTAGTTGTCATATCTTTTACATAGTTAATCCCTACTTTTTCAAACTTCAGTCATTATCACCTCTGGTATTCAAATTTTGACAGATGTACCTATATTAGTCAGAATATTGATGCTCAAAAATATACAAACCTAATCCTCAGAAACTGTGAATATGTTACATTACATGGCAAATAGAAATAGGGTTGTAGGTAGAATTAAAATTGTTTACTGGTCTGGCGCAGTGGCTCATGCCTGTAATCCCAAGACTTTGGGAGGCTGAGGAGGGGAGATCCCAAGGTCAGGAAATCGAGACCATCCTGGCCAACATGGTGAAACCCCGTCTCTACTAAAAATACAAAAATTAGTTGGGTGTGGTGGCATGCAGCTGTAATCCCAGCTACTCAGGAGGCTGAGGCAAGAGAGTCGCTTGAACCCGGGTGGCAGAGACTGCAGTGAACCAAGATTGTGCAACTGCACTCTAACCTGGTGACAGAGCAAGACTCCGTCTCAAAAAGAAAAAAAAAAAAAGAAAAAATTGCTTATCCAGCTGTCCTTAAAATTTGGAGATGATTTTAGAATATCTATGTAGGCCAGATGTAAACAAAGGGACCTGTAAACCAGAAGTAGAAGGCAGAAGAGGAGGCGAGATAATGTGATGTGAGAACTGGACCCACTGTTGCTGGTTTTGAAAATGAAAAAGTGATCATGCATGTTAGTGACCTTTGAAAGCTGGAAAGGGCAAGGAAATAGATTCTTTCTTAGAGCTTCCGGAAGGAATGCTGCCCTAACGAAACCTTAACTTTAGCCCAGTGAAACTTATTTCAAACTTCTGATCACAAAACTAACTTAAAAGCTAGTGTTATAATCCTCTAAGATTTGGTAGTGTGTTGCACAGCAATAGAACACTAAAAGAGTACCATAACATTTAATTAGTAAACTTGGAGATATTTTTGATGGTTCTATTGCTTTAGAAAAGCTAATGTCTTTTCTCTATAATTTGTTAGGAGCTTTGTGATAGAGAAATTTTTATCTTTTCTTTATCTTCACCCTACCATGTGGCTTGTACATAGCAAGCCCCTGGTAGATATTTTTTGAAATTTTTTATGTAATGTGAATGTGAAACTAGATAGAGCCAATAGTTATATACAGTTTAGAGGAAAAGTTTATTGGTATATTTTCCAAAAACTGCCTGAGCAGAAACAAATGAAATGTGAGTTGTAAGTCAAGATGTTCGACCAGTATTTTTTCTTTCCCTATGAATACATTTAAAAAATATATATCAATATTAGTTCGCACATACAAGTTTTTATACTATTATATAAAATGAGATGATTTTAATTATATTGATGGCAGCAGCAGCCCTTCTAAAGTGGTTGCTGCCATGATGCCAGCTGCAGTGGGGGAGGTGCAGCCAGGGCTACGTGCTCCATGGAGCTGGCAGGAGCTGGGAACAGGTGGAAGCCCCACCCCCAACCAAGTTGGGAGGGCGGAAGCTTCACGCTCCCTGGCACAGGTGCAGACACCCAGTCGTGACTCTGGACCCAGGCATCCCTATGCTATTGGGGCCTGGGAGCAGGCAGGAGCCCTGGCCTCCTGGGCACAGCTGCAGTTGCCTAGCTGCTGCTGCAGTCCCAGGAATCCCTTCACCTCTGCATCCTTGGGTGCCTGGGAAGCCTCCCTTCCCCCACAGTATCAGAAGTGCCTACTCCTGCTGCCTGTCCTCTTTCTGCTCTTGGCTCTTGCTGCAATTTCAGAGCAAATTGAGGCCAAGCCTGGGTGCTGTTGCAATCTGCCAGGTGTGCGCACATTCAGAAAAGGTCTGACATGCCAGCTCTCTGCCACCTCGGCCCCCTCTGGAAGTTAGGTACTGACGAGCATGAGAGGGAGGCTAAGGGGGTGCTGAGAGCAGCTTGGTGTGGGCCTGCTGACACCCCTTGGCATGAACAGCCTAGGTGTCATGGGCATATTAGACTGCAGGTTAATGGTGGCAGGAGGCAGACAGGCTCCTGGGCAGAAAGGGACAGGTCTCTGGTGAAATCCCACCTTCAGGCCAGAAAGGGCTGGATGCCTGTGGGCCGGGCTGCCAGTTCTGTGGACCAGAATGAGAACTTATGGTGCTTTTTTTGGGCATGCCCATAGACCAATCAGCATGCACTTCCCTTCCTTCTGAGGCCCATAAAAATGCCAGACTCAGCCAGACTGAAGCAGAAGATGGGACAACCTGTCTGCAGGGAGGAGCTACCCACTGCGGGTCTTCTCTGAGCTGTTTTGTAGCTCAATAAAGCACCTCTTCGCCTGGCTTATCTCACTTGTGTGTTTACTTCATTATTTCTAGAAGTGGGAGAAGAACTCAAGACTTGCCAAATTGCAGGGCTGAAAGTGCTGTAACACAAACAGGGCTGAAACATGCCCCTTATTTGTCACATTGTAGGCGATGAGAAGAAGAAGAGAGAGAAGAGCTGTGACCCTTTGGGGAGCCCAGACTTAGCAGTTCCCCAAGCCAGGGCTGTGACACTCTGGGGCTCTGCAGTTCCTGGCATCTCCAAGTTTCTGGACACCACCACGTTCCCCAGTGCTTGCAACGGAAACTGCTTGCTGTATGCCTGGTCCAGCCACAGCATCAAAGGGAGGTGGCACCCGTGCTGGTGCCTGGAACTGCCCACCCTGTCACAGTCAGTGTACTTGACTGTACGCAGTGACCAGACCCCACACTCACATGCTCTTGCACCCCTAGTCGCTCCACGCCTGGCTTGCCTTTAGCAGGGATGGGATCTGGGCAGATGGCACAAGCCAAGCGCAACCTGCCAGACTGACTAGGCTTAATGAGGCCAGTGGGCCTGAGAAAAACTTGAGCAAAGGCAACACTGGCCACAGAGGAATATGGCTGGTGAAGTGACACCCCAAGGATCCTGTGACCATATGACCTTTTGATTTGTGCATCATCTCTTCTATACATCCTTCATAAAATAAGGATACTATTATTTTTGCTGACTTACTTTTTTATACTCACTGATGTTGGAAATTTATATATAGCATTGTGAAAAGCCACAAATTAATATTAACCAGCAACAATTATTTATTTATCCAATTCCTCTTGAATTGGTTGGTTGAGTTTTTTCCTAAATATATCTAAATAAACATAACTTACCTTCAGCTTAATTAATTTTGACTCTGCTCCTGAAATGTGCTCTCATATGCAACAAAATAATTTTGATGCCATTTATCTGAAATATTTGATACATTTTAATTGTTCACAACTTATAAAAGCAGAAAAATAAAATGACAGAACCACTTCTATACTGTATGCCTCTTCTCACATTTGATCACTTCTTTAATGACTTCCTCCAAATCTTTCTTCGTAATTCCTCTTATCCTCTTGCCTGAGTTCATTTGGGCTGCTATAACAGAATAACATAGACTGGCTAGCTTATAAACAGCAGAAATTTCTTTCTCACAGTTTTGGAGACTGAGAAATCCAGGATGAAGTAGACAAAAGATTTGGTGTCTCGTGAGGGCCCACTTCCTGGTTTATAAATGGCCGTCTTCTTGCTGTAACCTCACATGTTGGACGGGGCAATGGAGATCTCTGGAGTCTCTCTTGTAAAGGCCCTCATTCTATCTATGAGGACTCTGCACTCATGACCTAATCACCTTCCAAAGCCCCCACCTTCTAATACCATTATATTGTGGGTTAGGATTTAAACATATGAATTTTGAGGGAAAACAAGTTTGCAGTACCTCCTAAATAGTTAGATTTTTTCTCTCTTACTTTCAATATTTTGCACTGAACAGTTTCAAGTATATTTAGCTAATGGCAAAATGGAATTTATTTCCTCATATTTGTCTCTTTTTTATGTAATCATATCATGATATCATCTGCTTTGCTTATGTAGAGGAGAACTCTATATGCCCTTTTAGAAGATACTGAGTGGACTTAATCAGTACAACCATGTTGCATTAACTTCTATATAAGCCAAATTCCTGAAATTATATATGCACATGCATACACACACACAGACTCTTACAGCCTTTGAGGAACCGTTGAACATACGGACATGTCATTCCAAAACTTGTCAGACCTGGGAATAGAAATTGTTTTACAACATTGTTGTCTTCCTTTTTTATATCTAGAAATATTATAGAGTTAGTTATGTTAACTCTATTATGTAAATTTGTATAACCATAATTTAATATAAATAAGAAAAAAATTCTGTCTTTTTAAACCAAATACAGCTTATTTGTATACTTAAACTAGGCAGAGAAAACTTTACTGAGAAGTCAATCTCTTCCACTATCAACTGCTTTGATAATAATATCTGTCATATTAATAACAACTTGCTTTTTGAGTATTCACTTTAGTTATTTCAGTGTTGTGTACATTATCTTGGAAGCACATGCACTTTAGTCACTCTGAGGGACTTAACTCCTTGTATTTACTGTATTTAAATGACACTTCTCTTACTTCTCTGCTTTAAATTTCATTTATAATGGAGTTAACATTAGTGATCTCATAGTTATATAACTTCTTTATACCTATACTCTGCTTACTAACCATCAATATCATAACATTCCTTTACTGCATTCACAGTTATTTATTAAATGGTTGTTGAATTTCTGGGTCTGCTTAACTTTATTTCATCACTGTCAACCTCCTCAAATACCTAGTCAATCCCACTTGGCCTATTCACTAGACCTCCAGGGCATGAATTTCTTTCACCAAATTGGCTACCATGCCCTCTGCAAGAAGGTATACTGACATGTAATTTGTTCACTGTCCTCTGTTGTCATGTGCTAATTTCAGAGAATATTGCTCTACTTGTCCTATATGGCCCCACAGCTCAGAATGTGAAAAAGCTGTAGAGCTGGCTTCATGAATGTGTGACCTTTGCAGTTGTACTGTGCTTGATTTAATGCTCTGTTTTTGCTGCTTTGAATTTCTTAATTTAATTTCAATCCAATGTTAATTTCTGGAATTGGTCTTTGTCTAAACAAAGGCAAAGGATGATGTGCATGAAAGGAGGAGATACATGTAACATCCGTGTCTGCCATTCCTTGCAAACCCATTCACCTATAGCATTGTGACACCCCATAAGCATAGAGTTTTGTAAGCACTCAAAAAGTTTAGAACTTGAGCAAGTCACAAAGCCAGTACAAAGTACAAGAAAGCTTACACTTTCCACTCAAATCATAACTTATTCCAAACACAGAAAGAAAGTGGTGGCATTCTACCAGAATGAATCATCAGGCAGCTCTACAATATTCTTTCTTGTGCTACTTCCTTGGATAGCCTCTTACTTAAATTAAAAACAATGAAATGGGACGGGAAAGATAAGGAAATCCATAATCCCTTTTTTCAATCATTCCTTAATCATCAGTAAGTTTGAAGCAGAGAGAGTTGGTAGAATATGCACATATCATAATTACAAGAAGAACAATTTAGCCAGGGTTGTGCAGCATTTCTGCTGTTTTGGTCATAATAAAGCAGATAGGTGTGTTTGAGCTGTGAAATACAAATTATGGGCTGGGTATAGTAGCTCACGCCTGTAATCATAACATTTTGGAAGGTCGAGGTGGGAGGATCACTTGAGTCCAGGAATTTGAGCAGCCGAGGCAACATAGTGAGAACCTGTCTCTACAAAAATAAATACATAAATAAATGAATAAATAAATAAAATTAACTGGGTGTGGTGGCACGTGTCTGTGGTCCCAGCTACTCTGAAGGCTGAGGCAGGATGATTGCTGCAGGTAGAGGTGAGATGAGGCTGCAGTGACCTATGATTACACCACTACACTCAGGCTTGGGAGATACAGCGAGGCCATGACTAAAAAAAGACAAAAATAAAGAAATATGAATTGTATATTTTGGGTAATTTTGCATACAAATTAAGTATTTTATATTTGCCTTTAAAATTGCATTGCACAATATACAAATAAATGGCTATTTCATGCTATTAAATAAAGTTATATTTTGCCTTACTTAGAAAAATATTAAATCACAATGAGTCAAGAAAGAGCCAATGAAAGAAAAAACCTTTATGTTTTAATATTTTAATAACACCATTTTTGCTTTTTGAATAAGGTATCCCAATTTTCAATTTGCATTATTTCCTGCAAATTATCTAGCCGCCCGTGAATGGCAGTGTACTATTACAAATGGAGTTTGCTTTTAGAAACATCAAGACTTAGGACTGACTCACAGCTTGTCTCTGTGGCTGTGTGTACATCGATAAACTACGGAACTTGAATACCTGGGCTATATTTTATTATTTTTGAGGTAGAGATAACAACAATCTCCTTTAAGAGTCTCTGTAATAGAGTAAGATGCATGATTTCCCTAATATAGTGAAGAGCACGTGTACTCTTAACTGGATATGTTTCCTTACCTCTAGTTTGTTTCTCTGGGTATTCTGAGTATCACTCACTTAAGAATTGACCCAGCAAAATCAAGTTGCATTCTAATGTTTAGTGATGTAGGTGTGATGCGTGAGAAAAGTACCATCAACCTACCTTGCTCTCTACTTTCAAAAGCAAGAGAGAACTAAACCTTCTATCATAAAGTGAGAACAACAGTAAAAGAGCCAGGTTTCTATCCAGATTTCTACTGGGTCTCAAGACTCCTTTGTCATACTTCAGGAGTCCATTGTAATAGAATAACGACAACACAAATGAGACCTCTCTCTCCTATGCTCCCAGCAATAGATATGGGTAGATTTTAGTGTTAAACATTTAAAAGCTGTGCTTCAGTATGGAACACTGAAGCCAAACTATGTTCCTCTCTACACTACCTCCTTCTTTACCTAACATAAGGACTTTCTCTCATCTCTAAGCAAGATTGTGTTTAAATTTATTTAGTCTTTCACCTCAATGAAATAGAAATTCAACATTTAACGAAACAGATTAAGCTGAAAAGATTTTGTTTCCTATCAAATACGATTGCAAGGAATATTCAGATATTGATCACTCTGCCCTTGCTTTCTGCCTACATGAGAGATTCTTCAACTGCCCAAATCCTGGTGAACTCCACATATGAATGTATCTTTAGGAAATAGAGGTTGACCTTGTAGAAATTGTCTACGATGCAGGTAACCTCTGAAGAATGTTTCGACAAGTTTGAAAAGTAGGAGAAATGTAAGTCCTCTGACAACTGCAATCTCAGAGGAAGAGGACCATTTTACTGGTTATCTGAAAACATTGTAAAACCATTTCCCTGGTTATCAACATATAATTTAGTTTGAGAAGAAGGGGTAAACAGAGCTAGGCATGCTTGAAAACATCAACCTCAGATTTTTGATCTCTTCCTCTGCCCGCTTCCCAGCTACTCTATTCGTTACCACTCTCTTTGCCATACCCTCCAGCACGGGAACACAGCAATACCAGGAATCTTGGGCCTTATAAAAGGAGATTCTGTGGGGAAGACTTTTCATAAAATCCTCATGCATTTCTCCTCTATTACTAAGTTCACAACCTTCCATGTCTAATCTCCACCAAAGAAAAATGAAACATTAATTATGTATAATAAGCATAAGTAGGAGCCAAAAATATTTGTTAACTATATTAAGAGGTTGTTCATATATTGTAAGAAATAAAATAACTCATGTATTTTCAGATATAAGTTTTTATATCATATCCTGTATATGAAGAAACTAAAATACGATAATAGAAGAAGGAAATTTTATCCATGATATGGCTTGGGTGTATGTCTCCTTCAAATCTCATGTTGAGGCATGATCCCCAGTGTTGAAGGTGGGACCTGGTGGGAGATGTTTGGGTCATAGGAGTGGATCCCTCATGAACGGCTTGGTGTCACCCTCATGGTAATGAGTGAGTTCTCACCCTGAGTTCACATGAGCTCTGGATGTTTAAAAGAGTGTGGCACCTACCTCCTCTCTCTGTTGCTCCCTCTTTCACCATGTGATATGCCAGCTCTCACTTTGCCTTCTGCCATGGTTGTAAGCTTCCTGAGACCCTCGTCAGGAGCAGATGCCATCACTATGCTATGCCATCACTATGCTTCTTGTACTGCCTGCAGAACCATGAGCCAAATACATCATTACCTAGCCTCAGATTTTTTTTTTATAGCAATTTCAAACAGACTAATACAATCCCAGTTGGTCAAATCAGCAAAATAAACCAAAGCAGCCATATATCCCATGTTGAAATGGTACAAAAATTTAATTTTTCTGACATAGGGCTTGCTTCTAAGTTTGATATAATGAATATCTTGAGTCATATGTATGAATACATATTGATATAGACACATTGTACAAATATAACATTTGATTTTATATTTTAAATCATTTGTTGATTTGTGTATACAACATATTTTAGCACGTGAAAAAATTTGACATATACAAAATTGAACTTGCTTATGCCAATGAGTGCTAAAAATACAAGACTTTTTAAAAATAAAAGTATATCTTTCAGGAACGGTATACAATTCCTCTCAGGATCTTCAACTAAACTACCAACAGAAATTTTCTGACATGTCAATGTGCCAGTTTCTTTTATCTTTTGTTTGTACTTTCAAGTAAGACTTTATTTTCCCTCCCTTGGAATGCCATCATGAATGCAGATATATGAAGACACTCAGTTTCTAATCAAATACGTCAAAATATGTTCTATTAACTTTGTCTTTCTCTCATTTTAGAAATGAGGTATGACTTTTACTCTGAGGGAATAATACATCATCATTCCTCAACATATCATATTATGTGTTTTCTATTAGGTTAATTTTGGAATAATAATATGAAGAATAAAACTGAAATTTGAGTGACAACAGGTGTGTAAATAATAGCCCAGTACCATCAAGCAATATTCCATCTGGTATAAAATTGGTATGAGACAAGTACTTTTAGAGAAAACGTGAGCTTGCCAATCAGATTTCCTTTCCTGTTTCATGAGAAGCCAGTTTTGGCTACCTTAGACATCTTTTGATATACAAGTATCAGTCCACCAATTTTAATTTTAACAAAGCTCTAGAAAGTCTACTCAAAAGATACATATATCTTCAGTAGCCAAATTATATTCTCAATATTATGTAGGTAGTTTTCTCTCAGATTTGAGAATTTGTTGCAGACTTTTATGGAAAAATTGAGATTGCCTTGAACTATTTAACAGGTTTGTTTTAGGAAGATACTACAAAAAAACACCTTTTCCTCCACTAAATTAATAGAACTGACATTGATAGGCAAGCAGAATCTTTAAAAAGCCAAGAATAGCAGTTCCTAAAAAACTTTGATATTATCTAGCACCTCATTTTAACTTCACAGAAAATAAAACTGAGATTCACAAATATAATGGTTAACCCCATACTAATTACCTAGTATGGTCTCAATAAATATGATTTCCTAATATTTTGAAAATTTCACCAATTTTCACGTTAGAAATAATAATGCAGAACACTGTGCTGGGAATTCTGAGGGCTACAGAGGGAACAAAGCAATATCTGTTTCCAAGAATGAAATGATATTTGCATAAATAACAGAATATTAAGTCATCGAACAGACATGTACTGTGTCCTTACGATGCAGTCAGCATTGTGTGAGTTGATGATGGAGTGAGAGTGAACACAGCAGTCATGTGCATGATTTTCTGGAATTTAGAGCCAATTGAGAGAAATGTGGTTAACAACTGAATATATAAAAATATATAATTACACATATGGTAAGCGCTTTGAAAAAAACATGACATAAGAGAACATATTACAGGGAGCCTAAATTATACTGAAGTTTAGGGAAGCTTTCTTTCAAAAATGATCCTAGACCTGTTACCTGAAGGGGGTCTCAATCCAGACCACAAGAGAGGGTTCTTTGATATCGTACAAGAAAGAACTTAGGGTGAGTCGACAGAGTAAAATGAAGCCAAGATTCTTATAGAAGTAACGAAACAAAAGAATGGCTACTCCATAGGCACAGCAGTCTCGAGGGCTGTTAGCTGGCTATTTTTACGGGATTTTTTTGGTCATATGCTAAACAACGGATGGATTTGAAAAGTTAAAAATTTAAAAATTTACCTGTATGGTCTAAAAAGGAGAGCTTTTCAGTTCTGGCAACTCCTTTAAAAATGGGTGGGGAGTTTCCAGAACTGAGGATTCCTCCCCTTTTTAGAGGATGTGGGATAACTTCCAGACATTGCCACGACATTTGGAAACTATCATGGTGTTGGTGGGGGCGGCTTTTAGCTTGCAAATGTAATATAATTAGCATTTAATGAGCAGCGAAGACTGCCAGAGGTTGATTTCATTGCCTTGTTGGTTTTGGGTGGGTTTTGACTTCTTTACCACACCCAGGTTTGTTTTTTTTTTTTTTTTGAGACGGGGTCTTACTCTCTCATCCAGACTGGAGTGCAGGGGCATGATCTCAGCTCACCGCGCAAGCTCCACCTCCCAGGCTCAAGTAATTCTCCCGCATCAGCCTCCCGAGTAACTGGGACTACAAGCCCACATCACTACTGCCTGGCTAATTTTTGTATTTTTAATAGAGACAGGGTTTCACCATGTTGGCCAGGCTGGACTCGAACTCCTGACCTCAAATGATCCACCCACCTCAGCCTCCCAAAGTGCTGGAATTACAGGCATGAGCCAATGCGACTGGTTCATCTTGTTTTATCAGTGTGGTCTTTGTGACCTATATCTTTTGAAACAAGATGACCTCCTGTCTTATCTTGTGACTAACAAAGCCTAGCCTCCTAGAAATGCATCTCAGCAGGTCTCAGCCTCATTTTTACCCCGCCCCCTATTCAGGAGGAAGTCACCCTGGTTCAAATGCCTGACAGACTGAGATCCAAAACAAAACAAAACAAACACAGGTACAATCCTGAAACAGGAGAAAATATTGTATGCTTTAAAATTTATAAAAAGATCAATGTGGCCAGATCTTAGAAAAACACGAAGAGGCTCACTTGAGATGGGGATGGAGGAGGGATGGGGATGGGGAGAATTTACCTAGGGCATATCTGTAGCATGGATTGTCTTTAAGTTCAAAAAGCATGATTGTCATGCGCGTCCGTGTGAAGAGACCACCAAACAGGCTTTGTGTGAGCAATAAAGCTTTTTAATCACCTGGATGCAGGCGGGCTGAGTCCGAAAAGAGAGTCAGGGAAGGGAGATAAGGGTGGGGCCGTTTTATAGGATTTGGGTAGGTAAAGGAAAATTACAAAGGGGGGTTGTTCTCTGGCTGGCAGGAGTGAGAATCACAAGGTGCTCAGTGGGAGAGTTTTTGAGCCAGGATGAGCCAGGAAAAGGACTTTCACAAGGTAATGTCATCACTTAAGGCAAGGACCGGCCATTTTCACTTCTTTTGTGGTGGAATGTCATCAGTTAAGGCGGAGCAGGACATTTTCACTTCTTTTGTGATTCTTCAGTTACTTCAGGCCATCTGTGCAAGTCACAGGGGATGCCATGGCTTGGCTTGGGCTCAGAGGCCTGACAATGATGGGTGACCTTAATCTGACGCATACTTTGTTGTTAAAAAATATATCACTATTACGAGTTTTAGTATTTGCTTTTTTCATCTTTCATCTGGCCTTAGAACTCAGCCTTAATGCTAGCTCAGTTCTTTCCTTATACAAATTTGTGAAGACTTCATAGAGCAATCAGATGTCAAGAACTATCCCCTCATTCCTCCACACACCTACATGCCTACATGCTTTGATATCTAAATGATATAATACCAAAATAAGTTTTACCTTTAATTTGTCATTTTGGTCAGGCTAGCCCTGCCTATTGTTATCCCAGTCTAATATTTTAAATTTGATAAATTTATCAATATAACATACTAAGTGACTACCCAAAGTTGAACAATAATGATTATTAATATATGTTTTGAA
The DNA here is from genome assembly GCF_024542745.1 of Macaca thibetana thibetana. Lineage (NCBI taxonomy): Eukaryota > Metazoa > Chordata > Mammalia > Primates > Cercopithecidae > Macaca > Macaca thibetana. Next base: position 47,495,484 of record NC_065594.1, read on the forward strand.
ATTAGCACAACTCATTGCTCATGTCATGTAGTAAAGCCGGAGATACCAAGGATATGGCTCCTGCATTGGCTGCATCTACTTCTTAATAGATATCTTAGCAAGTGATTTTTTAAATTGATTTTTTAAAAGTATTGTATTAGTCTATTTTCATACTGCTATAAAGAAATACCCAAGAGTGGGTAATTCATAAAGGAAAGAGGTTTAATTGATTCATAGTTCCACATGGCTGGGGAGGCCTCAGAAAACTTACGCTTATGGCTGAAGGTGAAGGGTAAGCAAGAATCTTCTTCACATGGTGGCAGAAGAGAGAAGTGCAAGCAGGGGAAATGCCAGATGCTCATAAAACCATCGGATCTCATAAGAACTATCAGGAGAACAGCATGGGAGAAACCGTTGCCATGATCCAATCACTTCCCTCCCTCAACATGTGACACGTGGGGATTCCTATTCAAGATGAGATTTGACTGGAAACACAGAGCCAAACTTGTTAGGTATCGAGCTTATTACTTCTGGGCCTGGTTCCAACACTCCAATGAAAATCATTAAGCTTTGATAGAGTATTTTAGGCTGATGTCAAAATTTGCACCTGAAATTTTTGTAATGTCTTCATAATTCCTTCCACACTCTTTTTCTGATTTATTAATACAGATAAATGACATTCCAAATTGAGATTTGGAGTCATGGTATAACAGAATATTTATGTGAGGAAAAAAGCCATGGAAAGTAACAGTCGTCTTATCTATTCAGACATAGAAAGCAACGTTGAAGATGGGGGAGAAAGCCACAACTGTGCACTTATCTGCTTCCAATAATAGTTCTATTCATGAACAAGCAAAGCCTTATCAATGCTGAGGTTTCAATAAAACAGTTTGAAGGTGAGTTTGGGACAATTAAAGAGAGAGCTCAAGAGCTTGATTGTGACTCCTTTCGCAGAGACCTATGCTAATGCACCTGTAATTCTCTGTTAATCCATTAGGGTATGTCTTAAAATTTTCTCAGATTTTATTCACATGCTTGAAGGCCTTTTTCTCCAGTCTACAACTTCCAATATACTTACAAAATTAGCAATATATCATCCTCATTTACTTTATTGTACTATAATTAAAATTAATAAAAATTAGAGTTTTATAGTTAAATTAAACAATACAAAGTTTTATAGAGAAAGAAGTTAAAGTACCACCCATTTCCCATCTATTATCAACCCAGCATACAGATTACATAGGAGTAAATGCTGTCAATATTTTGGTGTGTGATGATGTACTTTGAAACCTTTTATTGTATGCACAAATTATGTATGTGTGTGGTCATGAGTGTGTCTGTATAATTTTTCTTGTTATTTTATTATGGGAATTTTCAGATATAAAGAAAATTTGAGAGACTGGGCACGATGGCTCAGTAATCCCAGGATTTTGGGAGGCTGAGACTGGTGGATCACTTGAGGTCAGGAGTTTGATACCAGCCTGTGTGACAGAGCGAGACCATCTCAGAGAAAAACAAAAAGAAAATTTGAAAAAAGTTCTAAACAGCTGACATTATGCTATGTTTCCTTTATTACATGTCTACCTGTCATCTCTTTATCCTCCAGCCAACTATCAAATCATTTTACCCTTTCAATGCATTTTAAGGTACAATGCAGATATCAGTATCCTTATCCTTAAACATTTTGGCACGCAAATCATTACTCAGGGTTCAGTATCTAGTCACTATCCTTTCTTTTATAATTTTAAAAGTAAGATGTATTAATGTATAATTTATATACAGTAAGACTTACTCTTTTCAGATGTATAGTTCTATGAAGTTTGACATTTCTGTCAAATTCAAGTTGTAGGATTTTCCTATTACCCCCAAAAGTTCCCGTGCTATCTCTTTGTATTTAGTAATTTTCCCCACCCTCAGCTCTAGCAATCACTGTTCAATTTTTTTTTTCTATTTGTTTTTTGTTGTAGGGTGAAATAAATGAAGTCATAGGATATCTGCGTGCTTTGCCACATTCTGGAATGTGAACTTTGTATTCCCTAAAATAGGCTTATGTAAAATTAATTCTTTCATTCTCAGTAATCTGTTCAAATTTCCTTTTAAATTCTTTCCTTTCAATTCTGCTTTCCATTTGAATCCAGTTCTGTTTTCATACCACTACCTAGATTTTACATTTCAGTAAGATCTCCATTACAATAAGATAAAGCCCAGCTGTAATGGCCCTACTGGCTTGCTTTTGCCTTGCAATCTAACAAGAAAAATTTGTATTTCCTGAGGGCCATTATTGGTTTAGCTCCAACATCTTATAACTTTCATTCAAGACAGCCTATACATTTTCATTATCTTGGTAAATCTCAGAATGCTTTGTTTTGCATTCTGAGATTCCTTGATGAAGAGGAGGGTCTGTTCAGTCTGTTGGGGGACTGAGGATTTTATTTTTATTTCTCACTATTCTTTATTGAGGCAGATGAGATAAATAGTAATATCCACTGTAAGGTTTTAAAAGTTTGAAAGGATCTACACATTTTTCTGCAAGTTAAATTTTATCCAAATTTTAGACTACAAACTGTATTTCAGTAAATCTGCATAGTAATAGTGAATATACATATTTAAGTGAATGGATACCTTGCGCATAATTTAGGAATTTGGACTCAAAATGTCAAATAGTGACATGTACATTCTCAAAGATACAATCATTTATATGTGAAATTTTATTCATATTAGCTAAAGATAGTTATGAGAAAGCAAACCTTTAAATAGTTATCATATATTTAAATTATATTTCCATTGGGTTTTGTCCATGAGGCAGAAAGACTCAGAATCCTGAACAGTCAGCAAACAGATGAAGGTGGGATTTGGGAGAAGCTGTAATAAGTTAAAAGCCTGGTGCAAATATGAGCATGAAAATAGGGCAGAAATCTCAATACAACCAGGAATAGGTTTGAATTAAGTCAAAAGACCAGAAATCAAATAGAATAGGTGGTTGTCAGAAGAAACACTACATAGATTCGGGAGTTCATAAATTGCTTATTAAGTTAGAATCTTTACAAAGTGTCAAATTTTGACATTGTGGAAGAGGTTTGGTCTATAGAATTAACAATAACAGTGGTTAAGCAATTGTAAGTAGGATTCTAGAGTAAATTTTATTTGTCTATTGACATTTCCTTTTCTCTCTCACAGATTTTCTCCTTATTCCTTCTTTTTCTTTTCTTCACACTTTGTTCTTCAATATTGCTATATATTCTCATTAGTTTAACATAAGAATAAAATGATTTTGTTTTACCCAACATACAGAAATACAAATATACAATTGTAGAGTATAAAAATATAAAGAAACATAGTATTAGTAAACATCACAAATGCACTGAGAGTACTTTCCTTTTGATAATTAAAAATCACTGTGTAGATAGAATACAATTCGTTTTTATTATTTAATATTTCATTAGAAAAGGACATTGGTCTATGAAACACCTCTATCAATTGAGAAAACTGATCATTGAGTGTACCTGTGGGGTTTGATAATTCTTATCTAGGAATAACACAATAATAAATTCATCTGTCTTCTAGAAATGTTTATATTTGTGCTTTGCCTATTGTCAATATAATATCACTATTCTCAGCACGACCACAAACAGAAAAGGCAAAACTAAAAGGACATTTTACCTGGCTAATTTTAAGTGCTTTTAGTTTCAGTCATGTTGAGAGATCTCTTTCTTACTTTTTCTATATTATGTGATTTGGTAAATATTTATGTACCTTCAGGTGCCTGCCTATGGTTACCAATTATGGGCATGGTATGAATTGCAACTTTAAAAGAAAGGCACAGTAATGTAAGAACTTTTGTATTTTTTGTAGTGCCTTTTGGGTTAACCATAAAAACAACAAAGAACTGCTTACTAAACTTTAATTGAACTTGTTTGCTTCATTTTATTGTGGTTTTAATAGCATGTAATAATAAACAATTTTAAAATGAAAATCATTACTACGAAGCATAGAATATCAAAAATCATAACATAATTTAACCCTATAATTCTACAGCTGAACAGCAACAAGATGCATGTTAGTTCCTGTTGAAAATAAGCTCTTCAAGGTATTGAAACATGATCTCCTGGGTCCATGCTTGGGCTTGAGCTACAGAATATCTCTCTTAGCTGTCACTTGCCTCCCATTTCAGTCAGATGGCTGCCAGTATTCTTAAAGGAAACAAAAAACTTAAGTGATGATAATCTAAGTAATACATTCAAATAGCACAATTTAATGCATTCAAATAGCACAATTTAATGCATTCAAATTTTGCTTAAGAAGTAGCTTTCTGAAAATATACTCACTAACTAGAAAGAGCATAACCATAAACAATTATTAGTGACTCTGTAAACTAACCTGTGTTTCCAGCATGGTCAGTTGTTTGTTGATAAGTTTTGGATATATATCTATTAATGAACTTAAATAATATATCTCAGTTATCACAGATTATAGTTGTTATGCCCAGACCGTTTATTCCCCGAAGAAGACCACCAGAGTCCAGAGTCAAAGCTAAGCAGCAAGGATCTTTATTACAGGTTCGAACCTGGAGCTCTCGCTTGCTCGTGAAACGAGACGGGCAGGAGAGCTCCCCCACTGAGCTCCGAACAATGTTATATAGTCTAAGGAAAGTAGGCATAGAATCATTATACAAATTAGAGGTATGATTGGCTGGAGTTTAAACAAAGCGATTTGGCAAACTATGATTGGTTCCCGCCATTTCTGATATTTCAGTACAACCCTTGAGGCAGAAGAACAGTTTTACACAAAGGCAGTTAATTATATTGCGTCAGGTTGCACAACCAGTTTATGGCTATCTTGCTTAAACACACCTTGTGACCTGGCTATCTTACTTAAACATTCCTTGTGACCTGGCCTCAGAAAGAAAAACATGTACTTACAGAACTTTCGAAACCTCTGGTACGTGCAGAGATTAGAAAGCAGAACAAAGAGTTTAGCAACATCGGGGGGAGGAAGGGAGGGTACGCATTTTTGTATCTTTGTGTCCTTTCATAGTGAGCTGAAATTGGGTTAAAATTAACAAGGTATGATAAATGTCATCCTGTCTGAAGAGTCAGCACTAGCTAGGCACTGCAGTTGCTGAATCTATGGAAATCCACTCACAGAAGACTGGAGTAGTGATTGTCAACAGAGTCCCTTGCAATAGGATGGTGATTTTCAATTAACCTAGAACAGCAGGCATTTTAGTAACTATTCAAATTACTTTATGGTGCAACTGAAAAGTTGATCTATTTCTTATTTGTGTGTGTATAATATACTATACATTCACATGCATATAAATGTATGTGTGTAAATACATATAGAGTGTGAGATAAAAACATAGATAGCAAAGTATTTTCTGACTCTGTGTTAAACAATGCTAATAATTAGAAATAACTTATCAACTTGCTCCAGGAAGTAACTATTTCTAGAAGACAAGTAAAATAACAGTTTACCTGTCAGATAAGTGTGCTCACCAAGACTGAGTTCGAGGCCCTCTCCTCTCTTTTTCCTCTAATTCAAAGATATTATGCGAAATTGTGACCATCTCAAGTAATTGCTTTCCCCTCTAAGACTCTATTTAAAATCATCCACTCTTGAGTCTAAAACCCAGTAAACACTTTTTCCTAATTTCTTTTATTTTGAAACATTTCCAAGATTCTGTAAAGGTGTTCTTCTCCTAAATGCAATAGATTGAAATATGCACTGCTTCACTGTTGGATTTTCACGTTTTTATGGAGATTGTGTGAATGTGTGTGTTTGCATGTATACATATATTTATATATTTTACATATAGCTGTATTTAAATATAACCATAAATAACAGCTAAACCTATATGCATGTACTGAACGTTTATAAATTGCCAAAAAACATGCCCAACACTTTAATTCTGTCTCTTTAATTCTGTCGTAAACCTTATCAAGTAGTAATTAATGTTACAAACATTTTATAGATGAAAAAATTTAGACTTATAGATGTGAAGTGATGTGCCTACTATACCAGGAAGACATGCTGGAATTGGTGTCCAAGCTTTGCACTTCTAGAGTCCAAATGTTAGTCCACACATCCATTGCCATGAAGAAACATAACAGTAGCCTGGGGCAAAAGGAAAAAAAAAATCAGTGATAAGATGTGTCTTCTGTATGTTTATTGCAACACTATTACAATTGCAAAGACATGGAACCAACCTAAATGCTCATCAATGATAGGCTAGATAAAGAAAATGTGGTGAATATACACTATGGAATACTATGCAGCCATAAAAAAAAGAATGAGATCCTGTCCTTTGCAGAGACATGGATGAAGCTAGAGACCATCATCCTCAGCAAACTAACACAGGAACAGAAAACCAAACCCCACAAGTTCTCACTCACAAGCCAGAATTGAACAATGAGAACACATGGACTCAAGGAGGAGGGGGACAACACACACCGCAGCCTGTCAGGGTGTGGCGTGCAAGGGAAGGGAGAGCATTAGGACAAATACCTAATGCATGTGGGGCTTAAAACCTGGGTGATGGGTTGGTGGGTACAGCAAACCACCATGGCACGTGTATACCTAGGTAACAAACCTGCACATTCTGCACATGTATCCCAGAACTTAAAGTAAAATTAAAAAAAAAAAAAAAAAAAAAAAAAAGACCTGGTGCCGTGGCTCATGCCTGTAATCCCAGCAGTTTGGGAGGCCGAGGTGGGCGGATCACGAGGTCAGGAGATTCAGACCATCCTGGCTAACAGGGTGAAACTCCGTCTCTACTAAATGTACAAAAAATTAGCCTGGCGAGGTGGCGGGTGCCTGTAGTCCCAGCTACTCGGGAGGCTGAGGCAGGAGAATGGCGTGAACCTGGGAGTCGGAGCTTGGAGATCGCGCCACTGACTCCAGCCGAGGCAACAGAGCGAGACTCCGTCTCTAAAAAAAAGGATGTGTCTTCACTTAAAATTTTGGTATTTGTTCATCATGGATATGTTAATTGATTTTTACTTTTAAAAATACTGCATTAAGTATTTACATTGATCACTGAATTTAGCACGCCATTTTTTTAAAGGACTCTCATGTACCTCCTGTTTAAAGTACATCATTAAATTTAGTGCCCAAAGCAAATGCCTCATTCACTTGACCTGCCCAACCCTCGTACTGGCTCTGTGGCATATCCACTGCCATTGGCACTGGAGGAATGAAGGAATCTCATGGAAGTTTCTGACCAACTACTATTGGTGAATGATTACCAGAAACGTATAAAACTTACCTGGCCCTCAGTTCCTTCATCTAGGAACTGAGAGTCATAATGTAAAATAGATAATGTTACTATGGATATTCAATTCGTATGTATAAAGTGCTTTATACAGATTACTTAAATATTCTGAACTTAATATTAACTAGATTTAATAATAAAGTAAAAGAACAATGAAGAAAGGTGGATTTGCTGGTCATTATCCCTTACCTTTGAGCATTATCTCAGCACACTAAAATAAACCCTAGAAAGATTTCCTGCATGGCAGAATGAGGAGTACTATGAACCTGGTCTCCAGTGACATGGCCACAACTGTTCTTATTATAAAGACAAAGATAAAACCAACTAGTAAAACTCTCTGAAAACTGTCCTTAGTGTATACACCAAACAAAACAGTATTTATTCAAGAAAATGTACTGAAAATAAGTTAGTTGGAACTTGTGTTATTGAGATACAACTCACTTCCCATTGCCTAGCTCTGCATGAAAGACAGTCAACTTCAAGTGAATACAGCCAAGAAGGTGAAGATACTTCTGCTCTGAGCTCTAAGTCAAGGGCTACAGTGACTTCCTGGAAGGGGCAGACATCAAACATTTATTATCTGCTGCAGTGCACATGGCAAAGGCTAAATTCTAGGATAGTGAAGCTGAGAGGTATTGTGATCTGTTTTTCCACTTAGTTTCCCTGGTAGGTAAGAATTTCTGTGCTAGGTATGACAGTCCAAGAAAACCGGAACAATAATTTTCATGCCACAGCTTGTTCATTAACGTAGAGTTCAACGTAGGGAAAGAAAGCCTATATTACCACAGAATATCTCCCCTGCTCAGCACCCTACTGATGAAACAGGGACATCATTTCAAGAAAGCTAGGCCATTATGCCTGCCCCCCGTCTAGGAGCAGTGGCTTGGAGATTTTTCTGACAAGAGAAAGGCCGTAAGAATTGAGAGCTCAGTAGCCTTCTGGAAATGTATTGCCTTTATTGGAAGAGGAATGTTAGGAAGTTTATGCCTTAGGATGATATCAAAAACAATAGATATTTTTGTGAGAAGCACATAAGAAAATATGGATAGTTCCATGACAGCAATAAGCTAAACTGTAGTCCTGTTAGTTTACCAAACAGAACCAGGGAAAGGTATTCCTAAGGCGAGACCTTCTGGAGTCAAAGCAAACTTTAAAGATTATTCTCAAAAATTATTCCTGAAAAGTAGGATGACTTTAATTGGGTCAGACTGTGGAAAAATTTATACCCTAGTGCATTGATAAAAAATAGAACAATAAACTGGCAATTAGTGGAGCCTAACAGCTGTGTGTAAGATCAGTGGAAAAAGATGGCTTAACGGAGAAATCAGAGAAAAATAAAGTCAAAGAGAGCCCTGCTAACAAGTCATCTCAGGGCAACTGTGCACATGTTCAACACTATCTTCTGCGAAGATACATCAGATGTTTCACACTGCAGGGGAAAATATGCCTTCTCTAAAATAAACCAGCTAAATTACAAAGGAAATGCATTTTTAAATGTTAACAATAAAGTTTGAATGTATGAAAATCAGTATCTAGAAGTATTAAAATGTATTATCTAATATGTACAGATTTCAGGAAAAATGTATATATGGATATGCAAAGAAATAAGAAAGTGTGAGCCATAAACAGGAAAAAACCAATAAACAAAAACAATAACAAATCACCACTACCACAACAAAAAATACCTCAAGCAACGGAAAATTCCTGTGAGAGGGTATAGGTGCTGGACTTACACAAATACTTCAAAGAAGCTATTATAAATATGTTCAATAACTAAAGAACAACCATGTTTAAAGAAGTAAAAAAAAAAGGAAAAATAAAGAAGTAAAGGAATTTATGGCAATGTTTCATCAGAGAAAATTTTAAAAAAAGTTATTTTTAAAGAACTGAAAATTCTGTAATTGAAAAGTATAATTTTATTTAAAAATTACCTACTGTACCTGCAATCCAGCAGGAGTCAAAAATCCACTAAGTTGAATATAGATAAAAAACTATTATACAATCTGAATAACAGAAAGAAAAGAGAAATAAATGTAATGAACAAAGCCTCAACAAAATGTGTAACACTTTAACTACATCAATATATGTGTAATTGGCATAGCAGAAGGAGAGGAGAAAGAAATAGAAAAAAAATAAGACAATTAAAACTGAAAACTTCTAAACTGTATGAAAAGTATCAATCCACACATTCAAGAGCACAACAAACTAGAAGTAAGATCAACACAAAAGAGATGAATACCCAAAGACATCACACAAAAGAATGTCAAAAAAACTAAGACAAGGAGAAATTCTTGAATACAACAAGAAACAATGACTTACGCACAAGGTAACTTCAATAAGATCAACAGCTGTTTTATTAATATCATCATAAACAATGGAGACCTGAGCAAGTGAGAAAAGAATTAAACAGAAGACTAAGAGAAAATAAAGAAAACATAAAAACCAACCAATAATATTATACCAGCAAAAGTTGTCTTTCAAAAATGAATGGGAAATAAAGATATTCCCAGATAAAAACTGAGATAATTTGTTGCAAGAAGACAACCTTATAAGAAATTGTTCGGGAATTTTCAGAATGAAAGTCTGTTCTTCAGGGCAAATTTAAATATATAAATGAATATTTTGCATTCTTTATTCTTTAACATAAAAAGCAATCGTGTAAAACTATATGTATATCAATAAATCATCGAGCTTATGACAATAAAAATGTAACATATTTGACAAAGTTGAAAAAAATTAATAGGACAAAATCTAATAGTATGTTTGTTCTTCCATCTCTCAGTGTCTTTAAAATACATACAATTATATAAGGTAATAACTACAACATTAAATTTTGGGGATTATGACACATATATGTAATATGCATGACAAAATTTTCAAAAAAAGAGGGTAAGAGAAAATAGAGATATATAAAGTAAAACATCTATGTCTTTTGTGGAATTTGAGTTAGTATAAATCTTTAGCTAATTCTGAAGAGTTGCTTTATATGCTAAGCCCTATAATAACTATTAATAAAATAACTAAAAATATAGTTAAAATAATTAAAGAAATAAAATATGTCATATAAAATACTCAGGCAAAAAAAAAAACAGTAAAGAAGAAATAGAGGAATAAAAAAAGATGTGACATACTAAAGCAAATAGTAAAATGACAAATGCAAATAAGTCAATTACAACATAAAACGTGAATGGAGAAAACAATTTAATCAACAAAGATTGTCAGACTGGATAAAAAAGATGATGCAACTATATATTTTCACTTCGTAGATTCAAATACATAGAGAATGAAAGTGTGAAAAAAGATATATCACTCAAAGAACAGCCATAAGAAAGTTGAAATGACTGTAATATCATTTGAAATGACAGACTTAAAAATGTTATTAAAGATAAATGGGACTTTTATGATGATTAAAAGGTTAATTCATCAGGAAAATGAGGAAAATGTAATAACCATAAACATATTGAACTTACATTTGCTTAAAAACAAAGTTCCAGAAAACGTAATGTAATAATTGATTGAATTCCAGGAAGAAATATTCCATTTAGGAATAATAGTGAAGATTTCAATGTACCATTGTTAATACTATTTTTAATACTTCACTAACAGACCTGTATAGAATGTTCTACCCTAAAACCAATATATACTCTTCTGAAGTTTTCATTGAATGGTCTCCAAGAGACAGCATATGGTTGGCCATAAAACAGAGCTAATGAATGTAAAAGATTTGAAATTATACAACTGTATTTTGTGACCAAATATAATGGAAATATAAATCCATAACAAAAAGAAATTTAGGACTTGTGATAATTGAAAATGTGACACAACATACCAAAACGGAAAGGTTACAGCTGTAGCACTCATAGGAGGAAAATATGTATCTGTAAATTTCTGCATAAAAATAAGAGGAAAGATTTCATGTGTATAACCATATGTGTAACTCTTTTTCTTTAAGTGTCTGGATGTGTATAGCAAAATGAACTTAAACAATCAGAAGGAAGAAGATATTAAAGATGATAGTATAAACATATGAAATAGAGAATCGAATAACAATAGAGAAGACCAACAAAGTCCAATGACGATTTTTTGTCAAGATCAACAAAATTAGCAAAAATTTGGCTAAACTAACAAGAGAACAATAGAGAAATATCAAATTACCAAAATTAGTAACAAAAGAAGGAGTATCACTACTGACATTAGAGAAACAAAAGGGATTACAGAAGGCAATATTATAATCACTCTACATCAACAACAACAACAAAACATAATGAAAGGGATGTATTTCCAGAAAGACAGAAACTACTGGAAAAAAACTCATGAAGAAGCAGAAAATCTGAAGAGACTTTCTCTTACAGAGATTGGATTGGTAACTATTAAACTACCCATCAATATTAGACAGATCAATGAGACAGAAAATTAACAAGGATATTCAGGACTTGAACTCAGTTCTGTACCAAGCGGACCTAATAGACAACTAAGGAACTCTCCACCCCAAATCAACAGAATACACAGTCTTCTCATCACCACATCGCACTTATTCTAAAATTGACCACATAATTGGAAGTAAAACACTCCTCAGCAAATGCAAAAGAATAGAAATCATAACAAGCAGTCTCTCAGACCACAGTGCAATCAAATTAGAACTCAAGATTAAGAAACTCACTCAAAACCACACAACTACATGGAAACTGAACAACCTGCTCCTGAATGAGTACTGGGTACATAACAAAATTAAGGCAAAAATAAATAAGTTATTTGAAACCAATGAGAACAAAGACACGATGTACCAGAATCTCTGGGACACGGCTAAAGTGGGGTTTAGAGGGAAATTTATTAGCACTAAATGCCCACATCAGAAAGCAGGAAAGATCTAAAATCAACACCCTAACACCACAATTAAAACAACTAGAGAAGCAAGAGCAAACAAATTCAAAAGCTAGCAGAAATCAAAAAATAACTAAGATCAGAGAGAGAACTGAAGCAGATAGAGACATGAAAAACCATTCAAAAAGCAGTAAATCCAAGAGCTATTTTTTTAAACAATCAGCAAAATAGATAGACCACTAGCCAGACTAATAAAGAAGAAAAGAGAGAAGAATCAAATAGACATAATAAAAAAATGATAAAGGGGGTGTCACCACTGATCCCACAGAAATACAAACTCCCATCAGAGAATACTATAAACACTTCTGTGCATATAAATTAGAAAATCTAGAAGAAATGGATAAATTTCGGAATACATAAAATCTCCCAAGTCTAAATCAGGAAGAAGTCAAATCCCTGAATAGACCAATAAAAAGTTTTGAAATTGAGGCAATAATTAATATCCTACCAACCAACCAAAGCCCAGGACCAGACAGATTCACAACAAATTCTATCAGACGTACAAAGAGGAGCTGGTAACATTCCTTCTGAAACTATTCCAAACAACAGAAAAAGAGAGACTCCTCCCTAACGCATATTATGAGGCCAGCATCATCCTGATACCAAAACCTGGCAAAGACACAACAAAAACAGAAAATTTCAGGCCAATATCCCTGATGGACATTGATGCGAAAATCCTCGATAAAATCCTGGTAAACGGAATTAGCAGCACATCAAAAAGCTTATCCACCTCGATCAAGTCGGTTTCAGCCCTGGGATGTAAGTCTGGTTCAACATATGCAAATCAATAAAAGTAATCCATCATGTAAAGAGAACCAATGACAAAAACCACAGAATTATCTCAATAGATGCAGAAAAGACCTTCGAAAAAATTCAACACCCCTTTATGCTAATAACTCTCAATAAACTAGGTATTGATGGAACGTATTTCAAAATAATAAGAGCTATTTATGACAAACCCACAGGCAATAGCATACTGAATAGGAAAAGTTGGAACCATTCACTTTGAAAACCGGCACAAGACAAGGATGCCCTCTCTCACCATTTCTATTCCAACATAGTATTGGAAGTTCTGGCCAGAATAATCAGGCAGGAGAAAGAAATAAAGGGTATTCAAATAGGAAGAGGGGAAGTCAGATTTTATCTGTTTGCAGATGACATGAGTGTATATTTAGAAAACCCCAGTGTCTCAGCCCAAAATCTCCTCAAGTTGAAAAGCAACTTCAGCAAAGTCTCAGGATACAAAATCAATGTGCAAAAATCACGAGCATTCCTATACACCAATAATAGACAAACAGAGAGGCAAATCATGAGTGAACTCCCATTCAGAGTTGCTATGAAGAGAATAAAATACCTAGGAATAAAACTTACAAGGGATGTGAAGAACCTCTTCAAGGAGAACTACAAACCACTGCTCAAAGAAATAAGAGAGGACACAAACAAATGGAAAAACATTCTATACTCATGGATAGGAAGAATCAATATTGTGAAAATGGCCATATTGCCCAAAGTAATTTGTACATTCAATGCTATCTCCATCAAGCTACCACTGAGTATCTTCACAGAATTAGAAAAAACTACTTTAACTTTCATATGGAACCAAAAAAGAGCCTGTATAGTCAAGACCATCCTAAGCAAAAAGAACAAAGCTAGAGGCATCATGCTACTTGACTTCAAACTATACTACAAGGTTACAGTGATCAAAACAGCATGGTACTGGTACTAAAACAGATATATAGATGAATGCCACAGAACAAAGGCCTCAGAAATAACGTCACATGTCTACAGCCATCTTATCTTTGACAAATCTGACAAAAACAAGCAACAGAGAAAGGATTCCCTATTTGATAAATGGTGATGGGAAAACTGGCTAGCCATGTGCAGAAAACAGAAACTGGACCCCTTCCTTACACGTATACAAAAATTAACTCAAGACGGATTAAATACTTAAATGTAAGACCTAAAAAACATAAAAACTCTAGAAGAAAACCTAGGTAATACCATTCAGAACATAGGCATGGGCAAAGACTTCATAAATAAAATACCAAAAGCAAAGGCAACAAAAGTCAAAATTGACAAATGGGATCTAATTAAACTAAAGAGCTTCTGCACAGCAAAAGAAACTATCATCAGAGTGAACAGGCAGGCTACAGAATGGGAGAAAATCTTTGCAATCTACTCCTCTGACAAAGGTCTAATATCCACAATCTATAAGGAACTTAAACAAATTTACAAGAAAAAAAAACAACCCCATCAAAAAGTGGATAGAGGATATAAACAAGCACTTCTCAAAAGAAAACATTTATATGACCAACAAACATGAATAAAAGCTTGTCATCACTGGTCATGAGAGAAATGCAAATCAAAACCACAATAAGATACCATCTCATGCCAGTTAGAACGGCAATCATCAAAAAAAATCAGGAAAAAACAGATGCTGGAGAGGATGTGGAGAAATAGGAACACTTTTACACTGTTGATGGGAGTGTAAATTAGTTCAACCATTGTGGAAGACAGTGTGGCAATTCCTCAAGGATCTAGAAACAGAAATACCATTTGACCCAGCAATCTCATTACTGAGTATATACCCAAAGGTATAAATTATTCTACTATAAAGACACATGCACACGGATGTTTATTGCAGTACTGTTCACAATAGCAAAGACTTGGAACCAACCCTAATGCTGTCAATGATAGATTTGATAAAGAAAATGTGGCACAGACACACCATGGAATACTATGCAGCCATACAAATGGATGAGTTCATGTCCTTTGCAGGGACGTGGATGACACTGGAAACCATCATTCTTAGCAAACCAGCACAAGAACAGAAAACCAAACACTGTATGTTCTCACTCATAAGTGGGAGTTGAACAGTGAGAACACGTGGACACTGGGAGGGGATCATCACAAACTGGGGCCCATCGAGGGGTGGGGGCTAGGTGAGGGATAGCATTAAGAGAAATAAATAATGTAGATGATGGGTTGATCGGTGCAGCAAACCGCCATGGTACGTGTATACATATGTAACAAACCTACATGTTCTGCATATGTATCTCAGAACTTAAAGTATAGTAATAAAAAAAAGGGTGAAAAAAATTGTAAAAAAAATCCCAGCAAATTGAATCCAGCAAAATATAAAAAGAATTATACACGATTATCACATGGAATTTATTTTAGAAATGAAAAGTTTGTGTAACACCCAAAAGTCAGGTTGTATTAGTTTGGTGCAAAAGTTATTGCGATTTTGCCATTACTTTTTTTTTTTTTTTTTTGAGACAGAGTCTCACACTATTGCCCAGGCTGTAGTACAGTGGCTTGATCTCGGCTCACTGCAACCTCCACTTCCTGGATTCAAGCGATTCTACTGCCTCAGCCTCTCGAGTAGCTGGGATTACATGCACCCACCACCACATCCGGCTAATTTTTGCATTTTAATAGAGGTAGGGTTTCACCTTGTTGGTCAGGCTAGTATCAAACTCCTGACCTCGCGATCCACCTGCCTCGGCCTCCCAAAGTGCTGGGATTATAGGCTTGAGCCACCGCATCTGGCCACCATTACTTTTAATGGTGAAAACTGCAATTATATTTGCACCAACCTAATATAGTATACATTATCAATAATATAAAGAACAAAAACTACATGTGCATGTAAATGGATCCATAAAATGCATTTGACAACACATTCACTTTGGCTTTATTAAAATACATTAAACAAGTTAGTAATAAAATGGAATTTCTTCAACCTGATAATGGGCATATGCAAAAAACTTACAGCCAACATCATACTTAATGATGAAAGACTAAGTTCAGGAACATGATAAGTAAGAATTCCCTTGCCCCTTGTTTTCAACATTATATTGAAAATTTTAGTCTATGAATTAGATGTAAAATAAGTTTTTTTTCTTTTTTTGAGACAGAGTCTCTTTCTCTCATCCAGACTGGAGTGCAGTGGTGCCATCTCAGCTCTCTGCAACTTCCACCTCCTGGGTTCAAGAAGTTCTTGTGCCTCAGTCTCCTGGGATTACAGACACCTACAACCAAGCCTGGCTAATTTTTGTATTTTAGTAGACACAGTTTTGCCATGTTGACCAGGCTGGTCTCGAACTCCTGATCTCAGGTGATCTACTCACCTCGGCCTCTAAAAGTGCTGGAATTACAGGTGTGAGCCACCATGCCCAACCCAGATGAAACAATTAAAGAACATCCAACTAGATTGGAAAGAAAGAAGCCATCTATGTATATATACAAATACCTGATCTTTATATAAAATACAAACAAATTCATGAAAACATCACAATGGATAAATGAGTTTAGCATAGTTGAAGGCTATGAGGTCATTATACAAAAACTAATTATATTTTTACCCAGTAGCAATAAACAATGTAAAAATAAACTTACAGAAAAAATTCATCTATAGTAGTATCCAAGAAAGTAAAATTCTTAAAGATAAATGTAATCCAGGAGATTTGTATATTAAAAACTATAAAACATTGTTGAAAAAATGTAAAGAGGACCTACATAATGGAAAGTCATCTCATATACATACATTGGAAGATTTAATATTTTTAAGATGGCAATACATTCCAAATTGATAAACAGATTCAAGGCAGTCTGTATTAGTCCACTTTCACCCTGCTGATAAAGACATACCCAAGACTAGGTAATTTATAATAAAAAAAGATGTTTAATGGACTCACAGTTCCACGTGACTGAGAAGGTCTCACAGTCATGGCGGAAGGTGAAAGGCACGTCTCACATGGAAGCAGACAAGACAGAATGAGGGGAAAGTGAAAGGAGAAACCCCTTATAAAACCATCAGATCTCATGAGACTTATTCATTACCACAAGAACAGATGGGGGATGCCTCCCCCACAAATCAATGATCTCCCATGGGGTTCCTCTCACAATATATGAGAATTCTGGGGGCTACAATTCAAGATGAGATTTGGGTGGGGACACTGTCAAACCACTGTCTTTATCAAAATCTTAACTAGCATCTTTGCAGCAAATTACAAACTTGCCCTAATATTTCTATGGATACTTGTAGGACCCAGGGTAGCCAAAACAATGTTGAAAAGAAGAACAAGGCCGGGTGTGGTGGCTCACATCTGTAATCCCAGTTCTGTTGGAGACCAAGGTGGGAGTCTCCCTTGAGTCCAGGAGTTCAAGACCAGCCTGGGCAATATAGTGAGACCCCCCGCCAAGCTTTACAAAAAGTAAAAAATTAGCCACCTGTAGTTCTATCCACTTAGCAGGCTGAGGTGGGAGGATTACTTGAGCCTGGGAGGTTAGGGCTACAGTGAGCCAAGATCACACTGCTGCACTCCAGTCTGGGTGACAGAGACCCTGTCTCAAAATAAATAAATAAATCAATAAAATAATAATAATAATAATTTTAAAAAAAAGAAAAGAAAAACAAAATTGGAGAGGATTTACATTTCTTAATTTTTAAAAGTCATCATAAAGCTATAATAATCAGGATACCATGATAGTGGCATCAGAATAGGCATACAGATTAATACAATGCAATTTAATTTCCAGGCACCATTCTTATATTTGGAGTTAATTTTTTTTTGACAAACATGACAGCACATTTCTATGGGAAAATAATAGTTAGCTTCTTTGAGTATTTTAAGAATTGTTAAATTTTTTGAGGAGAACCTACTCCTGTATGCACCTTTGGATAATGACAAGGCTGCCATTTTTCACAGCCCCTGTAATTACAAGGCTATTCTGTTCAAGACTGCTGCAGAGCTGGACGGGGGTAAATATGAATAAGCTAAGTTAAAAAGCTAAAAATCCTGTTGTTTTTGTAAAGGTTCCATGGTATTCCTTGAATAAATAATTGCTCAGTTTGTTGCAAGCTTTTGGTTAACGTCTAGAATTTAAAAAATTATTTTGACAACTCCCCATCAATTTCATTGCTCTTATGAATGAGGAAATTCACGCAGGTCTTTGCTATTCCAGAAATCTTCTTATATACCCATTTCTAAGTGTATATATGTGTGTCAAACACCCTTCCGGAACAGCAGAGGGGCTTGTTTTTATAGATAATAGAGAAAATTGATTTTAAATTTTATATCATAAATGAGCAAACTGAGATCACAGTACCTGCTAAGTTGCTTTGTGTCAAATAAATTGCTATTAGACAATTTGAAGCACTGTTTATTTGAGTAGTAGTCTAATATCATTTTGTATAAATCAAAACGTATTTGAGGCAAGTGAAATACAGTAATGGGAACTTTTCTACAAAGGAAAATGTCTCTACATAGCTTAAGAAGCTCTAAAACTTATATCCAATCATAATGCACTCAGGTAAACCATGGTATATTTATTATGAAAGATGAAATAATTGTGGAAGCATACTTTGTTTAAAGAAAACAGTATTATTGAAAGTATTTCACTTAAAATATTTAGCAATTATTTTAGTTTTTAAAATAAGTTCTGTTGTGTATATTTAAGGTATACAAGGTCACGTTATGAGACACATACAAATACTAAAAATGTCACTATAGTGAAATGAATTAACGTATCCAACATTCCACATAGTTGTCCATTGTTTGTGTATGTGGCAAGTACAGCTATCATTTAGCATGACTCTCATATACAGCACAATTTCATTATCTGTAGTCTGCATGTTGTGCATTAGGTCTGTAGATTTGTTTGTCTTATATATCTGCCACTTTGTATTCTCTCATCTGCATCTTTCCACTTCCTCCCTCACCTCTCTACTTTCACTTCAGTACAACTGTTTTGTTCTCTGTCTCTGTATATTTGAATTTTCTAGATTCCATTTATAAGTGAGATTATGCAACATATTTCATTCTGGACTGGCTTATTCCCATGAAAAATTGTAAAATAAAAATGTTGTAGCACTTTTTAGGAAATTAGAAATTGACTTTTAGGGAAACCGCATTTCTAGAAACAATAGAACCTTCTTTGAGCAATTATAAAAAGCACAATTTTATTGCTCTGTCTTACAGGTGAAAAACCATGATATAGTCAAAATTTGAAAGTATAAATTTAAATTGTTTAAGGTATAAATCGTGAAATTGAATAAAAATAAATTTTTTATCAAAATATAATAATTTAAAACAAGTTAATATTATATGTATATATGCCTTAAACCATCAAACATATGTTTAAACATTTAACTTATCTATCATGTAAAAGAAGGTCTAGCTTTCCATGGGTAAGTTTATAATACCAGAAGTTGTCTGCAGGTTTTATGTTAAAAGGTAGTGCTGGCTAAATAGCAAAGTCCTTGCTGTGGTTAATTTATGGGTACAAGGTAGGAGGTGTTAAAACTATAGAGCATTTTAAACTCATGATACCATGGCAACTCAGTTTCTTAAAATTAACAATAGACCTAATAAAACACTAAACTCACAAGGAATTCAGCAGTCTGAAAATTGCAGATTTTAATTTTAACACTTCTTAACTTTCTCATAGGACCCTGCTAATTTTTGTTAATCTGTCTATGATTAATTTCTTAAGTCTATAAAATAAGAAATGGTCACAATTACAATAAAACATCAGTACTGTTTTCTCAGTAATAGCAAACAATATAATTATAATATTTTATAAATTACATGTGCTATATATTATGTATGTTTTGGTATTGCATAGTGATGGCAGGAGATTAAATTTTTTGAAATAATATGAATAATTTAATTAAATGAATAAACACCACTTACCGAACATCTATTCAGTGCAGGCGCTGTGCTACAATAATAATAGCTAACATTTGTTGACTAATTTTATTTGGCACCTGGTGGGTGTTTTTATCAATTATCACACCCAGTCTTCAGAACAACACAGAGGTGAGTTTAATTGCCTTCATTTTTCTCAAGAAAAATTGAGAACAAAGCTTCAAAGAGACTAAGACTTTTGCCACTATTACATACCTTGTAAGAAATAAGCCTGGATGCAAACTCTATTTTTCCTTCTTCATGACTACTATATCTTAGTTTTTTCTACTATACCACACTGTCTCTTAGGGAATACATGAAAGAATGAGTGTATGAATAAATGTCAGCTTTATCAAGGAATACATGTCTAAGACAAGTTTATTTTGTAGAAGTTAATAAATCAATCTCATATTTTGTTAGTATGGTAGGCAGAATAATGTTCCTCACCTCCAAAGATACGCTCATCTTAATCCCTAGTATCTGCATATATGTATGTTATGTTATTATGTTAATTTATATATGTTATGTTATGTTATGTTACATAAAAAGAGGAACTAAAGTTTCAGATGGAAGTATGGTTACTAATCAGCTGACCTTAAAACAAATATGTCGTGAGGGTTATCTAGAAATGCCTCATGTAATCACAAGGGTCCTCAAAAGAGAGAGAGTGAGGTAAAATGTGAGAAAGGAGGCAATGTGAGAAGAAGTGATCCACAGTTGCTGGCTTTGAGGATGAAGAACAGGGACCACAAATTAAGAAATTTGTCCTTGATAAACTGGAGAAGGATAGGAAAGAGATACTCATCTGTCACGTCCTGAAAGCACAGTGAGACCTGTGTTGGACTTCTGATCTTCAGAACTATTAAATAATAAATTTGTGCTAATTGTGTGGTAATTTTTTTACAGCAGCAATGGGAAACTAACACAGTTAGGCTTTGTAGATACTAGCTGTTTTGCTTTGATGAAATAGATGAATTTTTCTATCATAAATAAAAACACGTATTTTTTCTTTCCTTTTCTTTTCTGTTTATGTCTCAAGAGAAGCTGGCACATATTCTAAGTAAGCCACCATAAAACCAGAAGAACAGGGGTGATTCTGATTCTGCTAACATTTCTGGCAGTCCTGGGGATATTGGATATCCCAGTCAACTGGTTCAGGAAGAGAAAAAAATGACTTTCAATGTCAATATTTATCATTGAATGATAAGTCCTGATATTTCAGGCTTGTCTAAGTGTAGTGTTTAGAAAGTCAAAATTATGACTTCTATAAGAATACAGAATAAATATATGCCAAATATTTTCTTCAACAGTAGTAAGGGTTCAAAAACAATTTGAGGATGAGATAATGCATACTTTTAGAAACGAATGTTAGAAAGAAAGTACTAGGTTACACAAAAAAACCAGTAATATTCTACAGAGTAAGAAAACTGAAACCTCAAGATTATATGTTTGCCTAGAAAGAAATTATTTACATCTCTCCTTTTCTAGGTCTTCAAGTTAACATGTAATTTCACAGATTCTGTGCCTTTAATTGATTATAAATATCTAAGTCAGAGAAGATGGTGCAAGATAACGAAATAAAAGGCTCCACTGATAGTCCCCCACACCTGCAAGGAAACCAAGTTAACAACTATCTACACTACACAGAAAGAAAAACACACATATAAGAACCAAAACTCAGATGAGCACTCATAGTACCTGGTTTTAACTTCTAGCTCCTCATACGCAGTTACAGGTGAATAAAAACTTCTCCAATATTGCATCTCATGGAAGAGGCTTGGTTGCACAATTAATGGAGTGCATGGTTCTTATTTTTCTATTCAAGTAGCTATATTGTTATGAAAAATTAGAAGATTTATTATTCTTGGTGACAATTAGATCCCATTTAAAATGTTTTATTTTCATTTATAAAATTTCAGTTTACTAATTTGAAGGTTAGAAATGGAACCCAAATGCCCATCAGTGATAGGCTGGATAAAGAAAATGCGGCACATATACACCATGGAATACTATGCAGTCATAAAAAAGGATTAGTTCACATCCTTTGCAGGGACATGGATGAAGCTGGAAACCATCATTCTCAGCAAACTAACACAAGAACAGAAAACCAAACACCACATCTTCCAACTCATAAGTCAGAGTTGAACAATGCGAACACATGGACACCGGAAGGGGAACATCACACACTGGGGCCTATTGGGCAGTGGAGGCTAGGCAAGGGATAGCATTAGGAGAAATACCTAATGTAGATAATGGGTTGATGTGTGCAGCAGACCACCATGACACGTGTATACCTGTGTAACAAACCTGTACTTTCTGCATACATATCCCAGAAGTTAAATTATAATAAACATTTTTTAAGAAAGAAACGAAATAATAGGAGGAAGAAATTAGTTATATAACCATAAGAAAATAAAATATTTTTGAAAAATACCAGTAATATTTCAAAACAAATAACTAAAATTCTTTTATTGCATAATTTGTAAATAATTTGTGTTTCTTTGAGTCTGGATTCCCCAATTAGCGTTCTTATAGTTGCATGCTTCTTGAACAGTACTTGAAATTGACTTAGTTTATGGTAAGTATTCACTACAACTCTTTAGGGTTGTCTAAGCAATGTCACCTTTAAGCTCTAAAACCTGTAATAATAAATCAATTTCTTGAAATACCATTGATTAAATGTACCTAGTATAGTGTTTTCCATGAGGCTGTGACTGTTTTTCTTTGTCAAAGACACAGTCTAGTCTGTAGCTTACGGAGTTGAACTTCCAGGAAACATTAGAAGAAAGAAAAAAAGTACTTTTTTATGGTTATTTTTTGTAGTATCTAACAGCATCAGAATGTAAAAATGTAATATTTTCTTTTGAACAAAATATGTAATTATGCATATTGATTTGATTAATTTTAAAGATAAGAATGCATTATTTATATTGAAGGTATTAACACATATCTGGTGACTTTTATCCATTTTGCAATGTGTACAGTCTCTGAAATATTTATATTAAAATATTTTGCAAAATTGTCCTTTGACTTGACAGCACTTCCCATAAAAGTCTTATAATAATGTCGGAGTTGAGAAACAGAAAGCATTCAAACAAACCGAGTTATCTAGTCTTCTTTTTGTATAATGAAAGAATTCTTTAAAATTGTCGCAAAAGACCCCTG
The DNA here is from genome assembly GCF_024542745.1 of Macaca thibetana thibetana. Lineage (NCBI taxonomy): Eukaryota > Metazoa > Chordata > Mammalia > Primates > Cercopithecidae > Macaca > Macaca thibetana. The sequence continues at coordinate 47,518,473 of NC_065594.1, forward strand.
GGAAAATTCAAAGATAGTTTTAGTTGTGAAAGATACACTAATTTTTCTTTTCTTTCTAACTTTAGAGTTTACTCCTAGGGTAAAATCAAAAGAATTATTAATAAAGATTTGGTTACTGGATTAAGCATGACTGTAATAGCCTGAAAAACAATAGTTTTGTTACTTTTTAATCAAAGTGGCAATATAAATAAACACAGAATTAACACTATTTAAATAACCTTAGCTCTTTCACAATCAAGGACATGGCAAAGTCAGCAGAAAGCCAGAAATTATTCTTGTGAGACATAAAATCTTTTATCTGAAAAAATTGTACAGAAGGTGGCAACAAAATTTTACTGCTACTTATTAAAAAAGAACTACTGATCTCAGATTAAATTATCATTTATCAGAGAGAAAAGTAAAATGTATTTTTATTAATATAACATTTGTCAGTATAAAATTCACAAGTTCTCTCTCTTATTTTAAATCATTTATAAATTAGGATATCAAACTTAGTAAAAAAAATTAACACATTCTGGCCATCAGAGAAATGCAAATCAAAACCACAATGAGATACCATCTCACACCAGTTAGAATGGCAATCATTAAAAAGTCAGGAAACAACAGGTGCTGGAGAGGATGTGGAGAAATAGGAACACTTTTACACTGTTGGTGGGATTGTAAACTAGTTCAACCATTATGGAAAACAGTATGGCGATTCCTCAAGGATCTAGAACTAGATGTACCATATGACCCAGCCATCCCATTACTGGGTATATACCCAAAGGATTATAAATTATGCTGCTATAAAGACACATGCACACGTATGTTTATTGCAGCACTATTCACAATAGCAAAGACTTGGAATCAACCCAAATGTCCATCAGTGACAGATTGGATTAAGAAAATGTGGCACATATACACCATGGAATACTATGCAGCCATAAAAAAGGATGAGTTTGAGTCCTTTGTAGGGACTTGGATGCAGCTGGAATCCATCATTCTTAGCAAACTATCACAAGAACAGAAAACCAAACACCGCATGTTCTCACTCATAGGTGGGAACTGAACAATGAGATCACTCGGACTCAGGAAGAGGAACATCACACACCGGGGCCTATCATGGGGAGGGGGGAGGGGGGAGGGATTGCATTGGGAGTTATACCTGATGTAAATGACGAGTTGATGGGTGCAGCACAGCAACATGGCACAAGTATACATATGTAACAAACCTGCACGTTATGCACATGTACCCTACAACTTAAAGTATAATAATAATAAATAAATTAAAAAAAAAAAAAAAATTAACACATTCATGCTGTTTTAGAGTTATTATTTGTAGTTACTATAAAGCAGAGAAAGCAGTTTACTTTCTGAAAACTATAGCTTTATGTAATTAAATATGGCCTTTATTTCTTTTACATCCAAGAACAACCTGACACTTCAGAACGAAACCAGTGTCAATTTTTCATGGATAATCAAAACTCATTCCATGTTCTTGCATACAAAGTTTTACTTTTCTGCTACGGACCTTCCAGTATGTCTTAACACACATGAACTAAACTATTAACCAAGTTCTATTTCACTGCCAGCGTCAAAAATATTTGACTTTTATATCCAATTTCTAATCACCTGGGGAAGAGAAGTTGCTCAATTTATAAAACTTTCTTAACAAAATTTGAAAAACAAGATGTAATTTTGAGAAATATAACCCAGATGAAATATTTATATATTCACAAGTTGACTTTGAATATTTAATTTTTCAAAAGAAAGCAATTGAGTTATTTCTAACTCAAACATGTCCACTTTTATTGTTTTCAATATACATAGGTACTCACAGTGTTTCTCAATCAAAGGTCATTAAAATTCTGCAACAACACCCATGCTTGCTGCTCTAAGTAATACCCTGGCATTTATTATGAAACAGCATCTCCCATTTACATACTTTCGCCTGTGGTCATGGAGGTATTAGTGGTGGTTGTTATTGGTTCTCTGATATAATCCATAGTAACTTCATAGTGATATTTTTAAAAATTATAGTTACTCAAATCAATTATGTGAGGTTTTCCTTCTTTAATACTACTCTAAGTTTAGTCAGAGAAAATATTTTAGGATGCAATAATGCCTGGATACATGGACTGCCCTGTCATTATTTGTGTCTATGATATAACCATTGGCTATCTCAGTAAACCTGATCTCCAACTCCCTCCTTGATTTATGTAACTTGCATCTATATCCAATCTCACTTCTTTAAGCTTCTATTTGTAACACCCAATCTTAGTTTATAGGGACTTAAGTCCCTGTATTATAATGGCCAATGATGACAAAAAACACTCTCTGAACCCATGTGCCTGGTTTGTATCCTGAGTTCATTATACGACTCTGTCAGTTTCCTGTCAGTTTCCTCATGAGTATAAAGGATGTTAATAATAAATCTACCTAATAAGAATGTCATAGGCATTAAAAATAAAATGTATGTCATGCATCTTTTACAGCGTCAGCATTTAGCAAGTATTTTACTAAATGTTAGTTACTCTTAATCCTGTATCTAGGAGAGGCTGCACAAAGTAGGGATAGCCTATAAAATGAAAAATAACCATCTAAGATCAGAAGATAGGTATGTATAGTTCTGCCTGCATTACATCCTCAGTTTTCAAAGAGGGACATTACTGAAGGAAATGATGTTCACAAGCTTAGTTAAGATGGCATTAGAAAAAGTGTTTGGATATGTATGTGTTTATTTGTGTTGGGAGAGAATAACTGGGGCCTGATGGGAGTGGGACAAGAGTTACTGAGTCACTGACTCAGAAATAAAAACCACTATTTACAAACAGTAGTTATCAGTTAAACTTTTAAAAAAAGGGCGTTTATGCTTGTTTTATTTTGTTTTGTTTTGTTTTGTTTTTCAAAAAAGTTAGAAAGGGAGTAGGAGTATGAGAGATTGTGTTGAACTAAAAGAGAAACAACCAGCACGTGCCCAAGAGTGTCTACTGAAAGGAAGAAGACAGAAAACTAGAATCATGTTGGACACAAGCAGGGTCTAGACTTAGGCTGAGAAAAATGCCCCCAATGCTGTTTGCCAGGATACCGTGACATGTTCTCTAGGACTTCTGATATATTGAGTCTTCTCGATCCTCCACTTCTTTTTTGGATCATTTTATTCATTTCTTTGACCAAACAGATACTTGATAATTTCCAAGGATTATCACTCTCCATAGCACATGACATTTCTTTACTACAAAAAAAAAAAAAAAAAAAAAAAAAGGAGTGGTTGGCTACTGCAAATTTCTGGTTAGTAACAATTATCATCAGTGTCCTTTGCTATTTTGCTTTCCAACGTAGTCACTTATGCCACTCTCTCTTGAGTGACCCTGTTTACCAACTGTCAGGATACTCCAAAACCTCTCTTAAAAATCTTTTTTTTTTTTTTCAGTTCCTCTTTCTAACTTTGTTTATGGATTTTCATGTTTTCACTGTTCACCTGTACTGCAAATGAGCTTTGTAATTCCTTGAACTTTTTAATTTGAATAACTTTTACATCCTCTACATTTTAGTTTCATGCCTACATACAAACTATCTATCTGGTTCACCTCTTCAATAAAAAAGAGACTCTTCTAAAATGCAGTGGACATCTGAGGTCCACACAGTTCAAAGCAAAGGCATGCAGACTTGAAATTTTGTTTTAATGCTATAGATTTTCTGTAAGAACAAGACATAGTGTGCCTTTGTTTTATATCATTAATGCACACATAAAATGCTTTCCTTATCTTTTCTTCACCTGACCCCTAACGCATACAAGCTCTTTCTTAAAAAGAGCATATAAAGAAAAGAATATGTTTAAAACTACAAATTCTCATCCATTAGTAAAAACTTAATAATTAGTTTTTAAAAAGAAACTACACAGACAAAATTAGTGATCCTTCATGGTCCGTCACGTCTTTCTTGGAAATGTATCCCTTCTATTATTTTCTTTCAAGCTTTAGAGGTTGACACCATATAGGATTGTCAACTGTTTAGACTCTGATTATTGCAATAATGTTTAATGAGTCCAAATTCAATTTCTGTATCCTGTAGTATATTCTGAACACTATAGCTTTTGTAACTTCCTAAAATAACTGTGATCTTGTAATTTTCCTGCTAAAATATCTATAAAAATTTCTAATAAATTAAGTTTTTGTCATTTATTCATTGAATAAATATTTGATGCTTACTAAGGTCTATATCCCATGGATATACTAATAAATAACACATAAAATGTCTCTGATGTCATGAAGCTTAAATTCTAATTTTACTAAGTACAGAGTAATATGATGGAAAGTGATAGGTGAAGGGTACTTTCTTTGACCAAAGAAAGGCCCTCTAAGCTGTTGACATGCTAGTTAACTTATCTAGGGATACAGCCAGGAAAATGAATGGAAGCAGCATATTGTAGACAAAATGCAAAAAGTAGAGTAGAGATGTTAGGGCAAAAACAGAGATGATCTTTCCAGCCCTAGAACATGAAGAGGAGACTGGCAAAAGATGATGTAAAAAAGGAAGGCAGGGCCAGATGGTGTTGGAATTTCAGGCCGTAGAAAAGGCTTTGTATTTCATTCAAAGTGCAATATGATTCATTCTAAGTGCAATGTAATTTCAATATTATATTAGGATTTTTTAAAAATTCCAACATGCAGATGCTCACTTTGAACAACTTTTATGCAAAAAAGGGAAATTTCATGGAATATTAGTAGAATATCTCACAAAATTAAGGCTAGCAATGGAACTGTGTGTCTCAGGAATAAAAACGTAGATTAGAGACTTACTGGGAATAAATTATTTCCACTTTATCTTTGCTTCCTTCAGTGTGTCTGCTTCCTTATTCTCTCTTTTTTTTGGAACAGATTTTCTTTTATCCCCCTGAAACATAGTCATCAAAAACTCATAAGTGGCACCATAGTTACAAACAATACTAACATATAACTCCTCTACCCATGCTCCTTCCCTGACTCAACCTCTCTGTCTCCCTTCTCTCTGTCTGTCTCTGTCTTTGTCTCTCTCCCTCTCTCTCAGTTGCTTCTAAAATTTACAGCTAGGTCATAATTGCACAACCAACTGTGTACATCAAAAAAGCAATCAGTGAATAAAACATTGAAAACAGAAGTACTGTGTTTGAACATCCAGAAATTCATGAAAATATGGAAGAAGATAACAATAAATAAATAGCTACATATTTTAATAATGACTTATGCTTTCTAAGCACTTACAATTTTATTTGTTTTTCTCTAAGAAATAGCGTCAAGTGGACAAGAAATGAGTTACTGTGCCAATTTTAGAGATAGGCTGAAAATTAAACAGGTAATATCCTTCTTAAAGTTAATAGGTAGCTAAGAGTTGTCTAGGAGACTAATTCTATTTTAGAGACAAAGCCATCTTCATATCCATATATCTAATGCAATCCATAGGATTAAATTAAGTTTTTTACATCAGCTTTCAAGGTCCTCCATGGTTTTCTCTAAAATGATTCCTACATGAACCAGACATGCAATTTTTAATGTGTTATTCAGGGGCTCCTGAGGAGCTCTATACTCTATGTCTATACTGGGATCCATTTATTCAGGCTTGTAGTCATGTTTATTTTAGGGAACACTTAAGTATATGTCTTCTTGACAATGAATTTTTATCCACATATGACTCAGTACCATTAATCTGATAAAATTTGCCAACTTTTAACTTTGTACAAACTTAAAACTGTATCCTCAGAATTCCCCCCTAGGGACTATGAACGTCTAAGATCCTCATATTATTTTATACATTCTCCTAGCACTTTTCTTTAACCAAAATATGGCCATTCCATAATGATGCTATTTCCCAAGAGATACACAAAAGCAGAAGATATTTAGCTCTCTGACACAATATAATTTTGGAACAGGAGGTAGAATAGATGCCATTCTTCATTAGAAATATTTGTCAGTGGTTCACAGCCTTTCTATGATATCTTTTATCCTCAATATTGGTGACTTCAGCATCTATATTAATGGACCTTTCAAAGAATATTTGTATCTATCTTCTTCTCTCCACTACCTGTTTTGGTGACCATCACCCTAATCAGTTTCTCAACCTCCTTGTTTTGCCCCTCCAGTTCATCCATTCCACATGGATCAGCATGAATATTTCTTTTATGCCCCAAATAAGATCATACAAATATCCTTCTTAAAATCTTTGCATAATCTTTTACTTACAGCAATATAGCAGATTCTCAAATAATGTCATTTCATTATAACATTGATGAGATATACACCCAAAGGAAAATAAATCATTCTACCCAAAGACAACTGAGTTTGTATGCTTATTATAGCAGTATTCACATTAGCAAAGACATGGAATCAACCTATATGCCTAACAGTGAAAGATTAGATAAAGAAAATGTGGTAATATACACTGTAGAATACTACACAGTCATAAAAAGAACAAAATTACATCATTTGCATCCATTATCCTAAGCAAATTAATGCAGAAATAGAAAACTAAATGTCATATGTACTCACTTATAAGTGGGAACTAAACATTGGCTACACAGGCAAATAAAGAAAAGTAACTGTAAAGACCTTGGAGCAGGAAGAAGATATGGCATTATCCAGAGAATGTCAGAGGGTTTTTAAGACAAGAAAATATAGAGATAATGGAGAGGACTGTAAAGGGCATCAGACCGTCTTTGGAGGTTTGATTCATCAGGGCTTGCAGACAGTAGCAAGTAAAGACCTTGGAGCAGGAAGAAAACGGCAACAATAAATAGTGGAGATTCTAAAAGAAGGGAGGGAGGGGGACAAGGGAAGAAAAAATTTTATTGGGTACTATGTTCACTATTTGGGTGATGGGATCAATAGAAGCCTGAACCTCAGCATTACACAACATAACTTTGTAACAACCCTGCACATGTATCCCCTGCATCTAAAATAAGAAAAGAAAAGAAAAAATAATAGTATTGATTGGAATAAATAAATCTATTTCCAGCAGGGGCCACTGTCAGTGTGGAGTCTTCACATTCTTTCCATGTCTACCTGGGTTTTCTCCTCAGGTATTCCATTTTCCTATCACATGTAAAAGATGTGCATGTGAGGCTAGTTAGTGTGTCCAAGGTTTATAGCTCGCATTTATTTCAATGTTCAATATTAGACGTGTTTTGGGCCTTTATTTAGAAGTTTGGTGGTGTATTTGTGACCAGAAATATGCCATAGGAACTTAACTCTTGCTTATATCAATTAGCCTATGGTAAAATTGGTTTCATTAGACATTGCTTCACTCAAAGTCATAGTTTCCAAGAACCTATCAAAGACGTTAAGTGTGGACTTACTGCATCTAACACAGTGCTTTATTTATACAAAGCATAGCAAGTCCTGGTGAATCAAACCTCCAAAGCTTGTCTGATGCCCCTTACAGTCCTCTCCATTATCTCTGTATTTTATTGTCTTAAAAGCCCACTGACATTCTCTTGATAATGCCATCTTTTCTTCCTGCTCCGATATCTTTACAGTAACTTTTCTCTCTGTCTTTGAAATACAGAATATAGTTCCCCTAGATTCCCTAGATAGAGATATCGATAAAAATAATCTGGTCACCTTTCAACTTAAATGCCAACTCTTAGAAAGGACTTCATAGCTAATAAGCTCCTTTTTATAAGTATTTTTTATAACACCATGTTAATGTATTGGTTTTATTCTGTTGTAAACTGGTATAAGGCAAAGAGGCATTAAATTATTGCTTATCACTAATATCATTATTATTTAACAAGAAAAAAATGAGGGACATATATTTCCTCTTTCTAACTTCATAGATAACAATAAAAATAAGCTTCAGATCAAATTCTGCCACACACTACACATCTAATAGTAAAACAAATAACAAATACCCCCAAACCTGACAATTGAACATTCACTTCCAAGACTCTGTATTATTTCATCAGCTAATTGCATAAAATGTGCACTAGAATCAAATTAAACAATATGAGATTGTCAATTAACTATACAATCAAAGGTAGGTATCAATAATCCTCTAAGTCAGTGGCAAATGAAATACCATTTCAGGTTCAAGTGTCAGGAGTCACCTCAAAGAGTAGAGAAAACTAAACTCATCAGATCCAATACACTGTTCAGGTAAAGACAGATAAGCCTATACAACCCTTCTAGCTAATACCTTATTTTGAAATCCACTCACTTCATTAACAATAGTTTATTTATAATTGTTAATAAAGCATCTTTATTAACAGTTGTTGATCAGAAATACAGTGAGTAAACACTGTTGTGGCTTCTTCTAGAGTGCTTTTAAAATACTATTTAATCATCTGTGTAAAATGTAATTCTGGTCAGGATGTTAGACAATTGGGTATATATTAAACTTAAAGTAAACATACCCACAAACACATCCAACCATGTATGGGCACACACACACACACACATTCACATAGACACCATTAGTATAAGTTTGGCATAACTCTCATTGGTCTTATGACCGAGAACTGAGACCCTTTGTGTACTGTTTATTGTTTGTTCCAGGAAACTGCACAGGAAAGATAAGATTATAAGCCAGTACGTAATATCACTCTTTGCTTTCAGAAATGTTTGCAGGTTAATTTATCTGTGACAATATTCTGCTCTTCAAGGTGAATACTTTCTTTAACCAAACATAATTTTCCCTATCAAACAGCATGTTAAGATTCTTTCAAGATTATCATTCCACAGGTTAACCAGTCCTTAAGTATTACATCACAGGCTTTGCTCAATCCCAGTCAGTTCACTAGCTTGATGAACCCATTGAGATCATTTGATCTCAGGCCCCAAACCCTATAAATATCTTCAACCTACTACTCCTTTCCAAGACATGGCTAATAGTCTATCAAAGTGTACTCACCCTTAATTTACAGAATTTTAATAAACAGAGTTTTGCTTAATTAACAGTTGTCTGGTAATATTATATAGTTCACTAGCTATCGGGTACTATGCTCATTACCTGTGTGACAAAATAATCTGTACACCAAATCCCATGACATGTAATTTACCTAACAAACCTGTATATGTACCCTTGAACCTAAAATACAAGTTAAAAAATAAATAAGTAAAAATAAAATGAAACAAACTATAGCCACCATGACTACCTGTGCATTGTTAGCACACATCATGAAAACTGTGAAACCTGGTACAGAATTGGTACTCAAATAATATTTGAAAATCAGTGCAGACATGAATCATTGCTCCCTTTCATTGTACTGTCCTGGGTGTTCTCTTGACATCCAAATTATATTCTCCTACAAGGCTCACTTCAAATTCTATTCGGTTCAGAAGATTTTCTGACTTCTCCAGTCCGAACTCACTTTATTGTACTGCTACACATTGTGGTATTAATGTATTACATAGTATCTATTTCTTTTTTTCGTGTTACTATCTTTGGGTGCATGGATTGATCTGAACCTTATTATGAGATTCTTGAGACCAATGTTGTCTTTTATACTTTATTCTTTTATAGCCACTGTGTTGCTCCCAACTCCACCCAGATGTCCTTTAAGGTCTTGCAATCACAGGAATCTACACATTATTTTTTAAAATTTAATTATCTGTATTTTACCTTCCTTTCCTGGTTGTGATTTTTAATGGCCATGTTTAATATAAAAACAGTTGAATATAATTTTTAATTAAATATATCACAAAATAAATCTCATTGAGGATAGTTTTAACTTGGTTACAATGTTTTCATGATTGTGAAGTACCTATGCTCTTAAATTTTATTATAGGTGATCTTGACTTCACATGTATATATTAGGTATGGTTATTAGTGTCTGAAAAATTTTTCTAAATTCAGAAATAGACAAAAGAAAATTCTGGGTGTTCTGTTGGTACAGTGTTGAGATTGATGTATTATTGTCTGTGATAAAACTCTGTAGGGTCAGAGGTTAACTTGTAATTATTGGCCAGTAAAGATGAAGGTAGGTTTCCTCCACTGGGACTAATAACAACAGAGACTGGAAAGAGAGTTGGATAACTCTGTGTAACACTCAATCACCCAGGGTTCAGAGCAGGAGAGAAAATATGAAACATATGCATCAGGAGGGAGGTTGATGGAGAATAAACAGCACACGGATACTGTGTTTTTTCTCTCCTGCTGTGAACGCTGGGTGATTGAGTGTTATACAGGTTTATGACCCTGTTGGATTTTAACCAGCTTTGTTAAAAATTCAAGTTTTGTATTTTATCCAAATATTTTTTGTTAAATTGCTTGAAATCTCAAATGTTCTTTGGAGCAATTTTAACATTTTATTGGTTTTCTGAATAACTGATGATTTAAATAAAATCATTTGCACATGATTTTATGAACTTATATAAAGTCACAGTATTACATTTATGAAATTTTATAAATTTACATAAAGTCACAATATTACCTTTATGAAAATTACTCTTTAGGACACTAGTTGTTGAGTCGCAGTTGATATTGGTGTTTTATCCAACTTTATAGGCATTTTATGAGTAAGATAATACTTTTTATTAGGAAAAGTCCAGACTAAGCAGTAACCTAATTTAACAATGGTGCTAATCTAATATTTTCCTCACACAAGTTGTAACAGTAAAATAAAGAAAACTCCCCTATGTATAAAAAGTCAGCATTTTAAGAAAATTTTCTTTTTTTTTTTTTTTTTTTTTTTTTTTTGAGACGGAGTCTCGCTCTGTCGCCCAGGCTGGAGTGCAGTGGCGCGATCTCGGCTCACTGCAAGCTCCGCCTCCCGGGTTCACGCCATTCTCCTGCCTCAGCCTCCCGAGTAGCTGGGACTACAGGCGCCCACAACCGCGCCCGGCTAATTTTTTGTATTTTTAGTAGAGACGGGGTTTCACCGTGGTCTCGATCTCCTGACCTTGTGATCCGCCCGCCTCGGCCTCCCAAAGTGCTGGGATTACAGGTGTGAGCCACCGCGCCCGGCAGAAAATTTTCTAAGATTATGTAATTACTTTTAGGGATTGAGGAGCTCATCTGTTTGGGAAAACTTTGTTAAAATCTTTTGATTAAACAAAGATATGTACAAGTGTATTTCCTGTGTGAGAAGTATTTTACGTGATTCTCTTCAAGTTTTCAAACTTTGCATTAATTCACCTTAGCACTGTTTGTGAAATGCAGACTCTTTGGTTCTACTTCCAGGAGATTTGATAATTGAGTAGTCCTGTTTGAAATAAATAATTTCAAATCGGCCTTAAAAACACAGTATCCATGTGCTGTTTATTCTCCATCTACCTCCTGATGCATATGTTTCCTTTTTTTCTCTCCTGCTCTGAACACTAGGTGATTGAGTGTTATACAGATTGGATAACTCTCTTTCCTTCCGGGTTCTGGTTGGCTTCAACCAATGAAGGCATAGCAGGAGGTCAAATGAAGAAAAAGAGTGAGTTCAGGTTACGTAGTTCTTTAGTGCCCTGCTTTTGTGTGTTTTTGAAAGTGGCTGCATCCCTATAGAACTATAGCTTCTGTAAGGTGACTAAATTCTGACTTGCATTCAGTGCTGGAAATGGTTTCTGGTTGTTACTCGTCCCTGAGTAGCTTGAAACATCCTATGAAATCACTTAATCCCATCTACAACACTTAGTTATTTCAACATAGTATTTTTGAAATATGGGTTCAATAGGCTGCCTTTTGAGGGAACTAGGATAATATTAAAAATAAATAAAATGCAGTTGTCATTGCATCTGCTTTTTAGGAATAGTTCTCTAAGATGGCTGTGCATACTTCAGCAGATTTAAAGTTCTTTTTCCCTTACATCTGGTATGAGTAGCAATGTATAATTATTATAAGGGTAATTATAATAATTATATTATAATAAATATTACAATTATAATAATGGTGGCTTCAGAATTAAATTACTTTAGATATTGTTAACTCTTAGCCTTTTTTGGCTTATCATCGTTTATACATAAAGATGTCAATTGTAGCTTCCACACTACATAATACACACAGGCACACATACACACACTCCACAAAATTTTGCATGAAACCCTGAAGGCTTTAGGCACCACAGATTAAACAGAACACTTGCCTAGAATATAGACATTCTATCCAGCAGAAAAAATGCTAGCAGAGTAATGCATCTTTAGATCTGTGTGTGGGGTGTGTGTGCATTGAATCTCATGAGATTCATTATATATATTTACACAAATATATTCTTTTATAGGCACGATAGGCACAACTACATTATAGGCATGCATAATAGGCACTTAAGAAATGTTTAGATAAATAGAAAAACAGATTATGCTTCTTGTCAAGTCTGGGATTTCTTTTTAATAAGAATTACATGCAAATTTTTCAGGACTGCAATTCTTGTTAAATTTGTATAGAATCATATTTCTTAAATTCCTCTTTCATAACAATAAAAATGATGCGAGAGTCTATTGTATCAATATTTCCTAATATCTCTGAATTATCAAATCCATATTTCATCATGATGATATTATAGAAATAAGAACAGTATTTTTGTTTCTCACCTCTGCATAAAATGACTACACAATTAAACACTTTCCTTTTGTTTTCCCCCAGTATAACATAACAGTAGCATTTTGTTCCTGTCTATCAACTGTCCTATTTAGGGGAGGTCCCTTGGTATAATCTTCACTGCTATATCAACTGTACTAAAAAACCCACAACACCCATGTACTCCAATCCTTCAGTTTTCACATCTTTGGAGAGATTATTAGTAACAATTTGAATTAATTATACTCTTAAGTTTCAGCTTTGTTAATGATAATATAAACCAGCCATTTAGAAAATATGACTAAAGTGTGAAGTACACTGATATTGTCTTGCATATTGTAAAAAAGCCTCAACTGGAAAAGGATGAGATTGGGGATCCAGGTAGCAAATTAGATTGATGCGCTATCCTCGACATAATGGCATTTTCATTTCTGAGCCCTACCAGGGCCAAAACAAAACCATTTTTTATAGTTGTTCGAAATCCCAAGAGAAATGAGTTCAGGTGGTCTCAACTCAGTTTCTCACGTACAAGGGGACACATCAAAAAGCTGTCATGGATTGATAGTTATTTATCATTTTCACTTTTAAAAAGCCGTGGGATTAGAAGCATGAAGCAAAAGTAAAAAGAAGTATTTCCAGCAACATGTTTTTTTTTTTCTTTTTGTATCAGATGGAAGTTTCTCCTTTATTTTACAAGCATAGTTTTCTAAAACAAATAATAAGTACATTTTGTTATGACATAGTATTTAAAATTTTCTTTAATATTCAATTATTAGCATTTAAAATGGAAAATTGGTGTCACTTGTAACCACTGTTTACAATAAATGTAGAAATCAAATGTTAAACATATTTAAAAGTATTGATATCAGACAGGCAAATAAAACTTAAATCTAGGTTTTCTTACGTACTTGTGTCATCCAGATGAAAATTTGTAGATACCTTAAATATATAAAATTCACAAATATTTGTGTTTTAAAGCTGTTAAATAATTTTATGTTAACATGTTTTTCAAGGAAACCAAATAACTCTTGAAAATAAATATAGTTAGTAAAAATGATTATGTAACATTCTATAAAGTTTGGTGCCTTCTGAAGTGTAATGGTGTGACATTACAATGTAGAAAAATTATTTTCGATGTTTGCTGTGGATATTCAACTTTTCATTCACCCATCTACCTCTCAGAAATCTGAAATGTCAACTGTGTGACAGTCAAGAGAATATACCAGTATTTGAAACATTACAGAGATGTGGGTCACAAGGACAGGACACAGTGTAATTTATTTAAATATTATTTGGTTTTCTTCTCAGATATTGGCTAACCAAAAATTATTAAATTAGACAAGAAGTCAGAAGTATTTTAAAAATATGAAATCTAAAAGCATGCATATTATAATCATTTTCATTTTGAATACAAGGCATACAGAAATATATTCAGGTGTCCTTTGAAACAAATTAGAAGGAAGGTGGAGAATGTCATGGCTTATTAAAAAGCAACGGCAATTCTGTTCCCTTGAAAATGTCATAAAAAAGATAATGCAAAAATTAACTTTAGTTGGTATTGAAAGAGAGAGAAAATTTCAATAGAAATTCATTACGATTATCAATTTGATAAGAGTAAGCTATTTGGATCACATAATAGATGTTTTCATATTATGAAAGTTGTATATTAGAGCCAAGCTGTGCTCATTGATAATTTATTACCTTTTAGTTTTACATATATTCAAGGAATCATGTGGTTCAATGGCAGAACTAATATAAAATAAAATGTCATGTTAATATGCAATTTTTAAAAATGTACCTTAGAAAGATGTGTACTAAGGTACGTACTAAAGAATGTAGTAAGCGGGTGCTTTATCCATTATGAAATTTATGTAAATCTGTAGCTAATTTTTATCTCATTTTGTTGAGGAGTTTTGTTTCTGTTGTTCCCTGAAGATATACAGCTTTCACAGTTCCTAACTTGGAAAATAACACCATTTCTTTTCAACAAGAAAAGGGCATTATGAAGAAACAGAATAAATGATGCACAGACCCACTCTTTTGTTTAAAATGAGATTAAAGAAACAAACCCTTCCACTTCAATCAGCATTCATAAAAAATGAGAGAAGAACTAAAATCAAAGAGAATGAAATGAGTTGTGTTTAATGATTTTAATGTTCTCCAAATGAGGTAAATGAGCACCCTTTTCATTAAGATGGTATAGAACTAACATCAATAAATTTTCCTTAACAAATCAGTAATTGTGGAGAGAATCTTTTCAAGAATCCCAGGACACCACATATTACTGTTCAACAGAAAAACTAACTATTATTATTCAGCAGAATTATCTCAATTTTTTAGGACAAACACCAAAAATATTACACAAACACATTGTTGAATTTAATATTTTATTTAAATTTTTTCCCAAAGAGGCTAAAATGTTTTATTTACACAACATCTGTCTTTTAGATATAATTAACATCACCATGATTCAAACATTTTATGCTTCCTTCTGAACCTCAATTCTTTTTCATTTTTGGTCTCACTCTTTTATTCTCAGCATTAAATTCAACTTTACTTGCCCTGTTACCCTAAAATAAATATAAGAAAGAAATTTAATTGTAAGAAATTTTAATATAAGAGAGAATATTTACCTGAAATCCACGTTATTTCCCCACTAAGGATAAGAAGTTAACATAATTC
The DNA here is from genome assembly GCF_024542745.1 of Macaca thibetana thibetana. NCBI lineage: Eukaryota > Metazoa > Chordata > Mammalia > Primates > Cercopithecidae > Macaca > Macaca thibetana. The sequence goes on from NC_065594.1 coordinate 47,533,608, forward strand.
AAATTGTCTCAGTCAGCTTTTGAAGTACTTGTAGGTCATTTTCTTCCCACAGCTTTTTTTTTTCTTTTTTTTTTTTTTTTTTTTTTTTTTTTTTTTTTTTTTTTGTGGGAAGTAATCAGCCACAAAATATTTTCAAACTGTTTCTCAGTTTCTAAAGACAATGTCCTAACTACACCTTTACTATTTTCTTAATACTTTCAGTAAGTCTTGAACGAAGAAAAAGTTAATGCCCTAATGAAAGAGTTATGATTTCAATAAAATTAATCAGTGTATTGCAATAATTTTCACAAAAATATTTTGAAATAAAAACTTGAATTAAACAAACTACTTCGGGTTAATTGATTAATTAGAACCAAAAATGAGATTACACTTACCATATATTTATTTGACAACATTGTATTAAGCTCCAGAGAGGATACAAAGCTGAATAGGTAAAATATCTATTAAGTACAATAATTAAGTACCAGTATAACAAGCTGAAAATATGTGAATAGTAAGTTCACAGTATGGCAAAAGCAAATCAATAGTAATAATAATTATTGATGTAACTTACAGAGATATAACTTAACTATTTTTGAGACAACTTATAGTGACACAACTTAACTATTTTGACTGAAAACTGAGCTCAACTTTAGGAAATTATTGCTTAGGACAATAAGACTGAAAAGCATCCAATATCTTTGCTCTTTACTTCAGGAAATTTTCTTTCAAAACAATTTTCTCATTTGGGCAAATAATTGGCTCATCAAGACAATAGTGTGCTCACCTGGACAAAAAGCTCAACAGTCAGAATAAATGTTTTCTAATGAAACTTTGTCATCTTTTCCTGCCAATCAATTCTAAACTATAGTGTTACAAAGTTTGCCAACCAGTCCCCTGCCTGGGATGAGCTATGTTAAATCAAACCCAAATTCCAAAAACCTCATTAGTATATTTTCCTGGCTTTACTATATTTACAAATTACTATTAAGACTCTGCCAAGATGTAGTTCTTTTATGATACTGTAAATTTAATATATTCAGCTTTACTTGATGAATAACTTAGGTAGTTTTTTTTGTTCCTAACTTAACTACTCCGTAGTCAATAGTAGGCAGCCCTGAATGTCTTGCCAAGATGGTCATCAAGCTTTAAAGCTCTCTCAGAAAATTGCATTACCTGTGGCTCCCTGAGTCTCTTGCTTGGAATGTTGTTCTGACTATAATAGTGAGGTAAGTCCCACTTTGGGTCTGAATACAATGCTGAGATAACTTTGTCTCCTAAAAATAAAATAAACATTTTAAAATAAACCTTTTGCTTAGCCCATCAGTTTTTAAAACTCTTTCTTTAGCACTGGGTCAGTAAAAACCTGTCCTTTTACTTACGGCATCATTTTTTTTTCCTTGGATTGACCTTTCCACTTTCTGTTTTGAGTTATTAGAGGAATTTCGTAGAAGAGAAAAAAAAAACATAGATTACAATAAATCTGTCCGTTAATTGAGTTCCAAGGGCCAAAAAGTCCCAGAAGTCTTGTCAGTTTGACATCTTTACACAACAAGCTTTGCCTTCGGTCAACTATCTTTCTAAATGACAAAGTTACAGAGGCCAGTTGGGGATATTTTTGATATGAACTCAATTGTTCTTTTGAGAGGTATCTTAGAACAAGAAATTGGTTACCATGTAAAATATTATATGCTTTGCTTTTAAAATATTTTATGTGAAAAACTGAAATTAGAAAATTGTTCTGTAAAATTGTCTTTACAAATTATTCTGTAAAGGATAATTTGATAAGGGAAAACAAAAAAGGAAATAAATTTCAATATCCTATTCTTTTTTTTTTTGAGATAGAGTCTTGCTCTATCTCCCAGGCTGGAGTGCAGTGGCCTAATCTCGGCTCACTGTAAGCTCCGCCTCCTGGGTTCATGCCATTCTTCCGCCTCAGCCTCCCGAGTAGCTGGGATTACAGGCACACACCACCACACCTGACTAATTTATATATATATATTATATATATACACACTATATTTATATATATATAAAATATATATTATATATATGCGTGCATATATATATAATATATATTATATATATGCGTATATATATATGTATTTATTTTTAGTAGAGACAGGATTTCACTATGTTGGTCTCAATATCCTATTCTTTTAGATATTGTGATGATTAATTTTATGTTTCAACTTGGCTGGGCCAGAGTGCCCAAATGTGTTCAAACACTATTCTGGATGTTTCAGTAAGAATGTTTTTGAAAGAGATTAACATTTAAATGAGTAGACTTTGGGTAAAATGGACCTCCATAGTGTGGGTGAGCATCATCCAGTAAGCTGAAGTCTGAATAAAACAAAAGGACTGACCTCTGCAGAGCAATAATGAATTCCGTAGCAGACACCCTTCACATTTAGACTACCACATTGCCTCTCTGCTGGGTCTCCAGCCTGTTGGTCTTTCTGCAGATTTTGGACCTGATTGTCTCCATAATCAAATGAGCCAATTCCTTAAAATACATCTTTATCTTTATGTATTCACATCCTATTGATTCTTTTTCTCTGGAGAATCCAAACTCATACAGATAGATCCTCACAATATAAAATTGTCCTATGCTAGTTAAGAAGCGAGCAGACTAAAATAATGTGGATACATAATGTACTCTGAAATGGAACCAAGCACTTAACTCAGGTTTCTTCTAAATTCGTCAGAAGAGAGTTCTGTAAGCATTAAAGAACAGTCTTTGAAAACATTTTGTTGATAACATATGCTACAATATTAACCTTAAATCCTGTCATTATTACCCAAGATCACCCTTGGAAAGAAAAATTCCTCAGGGGGTAGAAATTTGTATAAAAAACTTCAAACATTAACAATACTTCAGCCAATACATCTCACTAGTATATTTCCAACCAAAGAATGTTTTTTTTCTCTTGTGAAACAAAACCTGCTAACTAAAAAGATGTAGTAAATGGAACTATGTCTTTAACTGCTCTTCCGAAATATTCTTCCTGGAGATAAGTAATTTGAATCTCAACCTACTGTTTTCCTCATATCTAAGTTGAAGCTCTAATTGAATATATTCACACGTTCTTAGTCTTCTTATGGTCCAAGTATCCTGTTGATATTGACAGACTTTTTGGTGTTGAATACATTAAAGTTTAGATTCTCTCACATATACATCTCCCCAACTTGTACCTTTTCCTTCAAAACACGATGTCAGTAAAGAACCAAAACCCACCACAGAAAACCTGGTAGGAACAAAGCCTCATGCTACTAGTACCCATCTTTGAAATATTTATCCTCTTAGTCACAAAGCACAACAGGAAAGGATATCGATACTCCATCCTCCTGGACCATAAAAAGAGAATAATCATCTTCTGCTTTTCATGATACTGAACCCAAGTATTATTTTACCTTCAATGTCATTTAAACCTAAATATTTTCCCATCGTGTATCTGCACTCTGCTTTTACTTTTTTAATGTCCTCCTCATTAAGGTCATTAAATATTTAATGGCCTTTTATTAGGAAGATCTAACATATACCTGCTGTATTACACCTCAGAAATTTTAGTAAGATATCCCCTACTTGTCACAAGCCCTTAACCAAAACATTAAGTGTCTTAAATGTCTCTGTTATTTTTTTCCATGCAATAACTGGATCACCACTTATTTTGGATTACTGGGGAAGTGACATCTAAGATTGATTTCATGTATTTACCTAGTTCAAAACGTCAAAATATAAGAGATGTTAGGGAGCATGCAGAGGAAAAAAATGCCATGCTTGTTTGGTGGGAATATAAATTAGTACAACCTCTATGGAAAACAGTATGAAGACTTCTCAAATAACTAAAAAAACAAACAAACAAACAAACAAAAAACTGTCATTTGATCCAGCAATTTCACTACTGAGTATCTACCCAAAGGAAAAACAATCATTATATAAACAAGATACCTGCCTTTATGTTTATCACAGAACTATTTGCAATAGCAAAGATAATTAATAAAGCTGACTATCAACAGATAAATGGATAAAGAAAATATGATACACACATGCACACACACACACACACACACAAAGGAATATATGTAATGAAATCATGTCTTTTGCAGAAACATGGATGGAACTGGAGGCCACTACCATGACTTACTGTTTCTAGTGAAACGTCCTAGAAACAGTAAGTTAAATACTGAATGTTCTCACTTATAAGTGGAAGCTAACTAACGTGACACATGGACATAGAGTTTGGACTAATAGACATTGGAGACTTGGAAGTGTGCAATGGTGGGAGGAAAGTGAAGAATGAGAAATTAATGGATGCAATGCACATTATTTGGGTGATGGTTACAATAAAAGCTCCAAATTCACCACTACCAATATATCTGTATAACATAACTGTTCTTATGCCCCTTAAATTTATACAATTTGTTTCTTAAAAAGACTATAATGCTTTTAAGGAAAGGCTATAACTTTGTCAAAGCAAAGGATATGACTTACCCTAGGACATAATGTATCACAAGGGTGCAAATCTTTCACTTCAAATAGACATTAATTTTTTTTCCCATCATGATCATCAAGAGATAATTACAGGATTCACTGGTGTCACTACAAACAATGGGTTCATTACTTTTCCAAAATCACTATGAGTATGCAAAATTTAATCAAGGTTTGAATGGGTTAACTCCTAAGTAAGAGCTAACTTTTTATTATGTAAAATTAGGAGCCATGCACAGTGGCTCACACCTGTAATCTCAGCACTTCCATCTCTTAAGAAAATATAGGTCTTTAATAGCATCTCATTCATCTATGAACAAATGGTCTGGACAAGCCTTCAGTGTTCTGGCTCAACTTCAGGGGAACTACCAGACGCCGTGAGTTTATTATAATGTATCTCTTTACTTCACCCTGTTTCAGCTCAATAACAGCATAAACTCAAGTAATGAAACCCTCTACGGATTTGAAATTAGATTTTCTTTTAAATTTAATGCTTCCTAATGCTAAAAACTCTTTGTTGCTCATTTAAAATACTAAGCAAGTAGATCTAAACAAATAGGTCTATTACCAACTAAGTTTATCTCCTATAAAATTCTATTACTCCCTCACATATTTGCAAGCATCAGCATTATTCTTTAAATCATGGTACTTTATTTTCATAATCAGCAAAAGGAGATGCAAATGACTGACTGGACTCTGCCAAGAAATACCTGTACCCCAACATATTTATTTGAAAAATTCTTATATAAAATATAGATATAATGTTACTTGTTAATGGGTCTTGTTTTAAGGATAGAACAAGAATTTGTCAGAATATGTCAAAACAGAATTCAACTTACTCATAGTATATGACCTCTTACTAAAGACTAAATCAGCTCAGATGACAGAACACAGTCCACACTCCTGACCTTGACCACTGACTAGAGATAACAGAGCTAATGTTTATTGTGACAGAAGACACATTCTGCATATAATATGTCATTTTGGGATGCTTTGGAAACAGTACTAATTCTTGATATCACCAGGAATTCCAATTCAGAATGTCCAATAGATTAAAGAACTCTTTATTTCCTGATGCTTTTGAAGTATATAGTCATTATAAAATTAGAAGTCGGCACAAAAAAAGGATTACTTGAAGGCAAAGGGAAGGGTTTTAGTAATCATTATGAAAGACAGGAGCTTTAATTAAGATCTTGGCCCCTTGACATTGCAAAAGGCCATTTTTTAAAAAAGAAGTTCAAAGAAGCCCTTATGGAATGCCAGTGACTGCGTACCATAATTTAAAAAAAAAATGGTTTGGAGAAATCTGGTTATATATTACTTTACAAGAAAATAATCTTTGTCACTTTCAGATCAGCCATTTTCTATCCCTCCAAAAAACTTGCAATAATTTTATGCTACATTTTTCACCACATCAAGAACACAACAAGGATATTATATGCAATAAATACTGGAGTGGGGGACTTTACTAAAATTGCTGATGGACCTCTGCTTTGTGTCTCACCTGTCTTTTCACTGTAGTTCTGGTAAACCTATTAAGATGAGATATGTACAAGAGACCCAGCCTTAGGGCCCCTTTGAACATATTCAAATAAGTAACATAAAGTACACCTTGCAATACATTTTAAGAATGTTTTGGTCATTGTTTGCTTATTTCCATGATGGATTGAAGCTTTTGCTTGTGGGAGGGCTACTGATTTACTGTTAGCAAAAATATTGCATCATGTCCAATCTGGGCATTTCTAGTCTATGTATCCAGTGAAAAGAGCACCAATTTGGCATGACGGAAATTACAGAGAAACGCAAAGCCTTGCTAATTACTGAGAAATCTCACTGTTTGAATTATACTCCATTTTCAGTACAGTTAGGAAGAGCAAACATAATCTGAAAGTAAAATTTGCAAAGCACTTAACAAACCTTGATCTTACATGGACTAAAATATTATTTTAATATCAAAGAAATACATTTTTGTGCTGCATCTACTCTTACTATCACCTTATGATTTAGCAAAAGGCCAACTCACCCACCTAGAGATATCATGCTGATTACAGGCTCTACTTTATTGCAAATTGGCAGCACATATACTTCAAAGGACTCGTGCAAAACATTCATTCTTTTTTTTTTTTTTTTTTTTTTGAGACGGAGTCTCGCTCTGTTGCCCAGGCTGGAGTGCAGTGGCCGAATATCAGCTCACTGCAAGCTCCACCTCCCGGGTTTATGCCATTCTCCTGCCTCAGCCTCCCGAGTAGCTGGGACTATAGGTGCCTGCCACCTCGCCCGGCTATTTTTTTGTATTTTTTAGCAGAGATGGGGTTTCATCGTGTTAGCCAGGATGGTCTCGATCTCCTGACCTCGTGATCCTCCCGTCTCGGCCTCCCAAAGTGCTGGGATTACAGGCTTGAGCCACTGCGCCCGGCAAAACATTCATTCTTATAATCAGGAGGTACAGCTGGTCCTTCCTTAACATTGTTTTAAACAACTCTTGTATGACCTGAATCCTGAAGATCTGATATTCTGGAAGAAAATCCTGAGGACAGCCTATAAAATCCTATGAATAGGACGTTAAGTATATGAGCAAATCTCCAAGAGGCTGGTCTTTGGAATCACAACTACCAGTTTAGGAGACACAGCTATTCTTATGTCAGTGGAAGGACATTCTTCCTAGAGACTTCAAACTGAGAATATTCAGAGTTTTTCCAGAAGCAGTCACCTTTAGGCTCATGTAGAAACTATGTAAAGGTTCTGCCCGATACCCAGAAAACAGGATCCAGAGTATTATGTACAGAAACAGCACAGTATTATGCCTTAATGTACGTTAATGTTCTTTATTTTTATAACTATTTTTTCTTCTCTTTGTTAACTTATATTTCTGACTTGCAAGGAACACTAGTTAGCTCTTAACTATGATGTCTTGAAGTCCTTTTACTTAATATTGCTTGTTCTATAAAAGGTTACTTCTTGATATAAATCAAATATCTAGCTACAATGTGCTTATGATTTGGCTGACATCTAAAATCAGATCATCTATTGGGTCTGTATATATATGTATATTCCTCTAGGTGTGACCCAGATCTATTCTAATGGAACACATTGTTTCAACTTTAATTTTCTTAATCAGTAAACACACTTGTTAGAAGGTAAACATCACACAAAGGCAAATAGCTAAAAAAATCCCCCTCAAATGTAACCTGGGGAAAAATCTGGGAATCTTTTAGAGGAGGTTGTCTTTGTAAACTAACTTTCATAATTACAGAACTTGGCAGGGCGCTGTGGCACGCATCTGTAATCCTAGAATTTTGGGAGGCCAAGGTGAGTAGATTACTTGCACTCAGGAGCTGGAGACCAGCTGGTGAAATCTTGTCTCTATGAAAGTTAGCCAGGAGGGGCGGAGGGCGCCTGTGGTACCAGCTACTCAGGAGGCTGAGTTGGGAGGATGGTTTGAGCCTGGGAGGCAGAGGTTGTGGTGAGCTGAGATCATGTCACCGCACTCCAGCCTGAGCAACAGAGCCACAGCCTTTCTCAAAATGAATAAATAAATAAATACAGAGCTTGTTAAGAAACTATGGAAAATACTGTGTGTATATTAAAGTTGTCTCACTTTCATAGATTAAAAGGAACACTCACTATTTAGGTGAATCAATGTTTCAGATTCCTAGTTGATGATGCCTTACTTTCTGCTCTTATTGAATGACATTGAGAACATACAAGTTAGCTACCTTTAATGACCTTTTGTTAAAATCCAGATAATTAGGTAGCATCTAGCAACTGGTATTTGATTTTAAGCACCAAACCCTATACGTTCTTACGCACAAACTGGATAGGGGCTTAACTTGGGAGACTATCGCCAGCTTTGCTGTAGTCTCATATTCAAATGAATCCATGGTTCATTTTTATATGTTAATTTATCCTCTCTCAACAAATAACAAAAAAAAAAAAAGAGGAAGAGATCACTCAATAACTTAATTCATGAAGGTAAAATTCAGTTCTTGATTTGTGACCCCAAATTTAAACCAACAAAAATGAATTCTGGACCGTCTTCAGGTCTCTACATTTCACACTTTACAAGGGGACCAGAAAGTGGGAAAAATTATACTTCTGTGGTTCAGATAATAACTAAGAAACGAGAAAAAAAATCATTGAAGCCAGACAATAAGCCATAGGAGTTCATCAATTAGAACAAACATCCGACCAAAACAAAACAGCCCTTTATCTAATTTGACGTTTTAAGAAGGAGCATGTGCCATCTTAGGGGATGAATGAAGTACTTCCATCCCTAGAATTTCCATGATCTTGATAATATGAAAAAGATCCAGGAAAACAAATAAACAATTAAATTAGGCCATTTAGCTGATATCTACATCTGGTTCTGTATTCTGTTAATGTTGGAATACAATCTGTTCTGTTGGTATAACTTAAATTCTGATAGAATTTTGTTAGGATTCGATAGTGACAATGGACAGGGACTGAGAATTGAGCCCACTGGCATCAACATAATTGTTGAGATGCAGATTTGAGAATATCTGTATCAACATAACTACTTGTTCCAGGAAGTTCTTGCCCCAGAGGCAAGGTTGCACTTCATCAATAACTTCACTGTTTCTTTTAGAAAATTATTGGAAACCATTTCTTTGGGCAGTTTTCTCATCTAGGCAATCAAATGTCTAATTAAAATGATAGTTTGCACTTCAGTATAAACAGTTTACTTAAAATCACAAAATTGGCTGTTTAAAACTTGTCACAGAACACTTACCTTACAATCCTAAAATACCGTCTTACCCCTTGTCAAAAACAAACCCGATTCTTGCCTTTAAACCACTTGATCTCAGACCCCAAATCCCTATAAGTAACCTTAACTATTTTCTCTCTTTTATCATGGTACTAAAATATCTCAGGATGGTGTCCTCACTTGCTTCAGTAAGTTAAATAAACAGCTTTTCTGATTGATGGGGTTCTCCAGTAGTTTACATGAGGAAGTCAGTATCAACAATAAAGACAGAAAAATATGCTGAGAAGACATTGCATGCTTTGGTCATGTGTCTGAGCCTTTCCAGTAGACTGGATGGGAGATAGAGAGATACAGTTATTGGTAAAAGATGATTACAGATGAAGAAGATGAAGAAAAAATAGACAAAACAATGTAACCTTAGGGGGAAAACATATTGCTGAATCGTAGTAGAAGTCAAAGAGAATGGTAATAGTAAAAATTTTTTAAAAATCTCTGTAGAGGAAAAATTAGTGCAATGAAGTAGCAGATTTGAATGCCAAACTCACGTTTAGTGCTACCGAAACACACAACACACTCAGAATATAAGAAAAAAAAATGGGACTAATGTAATTTGAGCCTAGAGTTGTGTTTGAGAAAGATAAAGTGTCCAGAGTGCAGGAAAGGGTCATAGAAACCGAAGTAGAGCTTTAAGATGGGAAACATGTCTTGGCACAGGGGAGCAATAATGAAGGTCTACTGTAGAGCAGCAGTGCATGGAAGACAAAGGAGAGATTTGAGCCAACCTGTTCTATACACAAATATGATTCGAATATTATATACAATTTCTGAGCCTCAGCAATCTATTTCAGAGTTTTTAATTTCCATTTTCCCAACTGTTTCTCTACTACTTTTACTTGATTTACATTTTTCTTCACATTTTAAGCTTTCTTTTAGAAATGAAAAAAGTCATAGCTTTCATATCTATTATACTGTAAGCAGTAAATTTTTATGTAAACATTAAAATGCAGAGACTATTAATATTTAACTAATCAAATGATGCATTTAGTAGTTAAATATATAATAAGATAATGAATCAAAATATATTCCTAGGCTTTTCTTTTTGCATGTTAGTGCTCATGTCCTTTTCTTAGCCTCTTAGTGAGATGGGACTTCAGAATAGAAAGAAGTTATCGGATTGCTAGACCGGAAATTTAAACACAAAAAGAGTAAATACTCAGTCTCTCACTTCCCAAATGCCAGAGAAGAAATTTGAAAGTCAGACTTCATTGGGAAATAGTCTTCAAATTTTTATATCTATCCTGGCCAACTGCACACTAGAGTTTTGCAATTTGTCTAGGGAAGAATAAAAATACATAACCATGAAGAAATGAAAAAGACAAATTCAAACTCTTAGGATCTTAGAGAATTACAGAAAAAGGAGAAAAGCCATGGCATGAAACCTCTAATGAGAGAGCAGCTAATGGTAAATCTGGCTGTAAATTTTAGGAGAAATTCCAAAAAGGTTCATTTCCAACAATGTGTGGGAAAATGTTCAGTGATTTTGACAAGTGAAAGTAATTTAGGTGACCTTAATCCCTCATGGTCACCTTATGGGGTGCAGGAGACCCAGATTTCCCAATAGTCCTAAGGGAGCATGCCCAATATGCCCTGAGGAGACATGAAGAGAGAGAACTGTAGTCATGGTGAAGAGACTACAGTTGTCTCTATTCATATGTGGGAACAAGAACAGAGGAAAGTGTCTAAGATCCCAGATGATACCATTGAATGAAATTATATTGATTTCTGCCTAGAGCTATGCATATCATTTTGAAGCAGAAAAACGATTCATAAGACATGAATTGGTCTACTCCATTTATCTTGCTCTGCATAAGGACATGTTAGATATATGCCTTCACAACAGCCAGCTAGTCATCAACTTAGCTTAAGAGCAGAATCTCGTGGAACCAGAACTCTGAAAATATAAGAATTTTGCATAAGTTTTATTCAAGTACAGACTAAATGATATAAAGTTACCAAAGAAAGTATCAGGTTGAACTAAAGATAGTTTAAGTATTACTTTGTTTTAGTTTTTTACTACACTATGTGGTAGGGATTCCTAGGAAAAAACAGACAAATAGAAAATTATTTTTTAAAGGAAATGTTTCTTTATAATCTGAGAGATGGTGAATCCTCTTACATATTTTTCTATGTCTGTTCTTATGTAATTCATGCGCTTGGTGGAAGGTGGCAGAGATTACCATTACTTTCAGTATTAGAATGAACTATTGTATTAAGTTGGTAAATCGAAAGCAATAACTGAGCAGAAGATTCTCTTGCCCTTACCCGGGTTCCAGTAGAATTCAGTATAATCGTGACTAAACTCCAAGTCTCTGGCATATTTCTATTGGAAACGTAGATATAGTGATGTTTCTGCCCCTGTAGAATTATCTATTTCAGGAATCTGTCCTTTAAAGCCATCAATCTGGGAACAGGGCAATGAAGGGAAAAGGTTACAGAATAGAATAACTATGTGAATTTGAAGTGCTGTTTTTATCCTACTTCAAAAGAGTAATATATCCAGAGGAATTTTATTTAAGCAACATTCTAATAAATTTCCACTGTTAGTAGGAAATTATTTGTATTTTATTTAATATGTCATAAAACATTTGGATACAAAGTCAAACTGTTTTCTTTCCAAATATTCTTCAACACATCCAATTTATTCTATTTTGCTACTTTCACCAGTATGAAATAAAACAAAATGTTGAGAAGTTATATTTGGCACCCAGAAAGGTAATTTATTTTTAAAATACTAATATATCTTTACCTATTTCAAAAAAAAGTTCAAATTCTCAGAAGGAAAAAAGGAAAGAAGGAATGAAGGAAGGAAGGAGAGAGAGGAAAATAAACAAGTAAATAAATCTTGTAAGGCATTTTCGAGGCATTTATTTGCATGGAAATAATAAACTGAGAACATATACAGAGTTTGTCATTATTTCAGTGATATGTTTACTGCATTTTAAACTATTGTCATGCAATTGTTTTATTAGCTTTTTCTAATAGGCAATACTATTTGTTAAACTGTCTCTAGATATTTAATAATATTACGTGGCTCTTCTTTTCCCCCACAAATGGCTCCAAGGTAAAGTTTTATACAGCACTGCAAAAAATATATAGAATATTCATTTTCAAAGTGATGACTACAAAGAAGAGTTTCATAATTACTCTAATCCTTGTAATGGAGTATAGCTTCCTGAAAGGAAGCCATGTTTCTTTATATGAGAGAAAAATTGAATATTATCAAGATACCTTGCCCGAAACCATCTGCCTTTGTTTGTGTGCTTATCTTAAAATGCCAATTGCCAGAAACCCCAGAGATAGACCAAATGTACTTATGGATGTTTTATTTGCCAAGAATATTGTGTTTGAAAGGAAAGATAGAATGGAAATAGTTGAATAAAACATTTGACAGTGTTAATGAAGAAAATCTGGAAATAATGATACAATTGACATAAATATCACCAGTTCCCCATTGTATTTGCTGACTCTTTGTAAGAATCAGGTATTGGAGAAAACAGTCTCCAGGGTCAAAAGCCTGGCTCTGTGACTTTGGTAAAATCACAATACTGAATTTGTTTCCAGTGTTAAATAAGAAGTTAGAACTAGATCATTTATGAAAACCTTCAGTTCAGCGATAATATGATACAATGTATTTTTGTTTTGCAATTTATGCAACTCTTGCCCCACTTTCAAAAAATGTTCAAGTGATGTGAAAGAGACTCTTTTAAAAATGAACCTTAAGATATCAACATGAAATTTGAAAACTGGGACATGAGATGCTGATTCTTTTTATTATGATATGATTCTTTGAAGGATCTTCTTTGTGTGAAATAAAATTGCTTCATTCTTTTAATGCTGGCTTCATTCTTTTTGTGGAAATGTGACTTTGAATGTGTGTGTGTATGTATGTGCACACGTGTGTGTGTGTGGGTAAAATTCACCTTGTTGTAGAAAATATTTAAGGTAGTTTTATAAAACACAAAGTATCTCAAAAGAAAGATGCCAGCTGTGAATAAAGTGGTTCAGATTTTATTTCAACTCATACATTAAATGTTGTTATTTTTCCTACTAGATAAAATTTAATGTCATTGTCAGTCTTATGGGGATAAATTATTGATTGTTCACTTTTTTTCTATAGTTACTAGATTTAGAGATTTGCAAGCAATCAAGAGATTATTAAATCCATTTTAATTCAGATAAGCACAAAGAAGGTCAGCCATTTATATGAATGCAGGTTCTTTGCTTTAACTTTAAATTTGCAAAAACATTTTTTGGAAACAATAATTTATCATGTGCCAAATTGGATAAAATGTCATAAGTTATGGTATAGTATGTATAATGGTAAAGAAATAAAACTCATGTGCACCGACAACATATAATGTCAATCTCTTTATTTCAAAGTCATACGTTTTGTCGGTATATACATAGATATTGGAGAAGGCCCAAAGGCCTCACCTCCTAATAGCATCACACGGGGGGTTAAGTTTCAACAGATGAATTTTGCAATGATGCAAACATTCAGTCTATTACAATATTTGAAAATCAGCTTTATTTCCACTATGTTATGTTCAAATTTTCTTTCTTCTTCATATCCAGCACCTTGATTCTGTAATGAACAGTTTACCCTACTTGCACTATCATATATCTATCCATCTATCATTTCTATCAATATCAATATGTTATTGTACTATATTTTGCAGTATATTTACCTATTAATTTAAATAAATTTTATGGCTGTTACTAATGGCAGTATTGAAAAAATACTTCAATTGCATATTGTCATTCAGGTGAGAAAATTTTTATTCAAAATAACCCCATGGTAAAAGATAGCACAAGTCAGACTTCATCCTGAGAAAATAAAACAATGTTATCTTTTGCTGGTAAGATTTAAAGGTTGGTATTAAATATCTATATAATGTAATGTGTTTTTTAATTTAATATTTAATTACTTTTATACAACAATTAGAAAATGTTTCCTTTTTGACTCAAAAATAATTGATAAATGGTTACTATTTACCTGTTATCATGTAGGAAAAGGCACTAATTAAAAATAAGACTGTTAAGTGGGAACATGCATCTGATTTTTGTGCTTGTACTCTCGAATGTGGTTTACAAGTTTAAAATATGTCCTAGATGCAAATAGTATACATATCTAGAAGAAAAATAGAAGGCTTGATATCTTTGTTCTGGAGTATTCAGAAAAGCGAAGAATACAAATTGAGTTTGAGCTAAATTGTATTTACTCTGTATCAAATTACCTGATTATTTTACTTAATAAAAGCTATTAAAATTAAAAAAACAAAAACTAAAACAAAAAAAAAAACAGCTTTATTATTGATAATAATAGATACCTGGCCTAGCCATGATGACACAACCAAGACCCCTAAATGTTCCTTTCAAGTCTTGACTCTTAAATGGTGAGCTGATGAACTGCTTGCAACGGTAACATAGAAACTCCAGCCACCCGATGCTGCCTCACATACACTTCTTACTTGGGGAGTGAGAGAAGATTGGCCTCTAGATCTAGAATCCAGAATGTACAGCTGGGGACTGGGCCAAATATCCTCAGAAATGGAACAAGATCTGAAAATACCATCCCATTCTCTGAACAGGCAGACACAATATAAGAAATAAATGAATCAAGCCATCTGTGCTTTGTTATATTTTTTTTCCAAATTTTCCAAATAGGTAAGTCAGTCCTCAATCTCTGTTGATGAGAATTTGGATAATTTGGAATTCTATTTGAAGAATTTTGAGAAAAAAAAAATAGAGCACAGATGGTTCTACAAAAGAAGTCCTAGTTAAACAGGATTGAGAAGGAAGAAAGGGAGAGATAAGAGGTGGCTCATTTCACTAAATACTTTGTATTTGTAACAAGATGTTGATCTGGAAGTTTCTATTGAAATGTAAAATTACTAAATATTAGATGTCAAAACAGGGTCTAATACAGACAACTGTCTAGATAAATCAAAGTAAATACCCAGAACTCTGTTTAAAATGCATGAGTAGCAATGATGAATCATGCGGAAGGAGGATACGAAGAGATGATTTTTGAGGGGGTACATACTGTACACACTTATCCCAAGGGTTCTTCATTAGGTCCATTTGTGGAACTCATTATGTGTCCCTAGATGTTTTCAGAACATGGTGCACTGAAATTTAACTTAAACTCCAAGTGACTAGAGCAGTGGTTAACAAACATTTTCAGTAAACAGCTAGATAGTAAATATATTAGATTTTGCACATTGCATAATCTCAGTCACAACTGTTCAACTCTGCCTATATAATGCAAAAGTAGCCACAGACAATATGTAAGCAACTGGGCATGTGTATAAATAAAACCTTATTTACACAAACAGGCAGTGAACTGAATTTGTTATGAGCCTTACTTTGCTGATCTCTGATCTAAAAGATAAGAAGATAGCTATGTAGATCTATGTTTTAGAAGTGGAACTAAGGAAAGTGTTGCTGATTGGGGATTAGTCATCTCTCCATATTTTATTAGATCAAAGCTTTTGAGATGTCCAAGAAATATATATATATATATATGAAGACCACAAGGGGAAAAAGGTTGAATTATTTTACATATTGCCAAAGGAACCACGTGGAGGATACAATCGTGGAATCCCAAATGAGATGTAATTGGTTTGAAGTGGATAACAGGAGAAACCATTCAGCTAGAGTAAAAAAGATCATCGGCCTTTATAGAAAATGTGAAATTTATTAAAATGTCATGAAAGTGAGTCAGCTTTAAACACTTGCCATCTTGAGACAGTACCACCAAAGTGAAATCTGTTCTCACCCTTTACTTCTAACCCTTTTCATTCTGATTTTGGCAGAATCAGAACTATGGTTAGTAACATGGAGGTGGTGAAATAAAGAAAGGTCACCTGGGGCATTTGGAAAATTCTGTTACCCTGCACTACAATTACACTTAGTTTCAAATTGCTTGGAAAATGTTTCCGAACAAACAATGAACAATTTAAATAAATCACATTGTCAACATTTTTAATTCTGTGTAGTTTCCTAATAAAATGGTCCTTAGGCATTTACTCACAGTCCTTCTACTCTGTATTTAGTCCATGCCAACAACTTCAATTACAAGGTTTTCTTGCCGTGTAAGGATTAGGAAGAGTCCTCTAAAGGGGAAGGGAGTGAGCAGTGTGACTGCTAGGTATAAAACATAAGTAAAAAATACTGATGTTGTTCTTTGATAATTTGGCATTCATGAAGAAGGCAGGAAACTCTCAAGCAAGAAAAACATCCTATTACCATACATTTCAATATTGATATATACATTACAGCTGTCGATTATCCTTTAAAACTATCAAGTAAGCTATATTAAATAAAACACACAAGTGAAACTATGTTTCAAATGTTTTGTTGTGAACAAGTGATTCATATTGCATTGAAGTAACAACTTGTAGTAGAGTTCGATTTTCAAAACGTCTCTGATAATGTGCCCTTTCATTTGGATCATAGCCTTTATTTATTTTTTAACTAAAAAGTACATTAGAGATCAACTGATTGCTTGTCAAGAAAGTGACTTTCATGAGAGCTAGAATTGTCCCCCGGTGTAACATAGACAACTGGCTTATCATGTTGGAGTCAATGGGTCACACGGGAGACAGGTAATATACTCTGAATGGTTGTCTCAAATGCCTGCCTCAAAGATGCACAATAATTATTCAATAATTATGCAACTCTTTAACAAATTACACAATATTTCCCTCAATTAGTTTTTTTTCCCCTCAAATAATCATTTTTATCTTCAGACAGGGCAATAAGGTATGGAAAAATTGCTAAAGGGAACAAAATTAATTATCTTGATAACTGTAGCTGAGATTTTTCAGCTCCCATATTATACTCTGAGGTCTTGTCAAAACTGTCATCATCCTTATCTATCCATCAGCTCTGAAAACTTTGGGACTTTACTAGAAAGCTTAAAATGTGTCCTCCACAGTTATTTCTGGGTAAAATTAGATGGAATCTACATCATAGCTATAGAATTTCAGGAGTCAAAGATGAAAATAATTGAAATCATTCACTAGTGGTTTATATAATATAAAATAAAATGTTTTTATAGCATTGTCTCATTCATAATATAATAACCTGATCCTGAAACAGGTATAATTTCAGACTTGTAATGCCTAAATAGCAAGTCTGGATTACATCTCTGATTTCAGCTGTAGCCACTCTAAAAAAGTGAATTACCAAGCCCACAAAAGCAGTTAGAGTAGAGGCTTCTCAAGACCTCCTCATTCCCAGTTCTTCTTCACTATGCCATAGGGTAACCCCCACCTTATCAAAAAACTGATACCCAATATTGAAAACAAAATTTTCTGTTGACCCTTATTTAGAACATAAAACTTGTAAGAACCATGATTCAAAACAATTTTTTCTGTATATTAAAATTTGTCATTTTTCTTATAAAGTCAACACATTTAAAAAGCCAAAACTGCTTATTTCATTTTTATTTTTAAAATGATGTATATTGCGTTTGCTAGCTGTTTGATAAGTGGCCATTACTTGTCAAATAGAGTAAGAAATAAGCTGATGTCTCCTAGCTTTATTGACTTGTTTAATTGGGTGCATCAGGTGAACATTTTAATAAAGTACTTGCTGAATAGTTCTAAAGGTAGTGAAATGCTCACATAGAAATTTAAAAAATAAAAAGAAAAAAGAATAGGGCAGAGCTACAACTTTACTAATCAGTTACATATTATAAGTCCTTCAAATATATTTACTGAGATGACATGGGCAGCTTTATTCAGGGATGCACAAAAGCAAATTAACCTTACATTTTAAGTTAATGCATCAGTGGTTTCCAATGTGCTGAAATTCCACAGCACAGTGAGCGTTCTCTTTAATTACCACCCAACAAATGTTAATATTACAGATGTTCTAGAACCCTTGAATCATTTCCTTGTGACTCAAGACCTTCAAGGAAGAGGGCTGAAAACTACTGCACCACAGTGGACTACAACTTACCCCTGAAACTGCCTTGAATTACTGTGTTTAGGAAAAAGAGAATAAAGGCCAGTCTGAGAAAGAGACATATGATGGAAGAGCCAAATATGGACGACTAAATTTACCATGTGTGAATATTCATAAGGCATTTCTCTGACATTTTCTAAGAATTTCATTCTTTATAAAATAGCATTTTGATCTGCAAGTGTTGGGGAAACATGGGAAAGATAAAAGCAGGTGCCAGGGGAACTTCAGATGACCCTGCCTCATCAGGCCAAGGCGGCTTCTTGGGTATTTGCAGTTTTCAAATCCTTTCTTTATCTGAACATATGGACTTAATAACAGTGACTACAAGTGTACAGTTTAGCGAGGCTGAGGCTGTCCTACTCCCATACATTTTTAAAATAATTATAACTGGGAAATAACAAACCTGAGAGTTACTTCATACTTTATATGTTGCAATATATCTTGAAAATTTTGCATTTTGTCTACTTTGTATTATTTTTGTAAGCAAGTGGAGAAAGCCCTCCTCCCAGCATCCCAAAAGAGCAAAAACGTATATAATTCAATGTCATCACTGGCAATCAAGTAGGTAGAAAATAAGGCAGGTCATTTCAGGGGGTAAAAAAGAATGATAAAGTTATTTCTAATACTCTTGACTGTAAATAAAACTGTATCGCCTCTCTCTTGTAAAATAGAAGAGTTTGCAATTTTACTTTATCCAGTTAAAAATGAGAGCCTCACAAGTAGCAGGTAATGGCTATTTATTATTATTTTATCATTATTTTGAGATGGAGTCTCTGTCACCCGGGCTGCACTGTCACTCAGGCTGGAGTGCAGTGGCACGATCTCAGCTCACTGCAGCCTCCACCTCCTGTGTTCAAGTGATTTTCCTGCCTCAGCCTACCAACTATCTGGGATTACAGGCATGCACCATCACACCTGGATCGTTTATGAATTTTTAGTAGAGACAGGGTTTTGCCATGTTGTCCAGGCTGGTCTCAAACTCCTGGTTTCAAGTAATCTACCTGCCTCTGCCTCCCAAAGTGCTGGGATTAGAGGTGTAAGCAGGTCGAGCTCTATTTATTTATTATTATCTTCAGTAGAATACAAACGTATTTTTCTGAGAAAAAATTGTCTGACAATCATTTAGAATTCAGAATCTTTCAACATTGTTTTATAAAAGAATCAGTGAATTAATCTGGGGTCAGGCAAGAAAAGGGTATCCACTGAATTTTGCCTAAAAATTCCCCTTAGGTTCTCTGGTGCAGTGATATCAGGACACCATCTTAATATATACAAATCCCCACATCTAGCCATAGGCATTATAATGATTATGTTATTGAATCAAGACATTTGTGGAGCAAGTCCCTGCAGATTGAACTGGCAGAGATTTCTGACAAAACTAAAATCCTATATTCCTATGTAAATTATTACAACAAAGCTCCTGGAAGAATTCACACTGGAGCAATGCTGTTGATTTTATCAAAAGTCAGTGAGCTTCTCAGTCAGGTTGTGTGCAACAGAGTAGCCAAGTGTGTGCAAAGTATACTGGGCACGGAGAAGATAATCTGCCTCAGCATAAGTATAAGCCCAAGGTATCCCTGTGGCAATGACCACACCACTTTAGGCAGTGAAACTTGAGAGAGTACAGGGTGCAATCTTGTGCCTGAGGCAGTGCAAAACAGCTTGTTCTTAAGTCTTCTCATTCTCCTCCCATCACACCACTACTTCTAGAGAATAAACTTATGTTTATGTTTAACAATAAATTCATATTCAGATTAAGGCGCTGATTTCCTGGTAAAAGCAGCTACTACTGCAAATACCATTTGAAGTCTTACTCAGGAAGTTGTTTAGAGGTGTATCAAGCATGCTTTCTAATAACTTCTCACAGCCCAAATAGTCCAAAAGTCACGTTATAACATAATACGCCATCTTATCCCAAGCAGCAGGAATACTAGGGCCAAAGTATGTTCTAAACGTTAATGAGTAGACTACAACTCCATCCTGAAATATTTATCTATTCAATACTAATGACGTTTGTATGATTTACTCCCCAATAACAAACGTCCATGGTGGCCCAGAACCAAAGAAAGTTAAAAAAAGAGAAAAAACGTGGCCAAGCCCACAAGTGCATTTAGTTCTTGTGAAAGAACCTGATGATTACAAATTAGCCTTGAGTTTTTATTTTGAAGCAACAGTGAAGAAAGTAGGAGTAAAGGTGCCTTTTTTGTTGTTAGCTTGTTACAAAGATAAAAAATTATTATAAAAAATCTTATTGAGCAAAAATATAATAGAATTTCCATATTCTATCTCTGAGATATTTTATAACTTCAGTAATGAAACACTAGCATAATTATATTTCTATTTAAAAAAGCAAAACTTCTAAGTTCCAGTGAAATTAGTGTTTGAAACTCAATAGGACAGTGAATCGCAGTTATATCAGCATTACTTGATCAGTTCTGTTTTCACTGCACGACATCAATATATTCTCAAAAGCAGACTAAAGAAGAAATACAAAACATATCCTGAATTTCAACTGATTGTTATATAATTATGTTGTATCTATCAATATTTTAAACATATTATATGACCTGACAGCATCTTTAAAGAGTCTAAAGAAAGAAATTAAGAGTACAGAAATTTGAGTGCTAATCTTAGTCTCTCTGAAAGTTGCATAATATACTTATGTTTCAGTACTTGCATCTTAAAAATGTTAATGTTCATATCCACATACTTTATATTAATTGTAGAATGTAGTTGGGGAAAAGGCAGGGCAAAATAAAACTTGGTGAAATAGGCCAGTATTGTTACAGCCTGCTTTTAGTAATGACACGAGTGGAATAATTGTTAAGGATAATTATTTCATAAAATATATATGAAACTGCATAGAATAAAAACAAAAATAAGTTGTGACTAATCAGTTTAACCCAAAGTAATTGTAACCAAAAGTAATTGCTATAACAGACCTGTTAATTAGACACACAGCTTTATTTTTATTTATGTTTTTTTCAATAAAAAAGAGGTTTACTTGGCTCATGATTCTGCAGGCTGTACAGGAAGCATGGTGTTGGTACCTGCTTGGCTTCTGATGAAGTCTCAGGGTGCTTTCAATCGCGGTAGAAGGTGAAGGGGGAACAGGCATGTCACATGTCGAAACCAGGACCGAGAGAGAGAGAGATAGGGGGTAGGTGCCACACAATTTTAAATGACCAGATCTCAAAAGAACTCACTCACTATTGCGAAGGCAGCACCGAACCCTCATAATCCAAACACCTCTGTATTAGGCAGAGTTCTCTCGAGAGACAGAACTAATCGGATATATGTATATGTGAAAGGGGGTTTATTAAGAAGACTTGACTCACATGATCACAAGGTGAAGTCCCACAGTAGGCTGTCTGCAAGTTGAGGAGCAAGGAAGCCAATGATGGATCAGTCCAAGCCCTCAAACCTCAAAATTAGGAAAGCCCACATTGCAGGCTTCAATCTGTGGTCAAAAGCCCAACAGCCCCTGGCAATCCACTGGTTTAAGTCCAAGAGTCCAAAAGCTGAAGAACTTGGAATCTGATGTTCAAGGGCAGAAAGCATTCAGCACAGGAGAAAGAGAAAGCCTGAAGGCCCAGCAAGTCTGCTCTTCCATATTCTACTGCCTGCTTTATTCTAGCGGCGCTGGCAGCTGATTCGGTGGTGTCCACTCAGACTGAGGGTGAGTCTGCCTCTCTCAGTCCACTGACTCAAGTGTTAGTCTCGTTTGGCAACACCCTCACAGACACACCCAGGAACAATATTTTGCATCCTTCAATCCAGTCAAGTTGACACTCAATATTAACTATCACAACATCCCACCAGGCCCTACCTCCAGCATTGGGGATCCTTATATTCCTTTTCTTAATTTTACTTTCAATAAGTTTGGGGAGAACAGGTGGTGTTTAGAATAAATTATTTAGTGGCGATTTCTGAGATTTTGGTGCGCCCATCACCTGTAGATACACAGCTTTAAAAAGAATAATGTTTTTTCAAATACACTGATTTTATGTTAAAGATTAGTGATGGATAATTAGGCCTTTTTTAAACATGGATAACTAGTTTGACAATTACTAATTATTACTTAAGGAATAATTTACAATGACCAATTTTATTACCACATTTAAATGGAAAGATGATTTTTGCATTATCATTAGAACAAGCAATTATTATCATTAAGAAATAAGATTTTTAAAAAATTTTAACATACAGGAGTAAATTTTACCAATATTGATTTATTTTTAATTTTTAGTTTATAATTTCTCTCTACCTAATGCTTTATATTTAAAACAAAAAAGTATACCACAATTCATATTTAGGAATTTAATAAAAGAGAGGAAGAAAACGGTCAACTGATCAGATGAATTCCTAAGGTTATTAGTTTTTATTCTATTCAGTTTCAGTTATTCTATTGTATCATTTCCAACACTGCTTTTGTGAGAACACAAGAGATAAACGTGATTGAATTGCATATAGACATTGCCTGACCATCTCAGATGTAGTGCAGCAATCTTTCCTGTGGCTATTTTGATATATCTTAATACTCAGAAATCGAAAACTACTGGGTATTCAGTCATCTAATTTTTACATTAATTGTTATTTCTAAAATAATAGTAATCATAGTAAAAACGTATCAGGTGGGGCCAAGAAACAGTAACCAGTCCAGACCTTTTAAGCAATGAAAATATAACACAGGGAAATAGTTACATAGGTGGTGGAAGAGCTGAAAAGCTAAACAAGTATTCATAAGGAATTAGGAAACCCCAACCATCTCTAAAGCTAGAGAATTAGGTCTCAAACTTGGATGCATACGAAAATACAATTTTAAATCTTACATTGTGCCCCAGAAATTCTAATGTAATTAGTCTTGATATGGTCTAAGCATTGGGATTTTAAAATTTAGGGTGTAATCAACCCTGTCACCCAATGGGTTAGGCAAAATCGGGAGAAGTGGTTTTTTCACAGCCCAGAAACCACAGCCAGGAGTTGGAAGTGGTTAGGGACTAGCCAATGGCGGCCAGAGCCAGGCAGGA
The DNA here is from genome assembly GCF_024542745.1 of Macaca thibetana thibetana. Classification (NCBI taxonomy): domain Eukaryota; kingdom Metazoa; phylum Chordata; class Mammalia; order Primates; family Cercopithecidae; genus Macaca; species Macaca thibetana. Next base: position 47,556,871 of record NC_065594.1, read on the forward strand.
GGTACATCCAGTACTAGAAGCATAAGGAGCAAAGATAGAAGGAAGAATGTGTGGGCTTCTCCCCTTCTTCCCACCTTAGAAATTCTACCAGTGATTCCTAATGATCCAAACTATCAGGAAGCCAGAGAGCAAGGGAGCTTGAGAAATGTTTTCTACAGCATAGAATGAAGCTGAAGAAGAAAGGTGAATACATATGAGATATAGATTTTGATAACTGGCCAGCATTTTCTAGATGATCATTTAGAAAACCTTAAAACTGTGTTGTTTGAAATCAACTTCTAATTTATTCTGCTATGATAATTAAGCATGTTAGTACTCTAGTTTTCACTAAGTGATGAGGAAAATAGTATCATTTCAAGTTGGTATTTTTCTATACACACATATATATATCTACATTGCTAAAACAATGCCTAACTGTAATAATTTCATGCATTTCCTTTTTCCTTTACATTTTATTTCTGCTGTAAAATTTAGGGTATTTTTACATGCAATCAACTAAAATTATTTAAATAATAAAAACATTTATCACCTCACTTAGCAAGGAGACCTGATATAGAACAGGTTGCAGGGTTTATTCACTGTTTCAGTGTTTTTTTCTCCCATCCTTCTCCTCTGCTCTTTTTATTTTACCAGTGTTGTCACTTTCGTCTCTATTGGTTACAATATGACTGTAGCATTTCCTGGTATCACATCAATAAATAACCATATTCAGAATAAAAAGGAGCACTTCCTCCTGGGAACCTCTTGTTAATACAGAAGAGAAAATGTCTTCAAGACGTGATTTCTTAAATTCCCCTCTGACCTATTATTTAGAATTAGGTTACTTGCTTTCACCCTAGCCATGATGGTTGTTAAGAAAGTGAGTACCAACACATAGTTTCAGTCTCTGAAATGGGAGATGGAATGTTGGGAGGGCAAAAAAGAGTCTCAGGCCACTTTATCTCCTTCAGCTTCTTCCACATTCATCTCTCTATGCAAACCTCTCCAACACCTGCCCCAACGTAATCCATGTAAAAAGAACACCTTCTTTCATTGTAAGTGTTTATTCATAGTGATGGAATCCTATTGTGGTACACATACATACGTATTTTTATACGTATGTTGATACTCTCATTCAACATAACTTAGTGAAAATCCCCTCAAGTTGGATCTTAGAACTCTCTTTAATAATTAATAATAATAATTTAATAATAATACATTCTCTAGTAATTTGATATATTATTAAATGATGAGATATTATTCAATGTGATATGTGATCTCATGTGATTAGACATATTATTCAGTTATTCTTGACATCGATTTCATTTCTAGCTTTATTTCCAAAATAAAAAATGCTGTAATAAATGTGGGTGCATGCATTCTTCTATATATAAGTAGTTTTATTCTTATGCATAGATTCATCAAAGGGGATCGCTTGATAAAAGATATGTACTTTTATTTTTTAAAGATATTTTTAGATTATTTTTTCATATTTGTTTCAGTGATACAAATTCTGGGCACATTAAAACATGTTTTTGTTCATGTTTGTTAATTTTGTTGAGTTCGTGTTGTACTAAATGCTGGTGAGGCTGAACATTTTTTCTTGTGATTATTACAATTTCTGAGAATTGCCTGTTCATATTCTTTACACATCTTTATATTGAACTGAACTGTTTGTATTTTCATTGTGCATTCTTATTGAGTGCATATAATTTAAATGTTTATATGTTATTTGCATTTTAAATATGGTTCATAAAATGTATGATATCTCTGAAAAATCTGATGGTGTATTTTGTGATATAAATATTCAAATGCTACATATTTTAACATGTCCTGTTTTTCTGAAATAATCTGAGTTCCTTGTTTTGGTTGAGAAGGTCTTCTCTGCCCCTATATTATAAAAACAATCACCGTCATTTTCTGGTACTATGATTTTGTGGTTTTAATATATTAATTTACTCTTTATATTTTATACTACATAAGACATAAGCATATTATTATCTTTTTTCATATAGACAACTGGATGTGTCAACACCATTAATAAATGATTCATGCTTTTTCTACTGAAATGGGCTTTCAATCTTTTAATTTAGTAAATAAAGATATATATATATAAAATAATTTATTCCTCAATTAGCTGTTTAATTTCACCAATTTCTTTGGTTGTTTTCAGACTAAAGCCAAAATTGTGTGTTTCATCCACCATATGTAAGTTTTAAATTTGAAAATAAAAAATATAAATTAAAAATATGTAAAATCGTATACATCCTATGTAAGATAACATTTCTGGATCATGTATTTAACATGTATTCTTTGAAAATAGCATATGGTGTGATTTTGTTTAGTTTTGTTTTATGATAATCACCCAGTCTATGTCTTTAAATTGTAAAATCTAATCTATATACATGTATTGCCCATGGTATTATCATTTGTACATACACTTATGCATGTGTAAATGTATTTTACACTGTTATTCTTTCTTTTTAAGGCAAAACAGTAGCTTTAGGTCAGATTGCCATATTTTTACTATTTTATTTTGCTTTGGAAGATGTTTTAGTTTCCCCATTACTTTAATGTTTACTCTTTTTATACTATATCTATTAGTTATACATGTAATGTACTATTAATTCAAAATGAGATAACCTTTTCTGCAATCAAAATACACTTTTTCTATTAAGATGCTCTAGTTTTATCAAATTAAAACTTTAGGCTTTTATCACTTCTTTTCTTCTCCTCTTTAAATCCATCCTGCCTTTTCAACTGAGACTTTTGAAAAACAGTTTTCTTCTTTTTTCATCTTTCCAACCCATAAACACCTAAGCTATGCTTCAACTGATTAATAAATATAAGGCTAAAGTCTTACCAAATGCTACTTTTTCTTAGACCTTTCCTCATTTTGACCTCTTTGAAATCGGAATAAATCTTACAGTTCATGCCCTGTCACAATTTAAATAAAAATATTAATTTTTTCTTAGGGTAATACAAAATAGTGCATCTTAATAGTAAAAAAAATAGTAAAAAAGGATACAAAATTACAATATCAGAATTTATCTTATAATCCATATCTTCTGAATCAAGATTTCTCACTTGGCATGTATGTAACATAGATCCAGTCACTCTTACGTGTGTGTGTGTATGTAGGAAATAAGAGAAAGAGTCACAGAGAGAGACAGTAGGGGAGAGAGAGAAAGAAGGAGAAACAAGAGAGAGAAGAGAGCTATATTTTGCTCATCTTTTTTTTTTTCTATTTTGTCTCAAAGTGAGATATTTGTTCTAGTTATTGGTTGGTTTTCAGAGAGACTTGAGTAGAGATATCCCTCATTATGTGAATGTTTTCTCATTGAACTTAGCAACTGAACAGATGAGAACACTTATTTGAGATAATGCTTGTATTAGTTTTCTGCCACTGTTGTAACACATTACCAAAAGTGTAGTGTCTTAGGACAGTACCACTATATTACATTTTGGTTCTGGAAGTTAAAGGTTTAAAATGGTCTCACTGAACAAAAATCAAGGTGTAGACAGAGCTGCAATACCACTTCCATCATCAAAGCCAGCAAGTTTATCACTCTGACTTCTGATTTCAATGCCACATCTCTTTCCCTGGCTCTCCTGTCTCCCTCTTTTACGTATAAAAACCCATATTATGACATTGGACCCATTCAGGAAATTCTAGATTATCTTCCCATTTCAAGATCTGCACCATATGTTTTGTAATGTAAGATAACATATTTAAAGTTACAGGGATTGCACATGGAAACCTTTGGGGGGCAGGGCTGATTATTCTGCAAATCTTTGCTATCCAAATTCAGGATGAACAGATTCAGATAGTTAAACGTATTGTAGTTATATTTTTCTCTAGGGGAGGTAATTGTATGTCATCTTCTCTGATTTACATTCTCAAATAATTTCTCTTTCTATGCTAATTTAATTATAATTTTGATAAGAATAGGATTTTCTTATCTTTTTGAGTACATTATCTCACCTGTTTTCTATCTTGTTTTGCGTATCAGAAATAAAAGTCCTTGTCACAAATTGACGCTCTAAAATGAGACAATGCTTATTTGCCATTCACTAATAGTATTCATTTACCCATTTGGTCAAATTGCCTTTTGGTAAAGGAATAAAAAAACACATTTAGTCAGAAGAAATTTGAGAAAAACGAGGATATTCAATGCATTTATTGTCACTTGGGAATGTGCTATATATTTAAGAAATAAACAGAACAAGTATGTCAGAGAGACTTTCATAACAAAAATTAAAGTTTTAGTTCCTCCTCTATCATCACATAAGATACTTTCTACCTCTAAGCATTCGCATCATCTTGTATTGACTACATTTCAACTGAATTTGTGACTCATTCTCCATAGTATTACTTAAGAAATCAATTTCTACTTTTTTAGCTTTACCCTCTGACTATATAGCCTAATCAATAAAACTTGTCTTTTTAAAGGAAGTTGAACAACTAAGACTACTGCACCAAAATTCCTTGAAATTGACTTAATTTGAGAAAGTACAAAATTGATTATCTTCTTTATCCCTACCTTCTTTCATTTCATAGCTTCAATTGTTCTAGATATTTTGCCTTTCAATATTAACTCATATATTGTTCTTGATGAAGTGAATCACAAATTGTAGGGTGACAATTGCTTATATATTTAGTATTTTAGCATAAATTCAAAATCTAGGAAATAATAGCAGATACCAGTACCACAAATTAATGTAACTACACATGTAAGTAGACATGCAAAGTATATGCTAAAGCAAAGGAGAAAACATATGGGTTTTTTTTTTTTTTTTTGAGACAGTTTTGCTCTTGTTGCCCAGGTTGGAGTACAATGGCATGATCTCAGCTCACTGCAACCTCCACCTCCCAGGTTCTTTAGTAGAGATGGGGTTTCACAATGTTGGTCAGGCTGGTCTCGAACTCCTGACCTCATGTGATCAGACAGTCTCAGCCTCCCAAAGTGTTGGAATTACAGGCGTGAGCCACTGCAGCAGGCCTATGCTTTTGAAAAACAATTTAATTATACTACATTTATAAACGTTTCTCAACTGAAATGGAATATGGTAAAACTGGAAGTAGAATAATAATAAAAATAAATAAATTTATTGCAGCATGAAAGTAAGTACATATCTGGCAAATATAATTTTCCCAGCCATATATTTGTTAAATTATGCAATGAGTTTAATTTATGGGGTGTTTATTACTAAAGGTTCTCAAAACTACTAAAAATTACAAATCAGTAAAAATTCATATAGTTTTCCCATAGTAAATAAAAATAATTTTACATAAAATAAAAATGGACTAAACTTGTTAAAAATGAGAGTGATAGCCGGGCGCGATGGCTCACGCCTGTAATCCCAGCACTTTGGGAGGCCGAGGTGGGCGGATCACGAGGTAAGGAGATTGAGACCATCCTGGCTCACAAGGTGAAACCCTGTCTCTACTAAAAATACAAAAATTAGCCGGGCATGGTGGCGGGCGCCTGTAATCCTAGCTACTCAGGAGGCTGAGGCAGGAGAATGGCGTGAACCCGGGAGGCGGAGCTTGCAGTGAATCGAGATCCTGCCACTGCACTCCAACCTGGGAGACAGAGCGAGACTCTGCCTCAAAAAAAAAAAAAAAAAAAAAAGTGACTTTAATATAATTAAGATTTTATGTTCATTATTATTTTTAAATTAACAAGGTTTTTTAACTAATGAAATTTTTTGTTTGTTTTTCTTCTACTACTCAGGTTTAACCAAATACACATTTCTAGTCCTATTCATCGGACATACTAACAATGGTTAGAATAATAAAGTTATAAATTGAAAATGAAAGATAGTAATTGTGGGGATTGGCAAATAGAATTTGTACAAAAATAAAGATGCAATAAAATCAGAGGTGTTAGTATGCTAGTAACAGAGAAAAATTTTTCTTAAGAAGCTGGTATTATAAAACATGAAAAAATTTATGTCAATAACTTCTAAGAATCTTTCTGAGTTAACCACGTATCTGTTATTAAAGCCCATGATCACATGCTCATATCATTTTTTATTCTACCATGTCTTATCAGATAAATATAAAATGTCTTCTGAAAACACATAATTATCGTATAAACCATATCACTTACTTTCATTTGGTAGTGAATAAAACAGAAAATATAACGTTATAGCACAAGCATAAAATTAGAATTTCAATTTTTATTTCATTCAGTTCAATATTCTGAAAGTATTTTCTTAGTCTGGGCTTATAAGAGATAACTGGTTTTATTTATTAATATTTTGATAGAGTACCAACAAAATCTAATTAATGGATTGCTTTTTAGTGAAAGAAAATTCCTTCCATTTAAGGCCTAAAAATGTGCTAGTCTCCATCACAGGGCTATCATTTAGAGAGAGATTCAGCAAATACTTATTAGTTCATATTCTTTAAGGACAAAGTAATTGTGTAGAGCTACAATGAGTGTTTCCATAATTTACAGTACCAAGTAGTGGCAGCTGTATCCAAACAACCTCACAATGCTGAACTCTGGAAGACACTGACCAAGATTAGGCCACACAAAAAGCCCATTCATGTCACATTTTTCCTGTTACTCTGTTTGGCCCCCTTAGGTCTTAGAATGTTTGTTGTGAGAATCCCTCTTTATTGAGCATTTAACCTTGCTTTTCATAACTCAGCAGCCTAAACTCTTCATCATAGGCCCTTATCTTGGAAGATTTTTTTAAATGCATAGCACTTATGTGGCTAGGAACCTAACATATTTTAAGCACATATTTATTTTAGAATAATTATTTTCATTGGTGTTATGGTTATAAAATTGCATTGTTTTTGAGTAAATGGTTTCTCATCCATTTTACTTATTTTCCCTAACATTTTTAGACAGTGAATTTGCAGAATACATTTTTCAGTAATGTATATTGAGTTGTAGCTGAAATGCTTGTGTCAGACATATAAGATATAAAAGGAGGAGTAATTGTGACTCTACTTTCAACACTTTTAGCACTTCTTTGTAACTTTTTAAGGTTACTACTGTCTGTGCAGTATGGACACTTTTACAGTAAGTTTTTTATGGTGCTTACCACATAAGAATTATGCAGGAATTAATGTATACCCGTTTAGAAATAAATTTTTATTTGTCAGTAGCTTTTTAGTTTTTTTTTTTTTCATTCATTAATCAAATAGTTATTGGGACCCATTTTGTGCAAAAAAAATCTGAAAATATGAGTATGGATGTTGAGTAAGTTAGATCCACAGGGTACTCTTCTCATTGTACTTTGGGGAGAAGAAGGAGAAACACACAATAAATAATTTTGCAAGCTCTTTTCAAACAGTTTTCCATGCTGTTAAAATTAAAAATTAGACAACTGAACTGAGAGTGACTTTAATTTATGTGATTAGAAAAGGAATTTCTAGGAATATGGTGTTTGAACAGGGGACATAATTGTATTTTGAAAAGAAAAGTACAGTAAAAGTTAAATAGCTATTTTCAAATTTTGGTAAGATGGACATTTGAATAGGAAGAAGAGTGAGATGTAATGTAAAATTTTCAAGATTTTAGTTCATGTGATTGAATGTATTTTTCTTTCAATTTTAAGCTGCTTGAATAACCCTGCAGTTAGATTTCATTTCAATATGTTAGTTTATATAATTGCCTTTTCATGGGTAATGCTCAGCTTATGCTTTTAGATATAGAGGCTGTTTCCTGTTTTGCTGAAAGCACTTCATGGCCATCAGGAGACCTGATCTCTGTCTTCTATACGTAAACATATAATCTATTGTGCAATCTCAATTGTGGTATAGTCATATGCCACACAACAGTATTTGATTCAGTGATGTACCACATGTACGATGATAGTTTGATAAGTTTTTAATACTATATTTTTACTGTATTTTTTAAATGCTTATATGGGCTAATATTTATCATTGTGTCACAATTGCCTGAGTATCAATACAGCAACATGCTCTACAGGTTTGTAGCCTAGGAGCAATAGGCTGTACCATGTAGCCTAGGTGTGTAGTAGATATACCATCTAGGTTAGTGTAAGCATACTCTGTAATGCTCGCAAAATGATGAAATTGCCTAATGACCCATTTCTCTCAATGTATTTTCATTATTAAATGATACATGACTGTATTTTATATCCGAATAATCCTAAAATTCGAGACAAAACAAATTTTTGGCTGACTAGATTTTAATAATATTCTGGCAAAACTAGAAACTGCACAAATAACTTTTTAGTCTCATCTTAAAATGTTCCTGCAGGTACTTTCAGGGTGTTTCTGCATGTGGAAGAGTATGTTATTTAAGTAAAAGACTATTAAAGATTAGCCCTTGTTAATACTCTGTGAGCCTCTGGTAAATACTCTAAGACTGGGGGAAGATGTTGCCTTCCACATGCCATGATAACTTCGATACAATAAGGATTAAAGATTTACAAATTATTAAACCAATTAACAAATTGTTTTGCAAATTTGGTCATTGTAAATCAACAAAATTTTCCTAAGTACACAGGAAAGCATTTTTAGACATTGTTAGTAAATAGGCAAATTATATTCTGCTAACATATCACTATGTTTTCATAAGTAACACATATACATCTTGTATATTCAGTCTAGGTTTATATTTATTTTTATCCCATTTGATTGAATAAGTCTCCACGGGTCAATTACTTTTATCATATTTCAACCTGATGGTACATGAAAAAAACCCTCTTTATATATTTTACACCTAAATGGCTAAACTTCACATATTAATCCTCTAGATCATCCTCTTAGTTGTGGGAATAAATTTTCTATATTGAATTTTGAAGACTTTCCAATATATTTTAAAATATTGCATTTTTTAGAGTATCAGAGGAAGGGAATTGGAACAAATTATCCAGTTAGGTAAAGATTTCAAGTTCATTTTAGGTTCAATCTCTGAAGTCAATTGCATTTGGAATTTTTAGATGTAATTCTCTCTGCAAATTTCAGATCCCAGGTGGTATCAAATACATTATTATAGATCCAAAGCTTTTTGTTATAGAAGACTTGCAGCATTAATAGGCTGACACTGTTTGAATAACCTCAATCATTCATAAGCCTTTTAAAATACTTTTTATCATTTCAGAATCTAATAAACTAACAGAATTCAATTTTCATGTTACTTGAGTCTTTGAATCTTTTACCAGAATTCTGACATCCATTAGCCATTGTCTGAATTAGGTGACTGCTGTGGTAAAGAATAAGCCATAACAAATTATCTTGTTACAATTGTAATATACACAACAGCTGGAGCTTTTCTTTCTCTTATTCTCATTCTGATTGACATAAGACAGTAGCTGTAGTTTCTCACATTGTGATTAGGTTTTTGGCAGGTTAAGAAAGCAATGTACCATGCTAAAAACTTTCTTATTATATATAAAAAAATAAACAGCTTATCTGGAATTTGTAATTTTTTTAATTCATTTTTTTAAATTCAATGGCAATCAGTTTAGCCATTTGTTTCAACATTTGTGTATGATGCTTCTGTGCATTTGTTTCACTTACCTTACTTTAAGAAAAAGATAATACTAAAATGTTTTAGCACTAAAAATGACTTTATATTAGACTTCGCTAAATATGAAACAATATAAAATGTTTATAGAAATTTACAAAATAGTGGATATTAGAAAATAACTGATTAAACAATATTACAATGAAAAAACAACTGGAACAATTTAAGATACAAATTATTCACTATTTTTTCACTAATTCTCTCTTATTTTGCAGTGCAAAAATTTTTCTTATTTATTTCACTTATTCTCTCTTATTTTAGAGTGTAAAAATTTCTTAAAACTCCTGAAAAAGATTAATAAGTATTTGTTTATATCACTATGCACATAACTTTTCATTTTCTTTTAGCTAGCTAGCATCCACAAAAAATGAGCATGGTATCAGCATTGTTAACCATACTCATAGGTGGGAACTGAACAATGAGATCACTTGGACTCCGGAAGGGGAACATCACACACCGGGGCCTATCATGGGGAGGGGGGAGGGGGGAGGGATTGCATTGGGAGTTATACCTGATGTAAATGACGAGTTGATGGGTGCAGCACAGCAACATGGCACAAGTATACATATGTAACAAACCTGCACGTTATGCACATGTACCCTACAACTTAAAGTATAATAATAATAAATAAATTTAAAAAAAAAAAAGATCTCTTCAATTTTTCTTTCCCTAAATAATGTTGGCTAGCAGAGACATGTGTGACCTATTTAAAAATGATCAAGTGTCCACTATTTGTAGAGATACCAAATTATACATTAAGTACAAGTATCATTGCTCCTCTCTCTCACTCCCTCCTTTCTTTTTCACTTCCGATGATGCTCATGACACAATGATCCATGTCTGCAGGGAGTGTCTCATTGACTTAACTAAGAAACTTTAGATATAATCAAGCCACAGAAGACTTAGACTGTCATGCTAACTTTTCTCTGTAATTGATCCCTCTATACACAATTTAGCCTCAGGAAGAAGCATGACATCAGCAAAGGCAAAAGAATTCTGTAAGGATTATCAACTGTGGGAATTAGACAGTGTTTTTTTTTTTTTTTTTTTTTTTAATTTTCAAAATTTTCACCAATTATTAGGGGTGAAAAAAGAGCAAAAATAGGGAGTTTGTTTTTAAATGTGCTATGACTGAATAATGAAAAAAAGATGAAAAATAGTCAAACTGAATAATAAATCAGAAAATGGGAAATCTGAACATCAACCTATTGCCTATTAAGTTGCTTTAAAAATTATGACTTTTCTCCTCTACTAAACTTTAATTTTTGAAACATTCTCTTCATAGTATAATCCAACCGAGCAAACTTACATTCCTTTCTCTAAATTGTTTCTTTGCATTATTCTTTATTTGTAAGACATTTTTGTAAAAATGTCCCTGCCACTCAAAAGCCACTTAACCATATATGTATGTGTATATATTTATATATATCAAACACTCACACATATATGTGTATGGTAGGCCTTTTAAGTATTCACATTCATGAAATTTCATTACATAGAATGTTGTGTGTGTGTGTGTGTGTGTGTGTGTGTCTGTGTATGTGTGTCTGTGTATAGTATTATGTCAGAAGGAAGCTCAAGAAGCAGGCAATTATTCTAACATAAGTTGAATAGTGTGATTGTTCTGCTCACTCATGTTGACTGGAAAATGATACAGAATTTACCTGTTTTTCAACCCATTTTATTCTGGACTACAATAGCTATTAGATAGACTTTCACATCTCATAACTGTTATTTATTTGTTGCATTAGTTCTTGTGTTTATTTATTCATGTATTAAACACTGTGATAAATTTTAGTAATACATTAGTGAACAAAATTATGTGACACTTCCCTTTGAGTAGCATCAAATATATTTGCACATTCCACTTAATCTACTGCAGAAGCTAAGCTCAGCTCTATGACCTTTGATGTATTTGAGTTCTATGCTTGGTCACTGGGAAGAAACCCTCATAGACAGATAAGAAGAGAAACTACCTTAGCGCTTTCCCACTTTCATTAACATCTTTTGTCCTCTCTTCCTTTCAAATTCTTGCATAATGTAGTCACACACACACACACACACACCATCTTCATGCTATTGCATATCACAAGGCAATTTAACAGTTACTCAAAAAAAAGTTATCGTTCCTTTGTAAGAAACCTAAAGATTTTTTCTACCCATATAGTCCTTACTTACGTGATGACTATTAATAACATTTTATATGCATGTGTTCAGACCGATCATGGTATTCAATATCCAGTAAGACATAAAAATGATAGGTGATTGTCACTTTTATAATATTGTGATGAAAACAAATGCTTGTAATTCACATATTCTTCCTGTGTGTTTTTCTTTAGTTGCAACTGAGCTTTAAAAAATTTCTATGATTTCCCTGAGATTGAAGTATACTTAATACTCCAATTTAATATTCTGCACATTTCTAATTCTTCTACTTTTTAATCCATGGTTATACATAAAAATCTAGAGGAAATTTTAGTTGCAAATTATTATCTACGTGCTGTTGTTCAAGTTACTTAACCTCTCCATTATTCAATTTCTTTATCTGTATATCAGGGATAATGATAATATTTATCTTGTAGAGTTGTATGGGAATTAAATGAATCAATCATGTAAAATACTTATAAATTTTCCTGATGTGTTAAGTGTTAGCAGCTATTATAATTTTTAAGACTGTAACACGTGCCTACATTATAATAGGTGTTAAGAATGTTAAGAATAATGAAACATGCTTCATCTCCTCACTTTTACTACTTCCTTCTGAGGCCCAGAGTAAACGCTCATCTGGTTCTGTGAAGTTGTTGCACATCAGAGAAGCTGCTTGCATCATTCCTTAAACATTCACAGAGCACAATTTGCCTCATCACATAAATTTGTTTTTTGCTATCTCATAAAATTTTTCACCTTATTTCACCTCAACTGACTTAGTTAATATCGCAATCTAACATTCCCGACTCTGGGAAGGAAATTCCAAAAATGTGAATGAAATTCTAGCTTTGCCAAACTACTAACTTGCCAAACCTCACTTTTCTTTCATGTTAAATGAAGTAAATTATAGAATTTTTCTCAGAGGGTATTTGAAATAAATTAATTACATCATGCCTATACAGGACCAAGCACACAGTAAACACACATACATGCTAACTATATCATTATAATTATCAATTCTGTCATGTCTTCACTGTGATTTCAAATCTCTGTTGTCCCATAGGTGGTGCTCAAAAAGAATTTAATTAATAAGTATACAATCTAGTGGAATAGACATGCATAAAGAGATGCCAAATATTGTATAACACGCTATAATTTAAATTTTAGAAATACTACTAAGAACATAGATGAGACAAAGAAAATATTTTTCTAGAGAAGAAAAGGTTTAGAGAAGTTTCCTGGAGTATATCAGGTTTTTTTAAGAATTGTAATAACAATGTGCCTTGTCGTTCTATGGAAGAGAATAGACATAAAGTCTCTTTTAGTTAGAGGAAGCCAAGAGAAAGCACAGAGTTAACAGGGTGTGTGAGATTGAGGATACTCAGGTTCTCCAGAGGGACTCGAGTTTAAGTTATGACTGGGGAGATATGGTGGGAGATAAGATTAAAATTACAGTGGATTCCTACATGGTTGAGGGACTTGTAGATAAAGACTTCAATTTCTATGCAAGAAAATGTCATCAAAGGATTCATAATTTTTTGCATGATCAAATTTTATCTTGCTTTAATTCCATTTTTCATGATGTCATATTGATTTTTACCACAGTAAACCCTTCGACTTTCGATGTTTGCTGGTGTGGTACATAGGGTTTTTCAACTAATACTATTTTGCTCCAGAAAATTATTTATTGTGGGGGACCATCTTATCCACTTCTTCTGATATTTAGCAGCATATCTGGCCTCTACCTAGAAATGCCAGTAGCACTTCTCATCACAATTGTGACAACCAAAAATGTCTCCAGACTTTGCTAAATGTCCTTTGAGGAACAAAATCACCAGTTCAGAATCCCTGTGCTTGAGAAACACAATGACTATGAGACAACTCATAAAAATTCGAGGGCTATAATGTAAATACTGTTTTGATCACTGGAAACGTTTTAATAAGTATGAGTTCATACAATTCTGTTCATCTCTTCTTTCTATTTCTCCTACTAAAACCTAGATTTACATGTTAAATGTACCTGAGGGGAAAACAGTGACAAGTGCAAGTAGAACTACCTGCTTAGAAGAGTCAATCCTATTATGTGGGATTTTGCTGTCATGCTAAGCAATGTGACAAATCTGTACCGTAAAAAGAATATAGAATTAGCAGTTTAAGGCCTTTAAGGCTGAATTACTACGTTAAGAAAGAAGAATAATTTTCAATTTCTTTGGCCCAACATAGCAGAGCATAGAGTGGATGGAAGAAGGACATGGACTAAGGATCATAAAAGAGATAAGGATGGAACGTAGTGTGGAGAGAAGCAGCAGTGACTATTCTCTGGTGGTACTGTATTTAAGAAATATCTTAACAACAGATCATTTTATACTTTGTCTTATTATGAGCTTAATTACTCTGCTCCCAACCTACTCAGTTATATTTTTATGTGTCTGCTATTCGGTGAAGAAACTTAGTTGTATGACTAGGTTTATAGTGATACAACTAAAGTTTACATTCAAACTAAAGTCTAAAACTAAGTGTTAGGTGTATGTATATGGTTTGTAACTGGCAATGTACATAGAATGGCGAGAAGACTGAAAACTGGAAGATCTCATTGATAGCAGATCCAGGGCAGAGATGGTCACAAGAGATGCAGTCTCTTAGAGAATGTTTGACCTAGCTGAATGTAGCAATGGGGTTTCAGTCAGTGTTACCTAAAGTGAAATTTTTTTTTTTCTTCAAGACTTCAGGTAACATGTGAATCACAGAAGTCAAAGTAGATTGCACGGTGGCTTAGCCTCCTGTTCTTTGTCATAAAACAAAATGAATTTCAAGTCAAGAAATAAATGATCAATGTTTGTTTTTAGCTAGCTACCTGGGAAACTTGTAGGTGCAACCTTTCTCTTGAACATCTTAAAGATATACTTTTTTCTCCTTTCCCTCCATCTTTCCTTTTTGTCTCCCTTCCTCCCTCCCTCCTTCTCTACCTCCCTCCTCTCCTTCTTTCCTTCTTTCCTTCTTTCCTTTTCCTTCTTCCTTCCTTCCTTTTCTTCTCTACATAATCACCCAGAAGGCTATGTAGTAAATCATATCTTAAGAACAAAGTACTTTTTAAAAGATATTTTTAATAAGAAAGTATGTTTGATTTCAGAATATAGGTAATATCAGACCCTTTAATAAATTTAAATGCAAATTTAAGGATTTTTAAAAATCAACTTAAATGAAGATGATTTATCAAATGATCATTGGATGGTAAAAATAGAGCAAACCAACTATCAGTTGTATTAAATACAATAGGACATTTACTTTAACTTTATAAGGTTTAAGACTTTTTAAATTCAAGAGTAAAGAGCAAGATGGAATGAGGTTTTTTGACCGCTAGCATTTATCTGTCCATCTCATTCCCCAAAACAGGAAAGACAAATAACCCTTAGTCAGAGTTCACATAATTTTCTTGCTCAATTTGCCTCATTTTTCTATGGGTGTTGTTGTAGAATTTTTGGAAAACAATGAACTAGCTCTCTGTTCGTAGCCCACTTTGAATAAATGAGGTTCGTAAGAAGTGTATAAGATTTTTGTTCAATATTTATGTTTTCTGACCTATATCACCCTGAATTTCTATACACACATGATATGGAAATTTATTTTTAAAATTTAGTTATTTCACTCATTTGAAGTTGTATTGTTCTTTTCAGCACTCTTTATATTTTTAGTTTGAGTTTTTATTTACCATTAATTCTCTGTTTTCAAATCGTTCGTATGATCGTCTCCTGCTGCCGCAGGAGAGGGTATATTCTAAAGTTAGATCATGAGATGTCTGGATCTTTGTCAATGATGGTTGGTGGAGAGCTTCTCATGTTTTTTTAAAAGAGGAAACTGATATCACACTGCACATCAGTAACATTTTTTTCCCTCTAAAAGATTGGCAAACAGCCAGTGAAACACTCAGTGAAGTTTTCTATCGATTGCCCTGTGGCTGGCAGAACAATACATTTCTGTATCTGAAGCAGTAGCATTCTATTGTGAAGAAGTATAAATCTCCTCTAGACTAATAAATATAAAGATGTGATTTTAAAAATCAACCGAAGTGATGGGGTTGTGGTTTTAATATCAGAGGCAAGAAGAAAGAATTTAGTGCAAGTTAGGATTGATGTGGGTAACACGGTTTCATATCCTTTATTAAATGAGATACTTGTTTACAGCATACCATTATAGCTATTTGATTAACATTTTCTATATTGGATCATATTTTACTATCAGCCATTTGTTGTGGGTGAGCATATCAGACATGATTCTTCTAATTATTTGAATTTTCCTCAAGCCTCTTTGCTTTGAAATATACCTTCTCCATGGTCTGGGTTGTCCTTTCCAAAGATTTAACGTTAACAAAAACTTACCCATTCTTCAAGATCCCCTTCTAATTATACTATTGAGAGTAAATTATAAGGTGGAAAAGTGACAAAATTGTATTAGTGTGCTCGAGAACAAACAGTATTTCACAATTAGACTAGTCAAAATTTGAGAAAAAGACACATAATAAAGTAAATGTGTTTTATAATAAGTTGTGAACAATCAGACAAAAAGTAACAGTTGATTCTTTGGATAAATTTAACACAGAAGCATAATTGTGTGTGTGTGTGTGTGTGTACACTTGGGGGAAAAGTCAATTATCATTAAGTTTATCTCCAAAGAAAGACCACGCAGGTACGAATCAGGATATATGAAGACACTGAAACCATTTTTCACAAAATAGCAGCCCAGTAATGAGGATGGTGCAACACACTCACAGAATTCTGCGGTAGAGAGAAACTGGGTAATGGAATTTAAATCTCCAATACCATTTCAGAGGAAAAATGGGTAGATAGCTGGTTGGAATAAAAGAGGAAACAAAAAAGAAAGTTGCTTTTGTTTTAATATACTTTTGTAAATTTACAAAACAATTTTTGAGACATTTGGAGCCCACAGACTTGCTCCTCCACTGACGTTGGCCATTATGATTAAGAGGCCACATGTCTACATGTCCATCTGGCCATACATATTTGTCATCCTAATTAGTCAGCTCTGCTGCATGGAAGGAATGTGGAAAGGGAAAAGTTGGAGACTCACCCTCCTAGTGTCCTGGATAAACTTGCTTGTTATTGGAGCCACAAGTCTGGAGGATCAGGCTGGCTTAGAGACAGAAATAGAATGGGGAGACTCGTCACATCCTACTTTTCCATTCCCTTCAAAATGTACTCTTCATTCCCAAATAATGCCTATGAAGCCAGAGTAAATCTCTCAGTTTGATTAATCAGTGTAAAAAAAAAAAAAAAATTCTCTGGATTACTTACAAATACCAGATTAAACAATAAAAGAAAAATGCATAACTCTTTAAAAGTGAGAAGACCTAAATTAAGCAATAATTAGAGAAAAAATTTTCTCATATAAGAACTAATTTATTATAATTAAGTGACGACTGTGATTTTCTCTTAGTAGTAAACAAAATGTTCTTCTCATGTAAAGAAAATATGAGCCTCTGGGATCTTCATTTCTGTAACTTTTAACACATAATGAGCTTGGTTAATGGGCATGATGACACATCAGCAGGCCCATAGATTCTGGTTAGCGTCAATTCAGAAATATTTTTCTCTCTATTGTGGGAGTAAACAAAAAGCATTACACTATGCTGCTTTATAAGACTGAAGAGACAGAGCTTCATTGAATTTATTTCTTGTAAAGGAATTAGAGATGTGCTAACCCACTTTCTTATTTTACAGGTAAGAAAATTGAAGCGCAGAGAAGTTGTAACTATTGTATTCAGAAGAAAACAACAACAACAACAACGACAATGGTGTGTTGTAATCTTTATACCTTGGGCTTATGCTTTTCTGGTTCTCTTTCTGAAGAAAAACAGTCTATTCAATCCTTATTCTCTTCTAATTTCTTCCTCAAAGTTGAAGTTCTATTCCTAAAGGGAATTAGGACTGAAATACATATGTTTTTAGAAGTGCTTTACAATAAGGAATCTTAGTGACTTTAAGGTGTTTCAGTGAGTTCTGAAAAACATTTAAGATGATAAAACATTGTGTATATGGTTAAAATTTTTTATGTTGTTACTTTTAATTATATTAAATTATATGTTAAAAGGGATATGCTGCATTGGCACATCATAAGTATTCAAATAATAATGTGAATATATTGTTATAATAGTCAAAACCAAGCACAAAAATCATTCTGAGGTAGATGGAGAAGTAATTTGTAAATGCAAGACTGTATGAGTGGAGAGTAGCATAATGGTGGTGAGCAGTGATTATAGCTCATATCCCACCACTGTCTCCATTGCAACATTCTCTCAGCATTCTAAATATTCCTTTACTCTGTCTAGACATAGTTAAAGAGGAGTTTAAATATCTCCAAGGTCACCCTTAGACTTCTGCACAAGTTCAATTGAAACCATTGTGTGCATGACGATATAAATTTTGAACTCTTCATTTATTATTTTTATTTGACAACATTAAATTTTATACCTCCTGTTGTATGATTGGCAAAACAAATTCAAACTCCTATCTTTTTTGTGTGTGCTGTTTGTTATTTTATTCTTTCCCTTCATGTCTACTTTTACATTATTACAGCAGTTTCATTATAATTGTTTACAATACCTTATTTTATCTCAGTAAATAGATAAAAGAAAATTACAAATAATGAAAACTCTTTTTATAAACCTATGCATTATTCAATAAATACCAATGATATCTGAGTTTTTATACCTCCCACTCTAACTTATAAAACATTAATATTTTTGTTTAGTTTTTCACCTAAATGCCAAGGCCTTACATGCAACATAGAAATCATAAGGAGAAAAATTATATATTATTCAGTATACTTGTAATTGAATAATTTAATATATTAGAATACTTTTTCAAAATGAATATGTTTGAAACATATTTTTCAATTCATATTTTATACTGAAGTTTAGATGAGACAATAGAAATTTAGTTTACAATCTATCTGTAAATTATATTTCAGAATCCCAAATCAGTACATAGACAAAAGGATATTCAAAATGAGAATTTTACTTCATTCTAATATCAAGAAATAATATGCATAATGTCATTAAAATACAGGATTAAAACAGTATTTCAAAGACTAGACAAAAATATTTCTGGGCTGCAAAGAAAATTAGAACTACCACGTAGTTTATCTGGGCTGAAAATGTGTGTGTGTGTGTGTGTGTGTGTGTGTGTGAGATTTATATTTAGTTATTTTATTTTATTTTTATAGATTTAGGGGATACAAATGTAGATTTATAACATGAATAGATTGTGTAGTATTGGGGTTTGGGCTTCTATTGTATCCATCACCTGAAGAGTGAACATTGTACCTAGTAGGTAATTTTGCACCCTTCACCTCCTCCTACCCTCCCATTTTTTGTTGTCTCCAGAGTCTATTATTTTAATTTTTAAGGGCTGATAATTTAAACTGAATACAATTTATTTTTTGGTGTTTGCATCTCAAAATAAACTATTGATTATAATACAAACATTACTCAATTAAACAATTAATGTAGTGAACTACAAAACATATACACTATTCAGGATTGTTCTCCTCTAATTGCTTTTAACTTCTTCTTTAAATAAAATTACATGTGATCATACACAGTCAATGGACTATGCAAGCTCTGCTTTCATAATAGCAACAATATTCTGAATTGGAATCTTCCTTTAAGCACAATTTACTATCAGTTCTGTATAACTTTTAAACAGAAGATTTTCCCACTTATTTTTTTCAAAGTGATCCCATGCTTAAAATAATGTTATTATTCCTTTAGGTCATTTTTATTATTAGACATAAAACAAACATTGCCTTGTAAATAGTATAAACTATTTAAAGTTTTCATGGTGTAGAAAGAAGTATTGAGTCGTCACTTTAGATAACTGCATTCCACCTCTATTCCTATTAATTGTTAATTGTGTCATTCTAGATAAATTTTCCACCTCTCACTAGCATTCAGTTTTCTCATAAATAGAGGAATTCAATATCCTTTCTGTTCCTTGGATTAAGTTTGAAATTATGTAATCCCAACAAATTTCTAATAGTGAAGCAAAAATTTACATTGATGACACGTAACATATTTACCATTTTAGGTTTTAATAACTTTTTTGCACAGGATTTTATGTGATATGTTTCAATTGTGATTTGCCTAAAGGCTGATAAAAAAAGGTTTAATAATCTCATCACAGTCTTTAAAAATTAATGTTATTTTATGGTTATAAAAGGCAATAGATAATCACTTTAAATATTTTAAAATTTAAAAAGTTAAAAATTAAGGTTACTTCTAACCAAATGGTTCAAAATATTCATTGATAATATTTTAGTATTTTTTCTTTCATTCTTCTACAACACATTCCTTCAATAAGTAATCTTTAAATACGCTATTGACCTTTCTGTCTTTTTCTTTATTCCTTTAAAGTCCCATTTGTTTTCTTATTTGTATGTTTGCACTTGTGCTTACTCTTCAAATATTAAGGACATTGTATGTATATTTCACATTTGTAAAACCTTTTCCCAGTTTTTTTTCACTTAATTTGTATAACATGTTAGTGTTTAAAAAAAAAACACTTAGAATAATAAATTTACCAGAGTTTATTTAAGGAAAGAATAGTTCATGAATTGAGTAGCAATGAGAACCAGGAGAAATCAGAGTGCTCTACCCAGTAACATGGGAAGGTTATATTTATAGACAGAGAAACAAAATGACATACAGCATCAAGTTGATTGCCTATAGTTCAGCATTTGCCTCATTTGAGAATGATGTAAGGAGGCATTTATCTTATAGGGATATGGTCTGAACAGTTGACAGCCTGGGATTGGCTGAAACTCCGCTGCTGTGGTTGGCTGAGACTCAGCTATTTATTGTGAGAATATACTCTCAAATTAGGCTGCAGTTTGTTTATATGCCGAGTTAGGTCATGGTTCATTATGTACGAATTCAAAGTACAGAGGAAGCTTTAGCCCAAATTTTATTTTATTTAACAATGCCCTTCTTTTGATCAACCTCTCAATTTTCAGAATTTGACCAAAACCTTAATGTCACCCTGTCACCATTATAATGAATTTTTTTTTTTATTTTAGCGTGGAATTCACAATGTCAAGTTATCAGATGATTCTTTATGTTCCCTTGTCTTTTTTATATTCTAACTGTAATGAGACCATTTGACATATAAGGAATGACTGCATATAAGTGTTGAAGACTCTTGAGAGGAAAAGGCACACTAGAGAGATTATCATGATGACTGTCAGGAGGATATTACTAAAAGACTGAAGAATGCTCCTTAAGAGAACATAACCTTCCCCATGAATTGAACCAATCAAAATCAAATCTATCAAAGAAGAGCAAAGAAAGGAGCCTTTGTTTTAACTAAGGAGCTTGTTGTTGAGTTCTTAAAACTAAGTTTCTCTCATCCCATATGTTTATCCAAGTTCAGCAAGAGGTATTAGCTATCACACCCCCTGCTTACACCTCCCCCGGTCATCCAGCAGATAATCCATGGAAATTGTGTTATCTAAAACAACTTTGGCAAGATAATTTAAAGAAGTTTTTTGAGCAATTATTGCATTTGGAGTAGACTCAGCTATAGTAGCTAATATTTTAGACAGATTTCTAACCATAACATTAATTAAATTTATGCCAAGCTAGGGAAGAAACATTTTACCAAAAGATGTTCATTTAGAGATATTTATGTTTTCCAGCAAACTCCTCTTTTTTCCATAGTGTAAATTAAGAGGTATAAACGAATGTTTATTTTGCAGTTGACAATAATATTGTTAGAATTCCTAATCCACATTGGCCCCTTCTTTTCCACTTAAGACATGGAATTCCCCACATGCATGGTTGATCATTAAATCTCCTACAGATAAAAATCTATCCTGAAGGAGGCACAACAGACAGTTCTCTGTGAGATGCCTTATGCATTAGGGGTCATTAGCAGGAAGGCACTTGTAGTATCTGTTTAATACTTCATTATTGAAATCATTCCGTGGTTGGAGACTACTGACAACTAAGAGACTAGGGTTATAAATTTGTCTACAAATGGTTGAGTATCTTTCTATAGGTTTTCTTATTCATTTTTGGCATAATTTAACTGTAAAACCATCCCTACAATTTTGCCTATTGTTAAATTTAAACAAGGAATCTGAATACATGAATTTAAAAACCTAACCTTATAGAAAGGACTAGATATTGCACTTGGAATATTGGTGAAATGTGTTACAGAGATAACCAGGGAATCTCTAGGATCATGCAAAGATTTAAGTATAACATGACATATTCAACATTCAGTGAGATTTTCTGCAGAAGTTATTGATCGTGAAATTTAAACTATCACATTATTTTGTCATGTATAAACAGAAAAGAAACACAAGGAAAAGAAGTAAGAGGGAAAAGGTTGCATGGTGACAGAAGAAAGAAATCTTGATCTGTGAGCTTGGGAGAGCTGTTTATTTCTAGGATATAATGTGCTTCTGAGGAGAAACTTTCCAGATCACGTTTACCTTGAGGTGTTCAATGGGAGTATAGTCTTCAGAGTATGGAGGGGCCCTTTTGAGCTAAAAGATGTGGACATAGCTTTGAGGTCCTGAAGTTTTACTGCAGAGATGAATTTGGTATGGACTTTTTAAATGTGGCTTAAGGGTAGTCTTTCTCTGGCATCATTTTCAAAAGATACAATCCCTGGATTTGAATAGTGAAAGGTCTGGTTGTCCTCAGTTAGTGGGTCATGCAGGGCTTCTTTTACTTGATGAGAATATTCTTTGATGTATGCACGAAAGCCTTGCAATATCGAGTCATGTCAGAGTTTATAAGAGCAGAAGATACATGGGGTTCTATTATTAGAATCATTACCTTCCAGTAACTGTTTCATATGGAATCAATCTGTGTTTTCCACTGGGGATAGATCTTACTGTCTCCATCAAAGCCAACAGTAATACTTGTGACGGATGCAATCTATTCGCCTAGCTTGCCTAATGCCATTGTGTTTGTAATGCTTTATTTAACTGTTTTACAACTTATCCATTGAAATAAGTACTTCTATCACTGAAGATTTCTCCAGACACGCCCTATAAGGGAAATACATTTTCTTATAACCTTTTAGTTCCTATAATAGCATCAGCCTTCCTGCATGGAAAAGTCTCTATACAATCAGAAAACATGCAATGAAAGTGGAAATAAAACAAAATCCTACTATAAATATTCAAATGATCCAACAGGTACTGGAAATGTATCACCTGAGATTTTTTCTCACCCGAATTATGGGTTCAATCCACGAAACATTGGTTATAAACCAGGTAAGCAATTATAGTCACTCTACCAATTTTTAAAAATAATTTTTATCATGTTAACTATTTCATCATAAGTCACAAAATGCAGAGATTTTAATAATAAAAGCTATACAAACTCTGAAAGAACTAGATTCTCCATGTGCTTAACATTTTTTGTATACCCTTTTAAATACCAGTTTTGTTTCTCACGTTCAGGTGGCTAGTCATGTTTATTAAATAAGATAACAAAAGCAATTTGACCTGGATCAATCTCATGAGGTTCATTCAAATTGTGTATCTTGACAATTTCAGTACTGACTGATTTAGCACGAAAACTTGCCAAAGCATTTCGTTGGCATTCAGTTAATTTTTGTTTTTCTTGATGTTAGGTTAGCAGTTTTAAAGAATCAATCAGTTTTTCCATTAGAGTTCTGGAAATTGTTTCCCAGTTCAATGGTATTATTTAATTTCTAGGGATTTTGTATAATTTCTGAGATGCATAGTAATACCACATCCATACAAATATAACTCAGAAAAGGTTAAGCATAACTGATTATTTGACCATGCTTCCCATATAATTTAATAGATCAAATAAACTGTATTAGTTTAATATCATTCCTTGTATTTAAAAAAATCCTTTTAATATGCTCCAAGGACCCATCTGGAATATTTCAAAGTTAATTTAAGGCCAAGAAAAATATTTAATTTAGAATTTGATTGTGGAAAGTTTGTCAAAAATATCAAGGGCTTAAGACACTTCATCAAAATAGGATTACAGGGCCAGGCAAAGTGGCTCATACCTGTAATCCCAACACTTTGGGAGGCCAAGGTGGGTGGATCACTTTAGCTCACGAGTTCGAGACCAACCTGAACAGCATGGCAAAACCCTGTTTCTACCAAAAATACACACATACACAAAAAAATAGTCAGGTGTGGTGATGCATGTCCATAGTCCCAGCTACTTGGGAGGCTGAGGTATGAGGATCACTTGAGCCCAGGAGGAGGAGGTTGCGGTGAACTGAGATTGGGCCACTGCACCCCACTCCAACCTGGGAGATAAAGTCAGACCCAACATAAAAAAAAAAAAAAAAAAAAAAAAAAAAAAAAAGAACTTACAGGCCACTGTGAAATGATAGTAATTAATTTAACCAGAGTGATGACTAAAAGACTTCAAAGGCAAACACAAAGTTACATAGTTGTAGCAAAACCTTAGCTCTTTTACTAGAGCAAACTTAGTTTTCTTAAGTGACCAAAAACCATCTTGGTAAAACACAAAATCTGTTTCTCAGGTAAATTATCTAAAAGGTAAAAACCAAACAAACAAAAAACAACAACAAAAAACCCTTTCATAATTTCCTATTAAGAGCAAACCAATACTGACCCCCAAAATCCTTGTTTTGACACAGCAGTCAAATTCTAGTTTCTCATCAATGTCCTGTTATATGAATGCTCAATTTTTAGAAAAATTTATAAATAATTCCCTTATAATGTTAGCCAGCTTGATCACATAATAAATTCTTTTCACGAGATTCATATTCCACAAAGCTACAATCTTTTCATATTCTTTCGTATTTTTGCTATACTTTTCCTCTTTTTCATCTTAAAACAACCAGTTATTCTACTTTAGGACAAAAAGTACTGTCTTCCTTAACAAAATAAAACATACTCCTAATGTATAGCTTTTTCTTTCCAAAAGCACATCTTACCTTCCTTTTATATTTACATATAGACTAGTTTTTATTATAGCTCTAATTTTATATTTATTATTTAGATTTCATAACCATTAGTGACCTTAATTTCCAGTGAACACTAGACAGCAAGCAATTGTGAACTTTCTGTCACATCAGAAATCTATGAATTGGCAAATCTATGGATCATAATTTCTAGAAGCATGTACTTTCTCATAGCACAAATTGCCTATGTGGCACAGAACATGTTTACTAAGAGTAGCAAATTTCTTTCGTCTTTTTGTAATAAGAGACTGAAGAGGAGTAAAGAAGGTAAAATTTTATCTCTACCCTCTTAGGGTTTTGGTTTGGTTTGGTTTTGTGTTTGCTAGGCCTGGGAATTAAAAATGTTTTGTACAGCTTTCCCTCATCCTCAACTTCTCATTCTTGACGATAAGCTTTTTTGGTGGCCGGGCGCGGTGGCTCAAGCCTGTAATCCCAGCACTTTTGGAGGCATCCTCACGAGGTTCTCATTGGCTGACGATAAGAGCCGTATTAAAAATACCTTTGGCGGGCGGTATGGGGGAGAGGCAGGAGAATGGCGTGAACCCGCATCTTTCACATCCAGCCTGGGCGGCAGGGTATGGATTTTATGTTTTTTTACATCTATTTAACTCACTTGTTTTAACAGTTATTCTTAGATGGTTCATGAAAGTGAAACACTAAACAGCTAACTACCATTTTAATTTATTTTTCTTGCAAAAACATTTTATAATATAGGTTTAATATCAGTTTATTTTACCAGTAAACCTAGGTGGAAAAGTCATGCATCTATATTATATTTAATATTGACAATTATGAAGATATGCCTGTTTTAACCTAACCATCATTATTATTTACTAGAGATTATCAAAGTCACATAAACTTAAAAAGCATTTCGGTTAGTTCTTATTTTTCTGAGAGAATACATAATTTATATGAATGCCAATTTTTCTTTAAGCCAATTCAATAGAACTCTTTTACAATTGACTTTTGGCAATATTATGAGAAAATAAAAATATCGTGCATATATATTATACATACAAATATACATAAACGTATACATAAAAACAGATCATATAGCTTTTATTTTAACATTTTAGTCATGTGTCAGGTACCATAGTATGAGCATTTCATATACCTGGACTAAGCATGGATACCTCAAATCTTGCCTTACAGTATGAGATTCATTGGTCTTTTTTTGTTTGTTTTGTTTACAAGGTTGAATGACAGACCAGAGTTAGTGGTTTTTTGTTGTTGTTGTTGTTGTTTCCAAAAAACAGTTTTGCAGCATAGCAAAGACACTGAAAGAGGAGGACAGGGTTGGCAGAGAATATAGTTAGCAGGGATTTGTTAGACAGGTTTCAGTCAACTGATAAGTTCGCATGGGAAACAGGATCAAATAGAGAAAATGGAAAGAATTAATTTTTACAAATGTTTTTCTGAAACTAGTCCAAGTGTCAATCAGACAAGTGTCATTTAGACATTTCAGATTTGATATAAAAATGTCACTAAAGAAATATTCTGATTATTTTTCTCAAAGAAGCAGGTTGATTATTATCCTTGTAGTGAAGCCCTTGAGTGTTCCAGTGGAGCACACCACTATTGGGGAAACATCTAAGCCATAGATGACTAGAGTAAAAGTGAACAATTTCTGTTTCAATGGCTTGACTGCTTACAATAAAAGCAGATGTCTATGGTACAGGATTATTTAATTTGGGAATCTCTTAGTTTTGGTTTCAAATATAAGCAAGAAGGTCCTCTTAGGCTGTAGTTGTTGTATCGTGGAAGATAGTTACCTGTTTGCCTTCTGTAAGGAGTTTCCCTACTGTGGCCACTGTTACTCTAAGTTTCCTTTGGTGAGGTTTGCTCATTTCTCTCAAAAAGACAGATTCTGAGTTAAGAGTTATTTTACATTTAATTGGCTAAAGTTTCAGATGGAGGAGTTTGAGACCTCTTGAATTCAGATGAACCAATGATTCTCCTTTTTCTAGTAACTTTACCTACCTACTGAATTCAGTTGAGTTTTATCTGACCTAGTCCGACACCTAAGGCCTACCAACAGGATCCAGTCCTGTTTCTGTCATGAATTCCAAACCCAGTTTAAATAAATCATGCTTACATAAACTTGGAATACTCAAAACACAAGTTCTTGGAGCTCAAATCCAAGATAGAACTCACCCAGGACCCCAGATGTTGAAAGAGATGAATTAGTACACAGGATTTGGTAGGTTCCTTTGTTTAGTCACTTGGTGCCCTTGGGAATCACTGGAGATCTACTTTAGATTTCACTTCTGATACCAAGCTATTAAAAAAAAAAAAATACTTTAGACTAATTAAATTTAGCAGAGTTTATTTTAGCAAAGAATATTTGTGAATTTGTGAGAGGTTCAGAGAGCTCTATCCTGTAATATGAGATTTAGAGGATTTAGAGACAAAAAAGGAAGTAATGTACAGAAACAACTTGATTGATTATAGCTGGGTGTTTGCCTTATTTGGGCATGGTGTGATGAGGCATTTGCCTTATATGGACATGGTCTGATCAATTGGCAGCAAGCTATTGGCTGAAGCTCAGATGCTATGATTGGCTGAAGACTCGGCTATTCATCAAAAGAATATACTCTCAAATTAGGTTTCAGTTTGTTATCTAGGATTTCAAAGTTCTCAGGCAGCTTTCAGCCAAAATCAATTTATTTTAACAGTATTGAACTTTAATTCCTTTCCACAGATTTTAAAACTTTTCCTTAGTAATTCCTTCTATTGCTGTGACACTTATTAATCCCTTCACCATTCACAGATTAAATAAATACTCATGCATACATATTGAATAGATTTTAACTTGATTACTGTATTATTCTTGTGCTTTTATCTTTTAGTATTAAATGTTTTGATCTTAAAACAACTGAAATAAATATATCTAGTGTAATATCTAAAATTAGATAGAATTTTTCCAAATAATAGCTAATTTCTTTCAAACATTTGCTAGTTTATTCATACTTTCCCTAATGCTTTTAGTAATTATTTTTCATCATATATTTAATTCTTAATATATTTGGATCAAGATTTGAAATCTAGGATGTGATTTTTAAGCTGTTTCTTCCTCAAGTATCTTGATTTCATTGTTACAACTCTATGGCATTGTGTGGTATATTAAAGAACACCTGCTCATATTGTCATTAAAACAGATAAATATTATTTTGGAAATTTTACGATGTCTTACATTTTTACATACTTTTTCATCTTAAAAAATTTTAGATTGTTCTTATTTTCAATAATTTACTCTTAAAAAGCCAGGTCAAAATGATAAGATGGATTCTATAAATATGGTTTTAATATTCACAGAGTTAGTTATATTTTGGTAGAAAAAGGAAGCAGGGAATGGAATCATACTGGTATCAGAGGATTTTTATAATAATCATAGGATTGGCTAGCTGTAACATATAGAAAGCTACATGGTGTGAATAATGATTACTTATATTCTCCAAACATCAGACAAAATATTACTTAGTGAAGTTTTAATTTTTTCTCTGTTAAAAAACTATAAAATCTTTTTCTGATAAAATGCTATAAAATATTTTTCATAATTTATGCTTCTGAAATGGTCCATAATTTCTTTTCCAAAACTTTCAGCTACATCTTTTATGCAAAATTCTTTAACTACATTTTACCAGTCTTGAAAATGTTCCTGAAGGAAATTAATGCTGTAAAGAATCATTATTTGTAAATATAAAAATATGTTTATACTGAATAAAATGTTCTTATTTCTAAAATTTTCATATATATATAATTGTATACATTTGAAAACTTAATTTTTGTTAGAGTCTCAAGGATAATATTAAAAAATATACTTACATGAAAAAGAAATATAATAACATTCATTCTCCAGAAACACCGTCTGCTGAATTTTAAAAGCATTTGGCAATTAGTAGTACCTATCCTCCTGTTTTATGAATATTACATATATTTTGATACTGGCTATGATTCCCTAAAGAATCATGCATTCTCTAAAGGAAGAAGAATTTCACTTTAAGAGTTACTTAGTGTCTCTGGAGGTAGAAATACTCTGTAGTTCAAAAACATAAATGATCCAGCTGTTTAAATAGCATGCCCAATGTGCTCCAGAGGAGTCCTATCTTTTATGAAATGGCTAGCCTTCCCTGAAATAAAACATGGTGGTTAGTCTGAGAACAGAGAAGCTGGAGTTTCTTTTAAAGATTTTCAAGCATGCTCCTCAAGAGGTTGAATTTTAAAGTAAGTGATGTATTTCTTCTTTACTCTCAGCATGATCTCAGAGACAGTTAGACTGCTTTAAAGTTTTAACTTTGTTAAAGAGACTTAGAAGTTTAAAATAGTCCAACAGGAGGCCTGGAAGTGGGAGGGCAAGTGGAATATTTTCAGGGTTGGGCTAACTTTGAAGCAAAACATAAATGGCATTAATAGTGTAATAAAATCTCATATCAACGGCTCTGTCTATAGATCAGTAAAATTGTTGATGAACTTGAAAGATTTTGAATAGGAGAAGTGGTGTATTTTATTACAATCTTTTTGTTATAACAAAACCAAATAATTAACCACAATATCCTTAGTATAAGATTGATAACTATAGTGTAATTTTCACAAAGACATAATATTGACCAGTTAAGGTATAGCTGATATATTCATCCAAAATGATATTGGGATATGCTTTAAAGTTTATAATATTTTTAAGGTATTATGCTTTTATAATCAACTTATTAACTGAAAATGTACCTAGATAATATTGACTCCAAAGAAATCAAATATTGTTTTGCACAATTAGATGCGTTGGGGGAGGGGTGTCCTTGAAGTGGCACTAACTGTATTTTTGATTGATTTGTCATTCTTAGTCAGTTGAGGTGTTTTATGTTGAGTTTAGTGATGTGCAAATAGAGATGAGAAATTCAATATTAGATAACAGGATTAATAACAATTCTATTAATAACATAAACAACATGAAAATTAATTGCATATTTATATAATTAATAATAATTAACAAAGTAACATAAACTAATAACACAAAGTTAATAACAAAAATTAATAACATAAAGTTATGTTATTAATTATATAACAGTAACATAAAAATTACATACGTCCAGTTAGAAAAGAGAAACATGATTAATTAATTGAATCTATTCATTTGGTACTTATTTTAAAATTTAAAGATTTAGAACACTGTCAGTTTATCTGGATTTTCATTCAGTAGTTACACCAACAAAGCTAAGCCACAAATGCTACTTATTCTCTCTATTCTGATCTCTTAATTTTAACTTTTAGTATTTATGACTTCAAAACATTTTTCTCATATCTTTCTTGTGATTCAGTAAAATTAAATTTTCAGGTAAATTTGTATCAAAAGTTGTCAAAATTATTTTTTATTTTCTAAGATATTTAATACGTGGAATTTAAATGGTGAATTCGGGCATCTATGTTAAATCCTATTTTATTGATTTTTCATAAATTTATTTAGCCTAGTATGATTATTTTGAATTCTACATAACTATATCTCACAGATGTGAGTTATGTACCCATTACACAAATATATGCTTTGATCTTCACTCAAAACATTAAAGAAAATACAGATCAACTTGTTCTGTATTCATATAACTGAAATTATATAACTTGTTCATAATATAATTTCGGAGACACTCCAGCATCTTCCTTCTTCATTTTTTGCTTTCTTTCATTAAATTATTAAGTATAAAATATTTATGAGAAACTGATTACTGTCAATTCTTGTTATTTGTGGTAGGTATGTCCTGTAATGTCATGTGAACACTGAATTAGCAAATAGCCAATTGTTCTTAGTGAAAATTCAGGATTTGTTTCCTGCAAGCCTCTGGTCATAGCATTTCCATCAGCCAATCAGTATATCAACTTGTTTTATGTTCTGTTTAAAGACATCTTGCTTAATATATATTATGGTTTCAGTAACCTTGAACTCATTGCCAACAGAAGCACTATAACTTATGCCTGAAGGAAGATTATCAAATGTAGGTATTTTCATGGCAAGGCCCATCACAGTCTTCTTACACTTTGGAAATTCACACAGCACTTCAGCATTACTCTTGGAGGCCATGTTAAATCACAAAATCAGCAGGAAAATGCACAACAATGAAAAAGAAAACCATGCCACTAAAGAGACCACAGGAAGGACACTTTCTCACAGTATCAGAGCTTAAACAAGACCACTGTGGACCTCAGCTAGCAATGTGTGCTTTGGGTATTGCAAGTTGCTTATTGCTCTGCTCATGTGCTATCCACAAATGGCCAGGAAAGCGCAGAGAGCTTGATTTTAGAGTTAGAAATGTTAGGCAAAGTAACAAACTGTTGGCTAATTTCTGCTTGCCAACATAATTTCACAAAGCCCCAGATTCTGTGAGGAGGTGCAGCTCTCCTGAAAGATGCTTTGAAGACAAAACAAGAGAGAACACATGGTCTCCTCTATGTATTGCCCGAGTCACCACATTCCTGAAACAATAAATGTTCCTAGCCTTGCCTTTTCCTACACGTAAGATATTGTCTGATGGGAACAGTGATTATGCCTCTTCTAACATACAACCTGATGTACTCTTACACCCAAACCTTGATGAGATTCTGCTGTAATGTAACATCTGAGCAAGTGTGATGTGATTTTCACATAGCGAACTCTCGCGACCTGTATGTAAGCAGTGGGCTGAAATCCTGTGCTGGAACAGTCTAACAGAACTGCTCATGGGCTGTAGTCATCTGTAAGACTTCTGAATGAAACTGACTTCAATTCTTTAAAAGCTTGACTCCTTTTTCTTTAGTCAATATAAATAACTTTAACAACTAGGAGAATTCACAGATACAAATTCTGCAAGTGATGAGGATTGACTGTTTAAGGTAGGCACTATCCTAACTACTGCAGA
Source organism: Macaca thibetana thibetana (assembly GCF_024542745.1). Taxonomy (NCBI): domain Eukaryota; kingdom Metazoa; phylum Chordata; class Mammalia; order Primates; family Cercopithecidae; genus Macaca; species Macaca thibetana. The sequence goes on from NC_065594.1 coordinate 47,588,407, forward strand.
CAAACTTAAATAAAATCTATGCCTTCAAAGATCCTTATTTTTTTAGTATAAGGGAAACTTCAATACTCATAAATGTTTTGTAACTTATTTTCTTCACTCTTTAAACAGATATTTGTTAAGTACTGACTATGCATTAATCACTTTGTTATTTGCTGGAGGTATGTCAGAGATCGAAAAAAAAAAAAGGTGCAATTTCTGGTCAGCACAAAAACCCTACTGAGAGATATGGGCCAGCAAAAAGACAAGCAGTATGATATTCTGAACTGGAAAGCCTAGGATACAATTGGGAGACATGAAAGCAGTACCCAACATAAAAATAGGTTAATAATGACATCTTAGTGGACATGACTTTAAAGCTGAAACTTGAAAAAATACGAATTTTAAAATTACCAAGTAGAAAGTCAGTGGACAAAAGTAAACAAAACATATATTTAATGGGTTAGAGGTGAGGAACAGCAATTGAAAGTAGCACAGTATAGCTATTGGCAGTGGGAAGTGAGGAAAGTTAATGCATGAGAATTATTGGTAAACGGAAAAGGGAATGATAAAGAAGGAGCAGTGATATAAATTAATCTAGAAATGCAGGCAGGGGTGCTCACGGAAGGCATAAAAGGCATTAATTTAAATGCCTTTCATGAAATGCAGGCAGGGGTGATCATGAAAGGCATTAATTTAAATTAGTTTAAGGAGTTGTCAATTTTTTCTGAGAGCAAGAATAATAATAAATATAGAAACAAAATGATTGGAATTAATTTGTATAAGGATTGTTTGGTTCTAGATTTGAGATTCACTGAGGATTTGATGGGTGGGGTAGGGCAGGGCCACAATGAGTAAAGGCTGTTTTAGTAATACTAATGAGAGACAATGTGAAGTTGCCTGAATTAGGATAATGACAGTGGAGATCAAGACCAATGGATTAATTTAAAAGCTATTTAAGAGTTGAAGTCAACTGGAGTTGGTTATTGATTGGATGTGAATAGTGGTTTTTGGGAGAAGCATTCTACTTTGGGCTCTGAGGATTATGGTTGCAAATGGTAAGATTTAGGGATGAAATAAACAGCAGGACTACTAAATACTCACTGTAAAAGCAGTAAATTCCCCAAACTCAGTTTTGTCTGTTTTAAAGCAATGCACTGAGTATGCTGGTATCTCTCTGGGCTGATCTGCATTGCCCCCATGGAATTTGAGGGTTATGGTGAACTCTGAATACTTTTGTCTTGAGTAATAATGTCTTTTGTCTCTGGCTCAGAAGCCACCAATCCTCTACCTATATCCATACAGTAGTAGCAGGCCAGTTTTTTAGGTTGAACATAGGGTAAATTCCAAGGCCTTTTGGAGTTCCTAACGGTGGTTAATTACGCATGTCTGAAAAATTTTTCAGTAACCAAAGATCACTGGAACAGGGAACACAGGATGGAGGATGAGCTTAAGTGAGAAGAAAACAAAATCTGTTTTAGAAATTTTGAACTTGAAGTGTTGAAAGCACGCACAAGAAGAGATGCCCAACAGACAGTTGGATGTATAGATCAGTGGACAAGGAGATAGATTTAAAAAGTAGGGATTCTAAGATTACAACTTAGTGAATAGAATAATATGAGAAAACCTAGCATGAACATCTAGACTGATTAAAAACGGTTTATGCAACAGAGTTTTGAGCCATGTAAACATTTATGGGACAGTAGAGAGAAACATTTCAGTGTGTCTAAAACATCAGAAGTGTTTGGCATATAGGATAGCAGGCAATAGAATGGTTTAAGAAGAAAGTGCTGTATAGAGTGAAATCATACTAACACTCCAACATGACAGTTATGTATAGCAACATGAAGGACATTGACAACTTAGCATGAACACTTTTACAGATTTGATGGAAGCAAGAACCAGAAAATAATAGTTTGTGCATTGAATAGGCTGAGAAGTAAAAATAAGATATTAAGAAGGAAAAGAATGTAATATGGTAATGGAAAAGAACGTAAGATTACAGGAGTATGTTTCCTAAAATGTAAAAGATCTGAGCATGCTTTGGTCTAATGTGAATAAAGAAAATATGTTTTGCAGCAAAAGTTGAAGGAGGTACTTTCCGTTGGCCTCTATTTTCTCAGGGCTGTGAAAAAGAGAGTCCATCAGCAGCGAGAGGAGACAGGTGAGAAAGTAAGAGGTTTGATGGTAGTGCATAAAATTTAAAAGAGTTGCTGTTTAGAACTAGAGAGAGCTGCCTGAACATATGAAATAAGGTTCTTGAGTGGTTTGAAAAGACAGTTGCTGCTGAAGACCACGTGTACAGGCATTTGAGGTTCTGCGTGATATTTCTAAGGCAACCCTCAGCATATGGTAGATTCATTCTATAATGTACATAAGAAATAAGAGATCTTTAAATTCATGGGGTCGAGTGGCTTTTCACAAAGTGGTGGGACAGAAAAGCAATGAAACAACTTACATGGATATATTGGCAAAAGATGGATTAGGTGATAAGTCTTAAGTAATGATTTAGTTGAGCAGGGAACATAGAAACATGGAAGAAAAAATATTAGAATAGTTGAAAGGCCTGGATATCTTATTGAGATTGAGAAAATTACTAGCAGGGGTAATTTAAGGGGCAAATTAGATGATGAAGAAATTATTTTATGAATTGAGATATTGCATTTGGATTTCACATAAAGCAGTTCTAATTCAATACATAACAAATATGTATTGAGATCCCCATATATACTGAGAACTATTTTAGGTGCTGGAGGTATATCTGTGTAAGAAAAAGTCCAACTGCCTCCATTCCTGCAGTCTATATTGCAATGAAAAAAATTTACTGCAATTTTATTTGGTGAGTAAACCTCCATATATTTTTTCAATATGTATGTGTTTAATTTATTTTGATTTTCCCTCTTTGAAAAAGTATTATATTACACACATTTTTTTTTCAATCTGCATTTTTCTGTTAACAGACCCTATCTAGATCTAACTTACCATTTTTTTACAGCTATAAAGTTATAGTGTGAAAGTAGCATAAATATCTTTTGATGGTATTTGTATATCTAATTTTCTAATTACATTTTTTGGTCACCATTGAAGTTGAATGACTATATAGGAAGAATAAAAAATAGAAATGGACATATTGTGACAAAGTATGTGAAAACTTTTATATTTATAAGAACTATAAATATATGGGAAATATATGGACATCTAGATCCAAGAAGGTCAAAAATCTCCAATTATATTTAAACCCCAGAGATCATCTCCTAGACACATTACAATCAAACTACCAAAACTCAAAGATGGAAAATTTTAAAAGCTGCAAAAGTGTCAAGTCACATGCAAGTGAATCTCCATTAGACTATCAGCAGATTGTTCAGAAGAAACCTTGAATACTAGAAGATAATGGAGTGATGTATACAAAATTCTGAAAAAGAAAGAAAATTTTCAGCCAAGAATAGTACATCCAGCAAAGCTATTCTTTAGAAATAGGAGAAAAATAAAAACCTTCCCAGACAAGCAAAAACTGATAATATTTGTTACCACTAGATTCACCTAATGAGAAATACTTACAAGAGTACTAAAACTGGAAGTAGAAGGGCAGTAATTACCATTATGAAAGCATATGAAAATATAAAACCTACTAGTAGATATAAATTCATAATCAAACTCAGAATACCCCGGTCCTGTATAGGGACTATGTAAATCTTTCCGTTCTCTAACATGAAAGTTAAAATTTAAAATAGTCAAAATTAACAACACTTAAAAAGTGGCTAGGTAACCACAGTTGATAAAGATGTAAATAAAGGAATCAAAAATAGAAATTGTGAGGGGGAAGGTAAAAAGGCTAGAGTACTTTCATGTGACAAAGTGAAGTTGTTATCAGCTCAAAATAATTAATTATAACTAGAAGACTCTTTATGTTAGCCCTATGGTAACTACAAAGAAACAAAATACAGTAGATACCCGAACAAGAAAGAGAAGGAAACAAAGCTTAGCATCATGGAAAATCACCAAACAGAGGTAAATAACAATAAAGGAGAAAAGAATCTACAAAACCACCAGAAAACAATAACAAATGGCAGAAGCAAATGTTTACCTATAAATAATCATCATAAATGTAAATGAATTAAATATTCCAATTAGACATAGAATGGCTTAATAGATTCAAATATACATATATATATATGTGTGTGTATGTGTATACACACACACACACACACACACACACAAAGTCCAACTGTATGCTGCCTACAAGAGATTTATTTCACTGTTGAAGATACCCATAGGTTGAAAATGAAGGCATGGAAAAAAATATTTCATGAAAATAAAGCTAAAAGCAAGCAGTCATACTTAGATAAAATAAACATTAAGTAAAAACTGTAAAAATAGACAAAGAGTCATTATATAAAGATAAAAATATTAACTCGACAAGACAATATAAAAATATATATGCATCCAACATTAGAGCACCAAATATGTGAAGCAAAATTAATTAGATCTAAAAAGAGATATACAGTGCCATGTAACAATAGGAGGGATTTCAGCACCTCACTTTCAACAATAGCCAGATCATCTAGATAGGAAATCACCAAAGACATAATGGACTTAAACTTCACCATACCAAATGGACCCAAAAGACATGTACAGAACATTCCATCCAACAGCTGCACATATACATTATTCTCAACTACATATGTGATATTGCCCAGTATAGATCATATTTTAGGTCACAAAATATTTAACAAATTTAGGAAGACAGTGATAATATATCTTTTCTGACCATAATATTATAAACTAAAAATTAACAAAAAAAATTGCAGAAACTTTAGAAATATATGCAAACTAAACAACATGTCCCCAGATAGTTAATGGATCAATGAAGAAATTTTAAAAAAAATTTAAAATAATTTCTTGGAACAAATGAGAATGAAAATACACCATACCAAAACATATAGGATAGCAAAAGCAGGAAAATTTATAAGAAGAAATGCCTACATCAAAAAAGAAAAAAAAAAGATTTCAAATAAACAACCTAACAATGCACTCCAAGGAACTGGAAAAGCAAGAACAAACTAACCCCAAATTGGTAAAGGCAAGAAAATAATGCAACTCAGGGCAAAAATAAACGAAACAGAGACTAGGAAAACCATCTAAAATATCAACAAAACCAGGTGTTTGTTTTGGGAAAAGATAAACAAAGTTGACAAACCTTTAGCTAGACTTACTAAAAAAAAAAAAAAAAAAAGTAAAAGACACAAATAAAACCAGAGATGAAAGGATTCAAGGAAGATTTAACATCTGCAAATCAGTAAGTATAATCCACTACATTAACAAGAACAAAGACAAACACCCTATGATCATTTCAATAGATGTAGAAAAAGCATGTGACACAACATGAATACACAAAAGCATGTATCCCTTCATGATAAAAACTCTCAACAAATTATGTATAGAAGGTAATACCTCCATACAATAAAGGCCATGTATAACAAAGTGATGGGTAACATCATACTGCTGTCAGCTTTTCCTCTAAGATCAGGGACAACAAAAGAATGTAACCTTTCACCAATTCTAATCAGCACAGTGCTGGAAGTTCTAGCCAGAGCAATTAGGCGAGAGGAAAAAAAAAGGCATCCAAATTGAAAAGAAGGAATTCAAAGTGACTCTATTTGCAAACAACATAATCTTATATATAGAAAACCTTAAGACTCCACCAAAAAAACTGTTTGAACTAATAAACTAATTCAATAAAGTTGTAGGATACAAAATCAACATAAAAAATCAGTAGTATTTCTATATGTCAGTAGTAAACTAGCCAAAATAAATCGTGTGATTTTATTTACAATAGCTACAAAACGAAAATAAGATACCTGAGAATAAACTTAAGGTGGTGAAAGAAATGAATTTCTACAATGAAAACTAAAAAACATTAATGAAAGAAATTGAAGAAGACAGGAATAAATCTTCTTTTCATGGATTGGAAGAACTAATATTGCTAGAATGGCCACACAGGCCAAAGCAATCTAAAACTTTAGAGCAATCCTTATCAAAATAACAATGACATTATTTACAAAATTCTTTTGAAATCCTAAAATTTGCATGGAACCACAAAATACTCCAAATAGCCAAAGCAATCCTCAGTCCAAAGTACAAAGCTGGAAACATTACACTACCTGATGTCAAAACACATTGCAAAGCATTAGTAACCAAAACAGAATGATGCTGGAATAAAGATAGATACATAGACCAATTGAACAGAATAGAGAACCCAGAAATAAATTTACACCCTGACAGCCAACTGATTTTGACACAAGTGCCAAGAACACACGTTGGGAAAGAGACAGTATCTGATAAATTGAGCTGAGAAAATTGGATATCCACAGGCAGAAGAATGAGACTAGACCTATACCTCTCACTGTATATATGAATCAACTCAAAATGGATTGAAGACTTAAATGTAAAACCTTAAACTACATAACTACTAGAAAAAAAACCTAAAGGAAACACCATGACACTGGATGAGGTAAGGATTTAAGTAAGACCTCAAAATCACAGAGAACAAAAGCAAAAATAGACAAACGGGATTACATCAAATTAAAATACTTTTTCACAGCAAAGAAAACAATTAGCTAAGTGAAGAGACAACCTGTAGAATGGGAGAAAATATTGCAAAGTATGTATCTAACAAGGGTTTAATATCCAGAATATATAACAAACTCAAATAAAAATAGTACCACTAATAATAAAATAACTCTATTAAAAATGAGCAAAGTACCTTAATATACATTTCTCAAAAGAAGACATACAAATGACCAACAGGTGTGTGAAAAAATGCTCAATGTCATTTATTGATAGCCATCAATTAAGTTTATCTATACAGAATCTCATTTTGAAAAATAAGTGCGACATATATCTGTATTTGCAATGTAGGTAGGAATGGACATATATGTGAATTTGCAATGTACATACACATATATCCTTGATAACAAAAAAGGACTAAAAATAAGAAGACATATATATTAGTCCATTTTCATATTGCTAAAGAGACTACTTGAGACTGAGTAATTTATGAAAAAAGAGGTTTAATTGACTCAGTTTCTCATGGCTGGGGAGGCCTCGGGAAACTTACAATCATGGTGAAAGTTAAGGGGGAAGGAAGGCATGTCTTACATGGTGATAGGAGAGAGAGAGAGTTAGGAGAAACTGCCAGTTTTAAAACCAACAGATCTCATGAGAACTCCCTCAGTAACATGAGAACAGTATGGGGGAAACTGCCCCAGGATTCAATCACCTCCCATCAGGTCCCTCCCTTGACACGTGGAGACTACAATTCAAGATGAGATTTGGGTGGGGACACAGAGCCAAAATATATCAGTATATTAATAATTATTTTTAACTAGTAGTTAAATTATGAATTTATTATATGTTTTCTATGTATTTTTCTGTTTCCTAGTTGTCTATAGCATAATTAGTCTATACTAATTTTATTGTCAAAGTAAAAAAGATGAAAAAGAAAAAAGCTTGGAATTATGAATATTTAACTTTATGGAATAGCTCTGAGCATGAAGAGAAGTCATAATTTAGGGAAATGTCTGGCTATGCAGGCTCCCAATCTTGTAATGAAAGGATTCCAGTTGTTATACACTCCCCTTTCCCTTGCAGACATGGTCTTGAACACTGAACATAATCTAACCCTGACTGATCAAATGCAGTCAACTTGAAGTCTGAAACTGCACAGAGAGATGAAAAGACATCAATTGTCAAATAATTCCCATTGTGGCAAGGCAGCATCAGCTGGTGCTCAGCGGTGGTTTTAAGGGTAGAGTGACTGTAGAGCACCAGTCAGCATCTTACCCAAACAATCTTAACAGGATCTAAGCTGGGTTTTATACCTCATTATCCTCTCTTGTTGCATCTGCTCTTTACTACTCATTTTCTATACCCAGTTTCCCTTTCTTTGCATCAAATGTTCCCATCAATTATGATTTTTTTCCATCAATTTACAAATAATATAATCTATACTTCAGATATCCAGAATTTTCACTTGTTACCAAAAAACATAATAACTTGATTTTGATTATTTCAGACAGACACACACCCAAATAGAATGAAATACAGGGGAATCCAGTTGAATGTTTAACAGTGATACATTATAAGCAATACAAAATTCACTTAAAGCATTTTCAATAATTTACTAAAGTCATATAAATACAATCCTAGTGGAAATAATTTTTCAACAAAGATACACATTTCAAAATGATCAGATTAGCTGAAATACAACCTTAGCACATCTTGCAGATTCCAGTAACTATGTACTAAAAATATATATTTACTTCAGACTTTCTGTATGTTAACCTAAAACATTAAGCAATACCAATTAGCATAATTTTTCTACTCTAGTAATATTTTACTAGAAATTTATTTTTTTCTGTTGGAAATTAAATGAAAAATTCTTCACTACTATGTGCCTTAATTACTACATATTTGGTTATAGATATTTGGACTCATAATAACAAAGTACATATTAATAGATTATAGATCTGAAAAAAAATTAAAACTCAGAAAATAAATCAAGATCAGTAAATCAAGTCAAAGGTGACCTCAAAGTCAGAAAAACTGTTTTATTATGTAATTTTCTTCTAAGTAGATTTCTGTTTAAATCTAGATTTTCCAATTCTCTTGAATAAGATGTAATGCATAAATATGAACTATATCATAGAGCATAAATTATAGAACCAATAGATGTCCAGTCAGTTACATTTTGTAAAGTTGTGTTATGTTAATCTTTCTTTTATCCAGTTAGATTTATCATAGGCTGAGGGCCGCTGTGAAAGTTTGTCAGTTATGAGACAGGTGACTGTAAGAGGAAGGTATTTTAGAGGAGACAAATTAGTCCACATAAGTTAAGTGAGTCTATGACAATATAAATTAGAGAAAGTTATAACTCTAAATCATATTGATTTAAATGTAATAGTGTATCTTCAAATGAAGGATAAGGTAATATGCAAAATAAAAAATATATTTATTTGAATTATATTAATCATCAAAATCTGAGTGTTATAACAACAAGCCTTCAAGTATTTCACAAGTGTGTTACAAGCTCTTAAAATATTTTAAGTATCTTTATTTATATTATATTTTATTTTAGATTAAATTTCATTTTTATTTTATTTTAAATTTTAATATTTTTCAATGGACATTTTATTAAGATATAGTTAATGACTTTAATCCATTGTCTTAATTTTAAATATAACTCAAAATAGAACAGTTAAATAAAGCAGAAAATTATTATTTGTGAATAAAATAATTAAAAACATAATATTAATTAAAGAGTAAGAAATTTATGAATAATGTATTGAATATTTGATAAAAGCCAAAAGTTTACTAAGTATACAAAATATGAAAGTTTGCTACAGAAATAGAATTCCAACTTACTACCAAATGGAAGTTTGTAGATTTCAGAGTCAAGTTAATAACCTTTACAAATAAAAGAAACAAGACATTATATTTCTATTCTATGCATCTCTAATGGAGATTCAAAAACCTCAAAAAAAATTGTTAAGGGATGTCCATCCACACTGTGGTGTTTTTCATGTGTATCATGGTTTCTAGACTCCATTGTGTGATATGCAAAAATAACAACTAATTAGCTCCCATTTTAAATAGGAAGAATGTCACCAATAACTACACATTTTAAACTTATAAATATACTAGAGTGGAAATATTTATTTAAATAGTAATTATAAAATGAATATATACTGTGTGTGTCTGTATAGATTGTTACTATATGTACAGTTTGGTCCATCGAATCTATAAAATTATATATTTAATATTTGCATACTAATATAGTATAAAATACAAACTTGTGCACAAAGAAACTATCAACTACAAAATTTCTCTCAAATAATTTAGTAGAATTGAGACTTGAATGGAAATTTAGCTAGTTATCAACTTCATTTCCTTTCCAAATTGAAAATGTCTCCTTCAGTCTCCCAGACAAGTCCTTCTCCGACATATTCACTTGAAGAAAATTGTCACCTCACAAAATTGACAATTCCATTATTGTGTAATACTAAATTTTAGAAAATCCTTTCCCATAATGAGTGAACAAATCTTTCTCTCTGTAATTTCTATAATTTAATCTCCATTTTGCCCCCTCTATTATACGCCAGAGTAAATATGCATCTACTTGCGTGTGACATGTATGCTCTGGCTTCAAATATTTTCTTCTGTGATATAAAGGTTCTACTTACTTCATTAATTTTCCATATGACATGGCTTCTAGTTGTCACAAGACTTTATTCATCATCTTTTTTATACAACTTGAGTATCAAATATGCCCTTAAAATAGGATGCCCAAACTGTACAGATAATTTCAGATGTTGTCTAATAAATACAGAGAATAGCTGAATCTTTTTTAAAGCAAGTACTTGAAATTTGGATTAAAGTTTCTAAATGTTGAAATATATTTGAGGATTTTGTTTTATTTATAATAGTATTTATACTATATTTCTGGCTCATAAAAATAATTTTGAACAAATTTCTGTTTTATTAATAATGTGCTATGAAATGTCTTTCATATTGTATTTCATATGTGGTTGATAACTGAATTCAAAGCTAAACTCTACATTTTTCCTAAATATCAACTAAGTCATTATTTTTTCTCAAACTTGCAAGAGGAAGAGTCTCTGGGAGAGACTGTTTTTGCCATCTAATTGATTTAAATCATCAAATTTGATCAGGATGTCCTCTAGGTCTTATCAGAGCAGCTATTTAATAGGACAGTGCTTTGAATAGATTCATGTATCCATGCTTAACGACTTTATCTGTTAACAACGAGATTAGGTTTTAGGTCTCTCATAATATGTGATGTGATCCAGAAGATGTTTCCTTACTTGTGGTGAAATAAGGTAAGAAATACTTACTGCATGCATTTTTTTTTTTTTTTTTTTTTTTTTTGAGACGGAGTCTCGCTCTGCCGCCCAGGCTGATGTGCAGTGGCACGATCTCCACTCACTGCAAGCTCCGCCTCCCGGGTTCACGCCATTCTCCTGCCTCAGCCTCCCGAGTAGCTGGGACTACAGGCGCCCATCACCGCACCTGGCTAATTTTCTGTGTTTTTAGTAGAGATGGGTTTTCACCGTGTTAGTCAAGATGGTCTCGATCTCCTGACCCCTTGATCCGCCTGTCTCGGCCTCCCAAAGTGCTGGGATTACAGGCGTGAGCCACTGCGCCCGGCCTATTGCATGCTTTTTGTATGTCAGGCATGGTGGAATGATTTCCGATAAATAAACTATTCAAGCTACAAGTAATTAACATTTGCTGTTTTGTCTGTTTAAGTAATTTGTTGAGAAATTACGTGAATAATCAATGTTCATGATTCTATCGTTTATAGACAATTGCCTAGTGGTCTGTAATCGCTAAGGATTAACATTTTTCGCTATTTTACTTTTTTTTTTTTTTTTTGGTCTCTGATTACTTCATTTTCCACAGCTTTTCAAAATATTGATACTGTAATTCTTCGACAATGCCTAAACATTAAGCCACAGAACTTAACAGGGCTGGACCAGCAATATCACGTTTATGACAGCACGAAACCAAAGGCACTATAATAGTCAATGAAAGATCCCAGGTATTCATCAGTTTTAATTCAATGTCAGACCTTTCTTATTTGTTCAAGGAGTACCTTTGAGTGCCACTATGTGCTCAGAACCGTGCTAAGCACCAAAGTCACAAGATACAAGTGAAGACGGTCCCTGCTACCCCAGCTGAAGGAGGAATCAGCACAGAAGCACACACCAGCCTCAAGCTAGAGAGGTCCAGATTGCGACGGAGCCCCACCAGACAAAGTGCAGGCGGCATGCAGGACAGGAGCAACTTCAGTGCCCCGAATTAAAAGGACGAGCTGATCTTTCAGAGAATCAGTGAAGAACGAGATGGGATGTCCCTTCTGAAGAATCTCCTATAACCGTTGAAGATAGGTTAATGACGGAGGAGTAAGGATGCCAGTGAGGGGCAGTAAGTTAAACAAGGGACAGGGCTGTGTCTAGTGTGACCTAATTAAAATGACAATAGACAATTTAAAAAAAAATTAGTCTACGTTAAACATTTTTTAATACTGCAATATCTTACTTAGAAAGGCTTTCCCCCTAATTAATGAAATAGGTTTGGCACAGTTAAACGAATCAATTCAGTTGCTTAGATTGACGGTAGCCTGCCCTTTCCATAAAGGAAAAGAATCTATATATTTGCCATTTTTTCTTCTATTTGCCATCTACCCTTTGGCCATTTCATTGCCCATTAACTCTTCAATTAGGGGTTTCAAATGAAGTAAAATAAAATAAAGAACAATAAATTTCAAAGCTCTGACTACCTTGGAAAACTAATACAGAAATGTGACAAAGAAGGTGAATTTTAACAATTTAAAATGTAGTTAGAAATTTTAGAGCTCAGAAGCATATTTTTTCCTTAAGATTAGAGGGAATGTGCTCTACAATTATATACATAATTATCTCAAACATATATATTTTCTGCTTAGTCAGATAATAAAAATATTCTTGAACATTGTGTAATATAGACACTGCTTACCTTCCACTTTACTTTGTGCATGGGGGGGCGGGTCTTTGCTACTAACGTAAATATGAATATTAACCCTGATAAGAAGCCAATGTTTATTATTTCCCAATAACCAATTTTTACCTCACTTATACAGATAATTATTTTAATCTTCCTCTTTTGCCAGCACAAATATATTGGCTAACAAAAGGTTAGATAGGAAAGATTTATTTTCTTGTTTAAAAAATTCTGGGTGATGAGATGAATCATATTCTAAACCTCACCATCAAGTGATATAATCAAGAAACAAACCTACACACTACCCCTGAATCTAGAATAAAATTCAAAACTATTAACAATTTTTTAAATGCAAAAAACCATAATATAGAGCTTAATGAATAAAATAATATACTTTTAAACATTAATTTCAGTTATTTGTACCTTTATTCCTATTTACACTAATTATTACATTAATATTACAATTTTTGACAAATTATTTAACAAACAAAGGATGAAGGTAGACAGCTTTTCACAATTGCTTTGAGATTTTGAGAGGGAAAAACTTTGCTAATAAACCTTTTCAATTACAAAATTTTCCTAGTAATATAGTAAAGAGTAGAAATATGACATTTCTTTCATTAAAATTATTATTACATGATTATTATCATTACCGATGTTCTCTCTGTTGTAAGAAAAACATAATATTCAAGGGCATGGTTGATTCTCTAAAGAGTTTCCATTAGTTACACAAGCAAAATGTGGATATAAAATGTAACCGACCATGAGAGGTCAGTTAAATCTCAGAGGCATGGAATAGCTTAAATCTTTTCTTAGACATAGAACCCTATTGCAGTTTTCAAAATGTGAGATATTTGTCTATCAACAGTATTATGCATTTTCTTGTTTTCTAAAAAGTTGTAAGGTTAGCTGCATAAAATAAAAAATAATTAAGGGATTAGTTTTTGTGAATATCTTTGGAGACACAAGAACAGAAAGAATTTGCAATTGTACTATTAGCAGCTTTTTAAAAGAAGTCTATAATTATACAGTCTATATGTATTCAAGTCTTTGTTTTTAACAGCCTTTTATTTAAAATGAATTATACATGTCATTGAGTTATAACTTATTTTATATAAATACATGTTCCTATTAAGGAAATATTAAAGGTGATATAGTTTGAATGGTTTTTCCCTCCAAACCTCTTCTTGAAAAGTAATCCCTATGGTTGGAGCTGAGACCTGGTAGGAAGTGTTTGGGTCATGGGGCATTCAACCCTCATGAATGGCTTGGTGTTACCTTGGTGATCTTGTGTTGTCATGAAATCTGGTTGTTTAAAGTTATATGACACCTTCCCCCAGTCTATCTTCTTCCCACTCTCACCATATGACTCTCCTGCTCGCTCTTTTACCCCCGCCCCCACCATGATTGTAGGCTTCCTGAGGCCCTCACCAGAAGCAGATGGTGGAGTCACGCTTGTACAGCCAGGAGAATTATAAGTGAATTGAACCTCTGTTTTCTATAAATTACCCAGCCTCAGTTATTTTCCTTATAGCAACACAAAACACAAAAGGTGAATAATTCCAGTTGAATTTATTTATTCAAAATGTTATTGATTGTCAGCTATATTCTAGGTAGTGGTGTGATCACTGAGGATATGGTGCTGTAAATGATAGACACAACTATTTCCCTCATCAATTATAGTCATCAAACAACAAATAACTAAGTTAGCTAGAGAAATAATCACTGGTTCAGGTAACACAAATAATAATAAGTATCATAGCAGATTGTGGCAGCTTATTTTACATGTATGACATGTATACAAGAAAGCTTGAAGATAGAAATGCATATAGTGAAATTGGAGGATATTGGGAATGTATATCATACCTATTTAGCCTGTTTTCAAATTGTAATAATAAGTGTATTTACTTAAGAATTTGATTTCTGGCCTAACTTCCAGTATTATGTTTGTAGGCATACGCTTTCTTTAAAAATACATAATCCAGACTATTTTTATGCTTGTCATTTGTATGGCAGGATGTCAGATGACACATTTTATAAGCACATTTGATTATATAAAAAATCATGCTATCAAAATCATGTCTGAAAACTATAAAAATAGAGGATAGTTTAATATTTTAAATATGTAGACAGTACTCTATATAAGAGTTGTTCTTATGAGATAGTGTATCTTCATAGAAACATTAGAGGATATTAAATATAGTTGTATGTTTTAAAATGTCAATATAGTTTACAAACTTTTGTATCAAAATATTGTCTAAATAGCATACTATATATTGAATTGTGTATTAATCTGTTCTCATATTGCTAATAAAGACATACCCAAGACTGGGTAATTTATAAATAAAATGAGGTTTAATGGACTCACAGTTCCATATGTCTTGGGAGGCCTCACAATCACGGCGGAAGGCAAAAGTCCTTTTTACACGGCAGCAGGCAAGACAGAGAACTTATGCAGGGGATCTCCTCTTTATAAGACTATCAAATCTCTTAAGACTTATTCATTATGAGAAGAACAGCATGGGAAAGACCCACCTCATGGTTCAGTTACCGCCCACTGGGTCCCTGCTATGACATAGAATTGCAGGAGCTACAATTCAAGATGAGATTTGGGTTGGGACATAGACAAACTATATCAATTAGAAATAATATATATAATACATAATATATGTATATGCAGGACTCTTAATAAATCCCTAAGGGAAAGACAACAACCCAATAGAAAATATAGGTAAAGACAGGAGGTTTACAGAAAAGGAAAAGGAAATATTCAGGTCAAAAATTTATAAAAATATTTTCTCAAACTCTTTAAACATTTCAAAATTCAATTTAAGAAAATGAATATAATTTATAACAAAAATATCATAGATTTTCCCTAATAAAGTTTGATAAGACCTTGCAGAACCCTAGACATATTCAGAAAACTGTTGGTGGAGATATATGTTGGCATACTGATGATAGCCTGTGGAAGTTTTCAGCTGTTATTATGTTAAATAGATTATCTATGCCATTCTCAATTTATTCTCTGTTAATCCTATGATGCAAATATTTGTTTGCTTCATGGTGTCCCATAAGACTCCAAGGTTTTCTTTGCTCTTTTTTATTCCTTTATTCCCCATCTGACTGGGTTATTTTGAAAGAACCGTCCATCATCAAGCTCAGAAATTCTTCCTTCTTGATCTTGTTTATCTGTTGTTGAAGTTGTAAACTGTATTTTTTATTTCATTCTTTTTTTTCCTGTTCAAAGATTTCTGTTTGGTTTTTTATTGATTGTTTCTACATGTTTTTGAGAGTCCTTCTCCTGGATGTTGGTTGGGTATGGCGGATTGGCTCTGTTTCCAGGTGAACTCAGTAGCATGATCTCTGTGCAGCTGTAATCTGTCAGTGAAGTCTGTGATTCCATCAGTAGCCTAGGCTTTGAGAGTTTATACCAGCAGTGGTATGGTTTTGCTGTGTGCAAGAGCACCAGAGGTTACTGGGCTGGACACAAATGTGCACTGGCATAGTGGACTGCCTGGCTGTGTGGTGGTCTCTCTGGCGGTGAGGTTCTGACACACATGGGTCCCCCATCTTACTATTTGTTTGGTGGGATGTCGGTAAGCACTGGTGCAGCATTCTAGCTGGCTGTATGTTGACTTTCTTGCTGTGCAGGTTTGTCTCTTCCCTGAGGGTGAAATGTTGTTTGAATTCAAATTCTGCAATTTCAGCCTTGCTGTTGGGTCCAGGCTTTAGTTATCCTGTGTTGTGGTTCTGTGGTCACTAATGTGAGCATGATAGAATGACTGCAGAGCCTCAGGGATGGTGAAAGGCAGTGGCTACTCACCCCAAGGGCAAGATGCACTCTAGTACTGGGCCCAGTTTCAAGATGGCACCATGATATAGCAGTTTAGCTCATGGGGCTGAGGAGTGTACAATTAGGCTATTACTTGGGGGCAGTGCAGGCTTACAAATAATTGGCAACCCTCCAAACTCAATTCAAGGCCTGTGAGGACTTCCGGACTCTTTTGTAGTAAAGGCTTTAAGTTTCTGCAGTAGTAATTGCAATTGCTAGGGTTCTCCAGCATACTTTGTCCCATAAGAAGTCCCCCATGGCTCCAAGCTAATCCTGGCAAGTGAGATGGTGGCAGAGCTATGGTGCTATCCTGAGCGTCTGTGCTCCATGTATATTTTGCCACTCCCCTGGTGCTCTTCAATGTACCTCCTCAGTCATTTCTATCAAAATATTGTTTTTCTTGTTTTGGGGTGTGTGGGAAGTGCTAGGAAACTCTAGTTGGTCACCTTGCTGACGTTGCCTAAAAACATAATTTGTATTATTGTACAGCATTACAGTCTATAAATGTATCAACATTAACTTAAATATTATTTTGTTGTTGAATACAGAAATTGTTCATTAGTTATTGTTATCCTTATAAGTAACAACGAACAATTTTGTTCAAAAATTGTGTATATTTTTATTTTTCTTTAGGATAGATTTCCTCAAAACAAAATTTCTGGAAATATAGACCATTTAAACATACCGATGGTTTTCCTAGGAAATTAATTAATCTACTAGTGGTGTAAAAAATGTATTTTAAACTCTCAATAATAATATTTTGAAAAATATTACCTTATAGAAAAAATCATTGCTCATTCATTTTGGCTTAGTTTGTCCTTTTGTGAAATCAATTTATTTTACATGTATATATATTACATGTGTTACAATGTGTTAAGTATTGGGATACAATGGTAAAGAGAGACCCAAATGATTCCTTAGCTTTCCTATCTTGTAATATAGAGAAATAAACACTCATGGAGCAATCAAAAGTTAGTTTGGAAGAGATCCAAAGTACAGAGGATGCTATAGAAAGACAAAATAGGAACAGCGGAGCCACAGCTCAGAAAATCACCCAGGCTTCCCAGAAGAATTAGTAAGTAACATGAGAGTATACTATATAAATGAAGGGGACCGTAGAAAAATTATTTCAGATATTGGAGAAACAGTAATTACAAAAGCTTGTTATCATGAAAGTGTAAAATAAGGAACATGAAGTTACTTAGAAAGTTAACAGTATAGAATTTGAAGGATGGTGGCATAACATAAGTCTTAAGAAATAAACAAGAGCTAAATAATACAAAGCTAAAATATAAACAAGTAGGTAAACTAAGAGATTGAAACTAAAGTTTGGCAACAATAAAGGTATATTGATTTTACTTATATATTTTTAAAACAGGAAATGTCATTTAACATTTACATATTAAGACAATTATTCTTTCTGAATGTTCCTAGAAGGAATTATATGGAGATGGAGGTAGAAAGCTGTGACAATAATTTTGATGACAGATAACGCTTAAAAAATAAACTTCAGAATTGGAAAGAAGTAAATATTTTGATTACGGATTTTGTATTGGGTAGTGAATGCAAGTGAGAGAAGGAGGAATAAAATATTACAAAGTGTTCAGTTTGGACCACAGTACTTTTTAAATGTCTCATCTGCAGGATATCTAAGAGGATATTCAGAGTAGGTGGCTACCATTTTGATTCTATCATATGTCAGAAGAGATGACTGAATGAAGAAGCAGAGAAGAAGCACTGCAACAGAAACCATTTAACACCAACACCTACCTAGAAATTAATAGATTAGTTAGTCTCTGCTCATCTTTTAAGTTTTCCTATTATGGCTGGTCATGTCTTTTTAACCCCCATTGATGTTTTATTGTTTTCCCTAACTACGTATGCAAGACCTTTGTAGTAATAACAATATCATATTCTAATAATTTCTCATTGTTTCAATTGTGTTTTTTCAGTTGTGATTGATTTTCCATAATTGTCAAAGTGACACATAGAGAAGTCAATCAGTCAACCACATAGTATTGCCAGTCTCCAAATTGTGGTAATTTTTAACTTCTTTTCTAATGTCTTTATTTTATACTTAAAATGATTCTGCTTTTTGCAAACTTACTTATACATGTAAAAGGTTTATGAGAGACTAATGCTGGGCTATTTTCTCATTGCACTAACAAAAAATGTTTTCAGCCATGGATTAGATGAGCTGTGTTGCCTAGCAACACTCTTCCATATATACTCTGAGTTGCTTAGCAGCAAACTTTCAATAAAGTGCTATCTTGAATTGGTATAATACTAGTCTTCTTTAAGTTGAGAATTTTACTGCTACCTGGTTCCAACCTCCTCAATAGTTGTATTATGGAATCTGGACAGAGAAGCAAACCAATGTTCCCAGTGTGCTTTGGCTCCTATATTCAGAGAATTGTCTTCCCAAACATATTCTTTTTATATACCAGGGGCCTGAGAATGAAACTTTGCATAATGACTATCTAATTTCTCTCAAAAAACCACATATTTCATTGATCTTATACTCAGGCATTATTGGAGGTAGGATAGATATATATATATCTAAAACCCAAATCCAAAAAGAAAATTGTTTATCATAATTTTATGTTCCCATATCTACTCTTCCACATCATATAGTTTTAAAAAAATTCTTAATTACAGATTGAACTATAGCCAATAACAGTGCATTATTTGGCAGGAGAAGATTAACAAACTGTCAACTGATCTCAATTCAGAAGTCTTTGCCTTTATTGATTTCCTCAGTCCATTTTAATATGTTTATGGTATTTTCTTGGCCTCATCAGCAATAGAAATGTTACCAAAGAGGTCAACTCATTTAACATCTTGGTGGAGATATTACCTCCTCAAAATCTCAAAATCAAAATCCATCATTGGATTTTTATCATATCTAGCTAAACAAGAACATAGTACAAAACAAAGCATAGTATATTAAGGAGGGTAATTATTTCCTGAGTGAAAACAGAAGTTCAAGATACGTGACTTGGGGATTCTGTATTCAACTCTATTTATGCTTTTATTTCTCCTTAAAACTTAACCCAAATTGGATTACATCATCTAACAATAGTAAAATGGGCAAAAAGTACAAAGTATGTTTAATAAGAAAAGTTTTCCCAAAAAGAATAAGCCCAAATTTTATAAGGCACATAGAGTAATACAATTCAGAGACAAATGGTAACATGGTGGTTGCAAGGGCCTCGTGGGAGGAGATACGTCCCAATCACTGAGTAGGTAAAGTCATTTGCCCAAAATTACAAAGAGAGCCAGAGCCCAAGGGCTACAAGAATTCGTGTGCTTAACCATTGTGCTCCACTGCTCATATAGGGATAATTTCTATTCTATTAAGAGCTTACTATATGTCAGATGCTTTTTAAAGTTCTCTACATGTATTATTTCATTTATTCACCAGAAGACTAGGTTACTAGCTAACAGTTATCTAAATATATTAACCCATTAAAATCATGCCAGTCCTGTGAGTACTAAAAAACACTATGCATGTTAAAATATTACCTCAGTTTCTGACCTACAGTAGATACTAAATATATACTATTATCCATACCATTTCAAGATGTATAGTCTCAGAGTCATTTCTACCAAATATCCTATTAGTTATACTTCAACATCCTTGTCAATAATTCAAGAAAATGCATTATTTGGATCCTATAAACAATATGTTATGGCAAATCTCCCTGTCATTCTTTTGTCTTTTTTTTAGTTTATCTTTAAGCCTTCTTAGTGTTCAAAATTTTGTCTTTAGTCAATGACAAGTATAATAGGTACAATCTATTCCAATAAATTTTATTATAGATTTTATTATTAATATAACTGTTTAATTCATTGGTACATTTTTATGAATCACATCAAATTGGTAAGGAAGATTCTTTGTGTACCAAAGTTAAAATTTTATTCATACTTTTTTATAGGCAATGTATGTTACATTTAAATAATGGAATTTTAAATAGAACCAAAATACTGGATAAGCAGTGTGGTTGTTCCATTCCGCCTCTAAGCTATTGTGTTACATAGATAACAAATTTGTCCTATGTAGGTCTCAGCCAACTTCAAGTCCAGGATAACAAAAATAGTTCACGTTCACTAGGACACAATCAAGGTGAATCGTGATTTATGTGCCTACCTGGATATGAGGGGCAGAGATCGGGGGTTAGAATGCATTGTAATGAGCTAGCATTTTAGTTTGAAGTTAGACACTATTAGGCCCATATTCTCTTATTCTCAAGAGAAGCAAGCTAAAATAAGAACTGAAATAACAATCCTATTAAGTAGAGGCACTTAAGCAAGTATTGCAGTACATAATCTTTTGATAGAAAAAACATTATTCTAATTTACACATTAAAAATTATGATTATAGGATTAATAGATTTATGAGCTTACCCTCCAATGCTATTTAACTGCAACACTAAGCAAAACAACAGCAGCACTTACACATACGATTACAAAGCTAAATCTTCTCCAGCATTTACACCTACAATCACATTCAGTCCATCCTTTGACCTTCCTCAGTCTAGCCTATGAAAAATCACTAGCTTGCTATAATCTGCGAACTTTAAACTTCTTGCTCTTTTCTAGAATAATTGTACTGAGTTCTTCATACACAACATTTTAATAATGGCTTGAGATAATAAACTTGGTTAATTTATTTCTCTCCAAGACTTGGGAAATTCAAGGACCTTATCCAGAGAAAATTTTTGCAACAAGAAGGGCTTGAAATTTCCCTGTTTCAAGTTTTTGTGTTTTTTTTTTTTTTTTTTTTTTTTTTTTTTTTTTTTGTGACGGAGTCTCTCTCTGTCGCCCAGGCTGGAGTGCAGTGGCACCATCTCCACTCACTGCAAGCTCCGCCTCCAGGGTTCACGCCATTCTCCTGCCTCAGCCTCCCGTGTAGTTGGGACTACAGGCGCCCGCCAGCATACCGAGCTAATTTTTGTATTTTTAGTAGAGATAGGGTTTCACCATGTTAGCCAGGATGGTCTTGATCTCCTGACCTCGTGATCCGCCCGTCTCGGCCTCCCAAACTGCTGGGATTACAGGCGTGAGCCACCGCTCCCGGCCAACTGTGTTCTTATCTTTAAGGCTATGCAGCAGTTCAAAGAACAACAATGTAAATAAAACTAATGGTGATTGCCATCAACAAACAGAATGCATTGTATTATGTAAGAGGTATATTTCAACAAAAAATGTTTTGAATATTCACAGTAGATAACTACTGTCTTGGAATTCATCAAATAAAAATAAAATGACTGGGAATCTAAAATACAAAGAACTGTGTGTTTTGGTTTTGCTTCAGATCTAAACTTCTAATCCACAAAAGCAGAATTTACTAGCACAGATAATTTTTTTTTCTTTTTTACATGGTATAATTACAGATATGGTTTGGTGGAAATTAGTTCTTCATTCAGAATCTGAGATATAGTAAAATTTCAAAAATTCCTGTCAATATTTCCAAGAAGATATATGCACAGTTATGCCAAATTTCTGTAATATATTCTTAAGTTTTAACACATCCATGTGCAACTTTGCTATTTATGTTACTTTACACTCGTTTAAGCATGGATATATGCGTTTCTGATTATATTATATTGCATTGTACCATATTATGTTATATATACTTTTTCTCTTGACGTGGTTTTGAAGGTTTCCAATCTTGCAAAATGTCAAGGCATAAAATAGAAATGACTCAACACATTTTAAAAATATAATTGTGTTTTAAGTGACATGATCTTATAAATATTGCAGAAAATTTGGGAGATTTTTAGGTTAATAATTGTCAGTCATAGTTTGGGCCTAATTCTACTTCTTCATGGAAACCTTCCATTATCACCCACTCAACAGCTTTCCTCTCTAACCCACTATTATGTATCCTATTAGCCTATTTATTTACTTTATATGTTTATATAGTTTTATTTGTACATTATTCATGCCTTTCACATTATAATGTAAACTTCACACACAAGCAGGATCTTGTTTCTGTTTTTGACCGCTGCATTTTGATCAAGACCAATATTTACCTGTGAGGACAATAGATTAATTATAAATATATTTCTGAATGAATAAATAAATGAGGAAATAAATATTCTCATTATTATTATTATTTTTCTTGTTCTATATTTTCCTATTACTTACACAGAGGAAAAAACATAAAATATAGTAACCATTGACTTTATAATTTCATTATAAAGGTACATTTAGGGTACATTTCATTGTTCATTGTTCAAACATAATTATGTGAGACAGTGTAAACTGTTTAGATATCAAAATTTGAAGAAATAACCCTTCTCTTTTATGATATGATTTATCATAAGTAAAAACGTTTTAAAACAATGGATTCTGAAAAGTGTGAAATCATAACACCCACTTCAAAAATATAGCTTTAATAAATCCTAAAATAGAAAGTTGCATATTTTTACAAATTTATGAATGATGAGATCAAGTAATTTTGTTTTCATTTAGTTGGATATATCTATAGCAAAAATCATGTGAAATGAAAACCAAAAATGTAATTAAGGTACTTTGATATTTAATATTAATTTTATTATACATTGGTTATTTGTTATACAAGCTTTCTAAGCAGATAAATTTTGTAAATCTCCATTAATTGTGAATCCTTAAAATAGGGTAAATTTATGGTATTACTCATTTTGTTATGTTTAATCATGGAAAGTGCAATCAAATGTGGCATTCTTAAATCCAATTGTCAAGAATTATTCATGAGTAAGTCTTATGAGAAGTCAGAGTAGGCAGTTGAATATGTCATATGATTTGAAAGCATTGGAAAATTATTTTTACTTAAAATATCTCCCTCATTACCTTTCTCTGCGCCTGAAATTTCATCTTTAGAAATCTCTCTTGGGATTTAACTTTAGTTTTCACTTAGTACTTGGAAGTGTGACTCCTCTATCTTTCACAAATGCTCTTTGAGAACTCATTTGGAGATTCAGGGAAGATATCCTTTCTTATAACCACCTCCCCCCAACAAAAACAAAATAAAACAAAACAAAACAAAAAAAACCTATTTTCTTGTTTCAGAGATGTCTTTACTTTCATCAAATTCTGATATGATACATAAAAAAGGGAAGGTCATCTTCCTAGCTTGCCAGATCAGCCACATCATCCCTGAGGATAAATAGTAAGTCACTCACATTGCAGTCAGATTATACTCATAAACCTGGAGGAGTTACTGGAACAGAATTAGGGCCAGGGGAAAGGTTGTGAGTAGGAAGAGCATTCACAAAATAAAATTTTTCTGATATTAAATTGAAGAGAATATCCAGTCTAACCCTTCATCTTCCTAAGAAAATTGAGGATCAAAAAATTATGAGTTGCTCAGAGAAACACAGATAGTTCTTGATAAGAAACTACACTCACATTTCCTGACAATGGTCACTCTGTTTCTCTGCTACACACAATTAATTGCTTCCCAACCAAATCAGAAAGAGGATATAATACTGTTGGAGTTAAATTATTCTCTGTTGTTCTTTCTATTGTGTGTGTGTGTTCTTATTGTGTTAGTGGTGTTAATGAAATTTATGGCTTGAACAGATTACCCATCACAATGAAGTTGTGTATTTAATTTGTTAAGCAAACAAATACAAAGTAACAAATAAAACCTCAATCCACTATTTAAACATTATTTGTTCTACTTCCCAGTTTTAACTTATGAGTAATAAATATAAACTATTCAATCACTAATATTTCCCATTCCCCTTTTCTATTTTAGTTTACACTTAACATTACTACTCTTTAACATTCCATACGTTTCACTTATTTTACTTATTTTATTGTGCATTCCCTGTACCCTCCACCAGAATTAAGCTTTATGAGAGCACAGGTTTTTACTGATTTTATTAATTGATATTCCCAGTGCCTGAAACTGCTTGGCAGATATTCAGTATCTAATAACATTTTTGAATGAATTAATGGATGAAATTTTATACAACATCAGCACAGCCTTTATTACAGCAAAATAGGTAGCTCTCCCACCACTAATACATATCATTCCTAATACCAGATACAACAAGTGTCCAGGGCAAATGCAGATGTTCTAAACATGCAGTGACAAATGATTCAAGGGGACCCAGTAGAACATGGTAATCCTAGAGAATAGCAAATGACATGGTTTAGTGGCCGGTTACTTTATAGTTCAGATGTCCTTCTTAAGTCAGTGCTATTTTACAGCTTCTAAAACTGCACTGCAAGTTTCTGCAAGATTGTAGCATTTATTTGTTTATGTCCTCCTACTTTTCATTTCAAAATTTCCTATTGAATAAAGATAAAAGTACAAAGAATTTGACTTCAGCCAATCTTCACATATTACTCAGTGCTCATCTGTATATATGTAATATCTATATACTCTAGCTACCTTGAGCAGAAAAGGCCTGGTTTAAAATGTTAAAAAATAATAGGATACAGAGAGCAATTCAAGGAAAGTATAGAATTGGATTGTCTGGTGAAAGATAATGAATGCTTGGTATTATTTTAGTTTTAAAATTATGTGTTACACATCAACTAATGGAACAGAATAGAGAACCCAGAAATAAGACTGCACACCTACAACCATCTGATCTTTGACAAACCTGACAAAAAGAAGCAAGAGGGAGAGGGTTTCCTACTTAATAAATGGTGCTGGGAGAACGGGCTAGCCATATGCAGAAAACAGAAACTGGACCAATTCCTTACATTATATACAAAAATCAACTCAAGGTGGATTAAAAACATAAATATAAAACTTCAAACCATAAAATCCCTAGAAGAAAATGTAGGCAATACCATTCATGACAAAAAGACCAAAAGCAATTGCAACAAAAGCCAACATTGTCAAATGAGATCTAATTAAACTAAAGAGCTTCTACATAGCAAAAGAAACTATCATCAGAGTGAACAAACAACCTACAGAATAGTAGAAAATTTTTGCAATCTAGCCATCTGACAAAGGTCTAATATCCAGTATGTATGAGAAACTTAGACAAATTTATAAGAAAAAAAATAAACCACATCAAAGAGTGGGCAAAGGACATGAATAGACTCTTCTCAAAAGAAGACAAACATCCAACCAACAAATGTATGAAAAAAAGCTCAAAATAACTGATCATTAGAGAAATGCAAGACAAAACCACAGTGAGATGCCATCTCACACCAGTCAGAATGACTAGTATTAAAAAGTCAAGAAATGATAGATACTCATGACATCATGGAGGAAAAGGAATGCTTTTATACTGTTAGTAGGAGGGTGAATTAGTTCAACCATTGTGGAAGACAGTGTGATGCTTACTCAAAGATCTGGAGGCAGAAGAACCACCTGACCCAGCAATACCATTACTGGGTACATACCCAAGGAAATATAAAGCATTCTGTTATAAACATATATGAACATGTATGTTTATTGCAGCACTATTTACAATGGCAAAGACTTGGGTGTAGAGGACTACGTGCTCGCAAAGGAGATGTTGCCGATAAGTCCTGCTCTTGCAAATGAAGCAGGGCATTCCTTCCCTGCAAACAGGGAGGACAAAGGAGCCAGCTGCTAACAGCAGACCCTGGGGGCTTGTTTATGTGTAAACATCTTGAAAATCCAGAAAGTCAGGGAAAGGTCAGAAAAATAACAATGTGTCTTGTGACTTGGCAACATTCCACAAACGACTATATAAAATAAAGTAGAGCGCACCATTCGAGGTGGCCACCATGTTTGTCTTGTCTTGTGTTGTCTTGTGTGTTCATTCCTTTGTTTAGGAAACACGCAGACCCCAACATCTGGTGCAGCAAGCAAGGTCCGTGGCTCCACGAGAGCAAGGAACGGGAGGGGGAAAACCCCAGGCAGGTAAATAAATGAAGGGGGACCCACGGAAAAATTATGGGGAATTCCACCTCTCTGGCCTCTGAATATTTGCGGTTACTCCAGGGACTGTTGATGTCTATAGGAGTATAAGTAAAAGAAAATACTTTGAAGCCATTGTTTGCCCATGTTGAACAACATTGTTATTGGTTTCAATATCAAACCAAAGTGCAGTTAAATCGAAAGGAATGGCTACAAGTGGTTAAAGTCCTGTGTCGAGCTCATCGGCAAGGGCAAACGATGCTTCTGACTTTGTGGACTTTGCGTAGTTCCATTACTCAGGCATTAGAGTTACTTGAAACTGACTCAGAGCATGGCGATACTGCCACAGGAGGTGAGGCATCTGAAACTTTAGAGAGGAATGATCCTAGAGAGGAACATATTTACGCCCCGGTTGTTGAGGACAAAGAATTGGAAAAAGAGCTAATGCCTCCTTCATCTGAAGGAAATTCTGATTTGCAGCACATTTTAGAGATGTTACAACAGTTGTTAAAATTGCAAGGTACCGCTGCTCCTGTTTCTCCTATCTCTCCACCACAAGCCTTTCCTGTTACCTTCCCTTCTGCTGCTTTGGAAAAGGATTTCCCTTTGCCTCCACCTCCAACCTCTTTGCCTATGTCAGGTCAGGTTTTCTCTGTGCCTCTTCCTCCTGTAGGAGAAAAGAAGGAATCGAAGGAAAAGGATGATTTCGAGGAATTAGATTTATTCCCAATAACACGGGCTGCTTTCGGCCCTGGTGCTCAGTTCCCAAACAGTGGCCAGAATGTGAATTTTACAGCCCTACAATTTAAATTTTTGAAAGAAATGAAAGCTGCAATTTCTAATTATGGACCTCAGTCACCGTTTGTTCTTGGCCTTCTCGATTCCTTCTCTTCAGAACATATGATGATTCCTATTGACTGGGAAACGTTGGGACAGGCTGTCCTTGATCGTTCGCAATGGCTTCAATTAAAAAGTTGGTGGTGGGAGGAAGCAAGAGTACAAGCTAGAAAAAATGCTACCTGAAATCCCCCAGGACCTACTGAAGAGCAGCTTACAGGTTCAGGACAATATGCCAGTCTTAATGCTCAGGGAGGCCTAGATGGTATTGCTCTCACTCAGATTAAAGCCTTGTTTATAAAAGCGTGGACTAAGGTTGAAATAGCAGCTAAAACTTCTTTATCTTTTGTAAAGATCCTACAAGGAGCCACTGAGCTGTATCCAGATTTTGTAGCCCGTCTTCAAGATGCTGTATTAAAGACTGTAGGTTCAGGCCCTGCTGCTAAAATTCTTTTGGATACTCTGGCTTTTGAGAGTGCTAATCCCAAGTGCCAAAAATTGCTGCGTCCTCTAAAAGCTAGTGGAGCTGATTTAGATGAATACATTTGGGCTTGTGCAGGTGTTGCAGGAGCTATTTACAATGCTCAATTGTTTGCTGGGGCACTTTCTAAGGCTTTAAAAGGCAATTCTAAACAAGGTATATGCTATCAATGTGGAAAACCCGGTCATTTTAAAAAGGAATGCTGGAAAAAATTAGGCTCTTCAGTTCTAAAAGAAAAAAGGTTACCATCTGATATGTGTAAACAATGTGGCAAGGGTCGACTTTGGACCAATGAATACCGTTCAAAAACTGATAAAAGTGGGAATGTATTGTCACCCCTCTTGGGAAATGGGAGCCGGAGCCCACAGGCTTGGGGCCCCAACAACTACAATGCAGGCCTACCCCAGTACCCAGTGAGCAGTGGCTTACAACATCAAGGAATGACCTTGAGTCCTCCTTAAAGACATCTTACCCTACCCCAGTTTCTCAGCTTTATGCTGCCACTAAGCAGAGTGCTGCTGTTGACCTAGCTATTGTCCAACCTTATACTTTATCTCCTAATGGAGGGATATATAAGTTGTCTACCAGAGTGTGTGGTCCTTTGCCAAAGGAACATGTAGGACTTTTACTAGGTCAAAGCAGCAGTGCTATGTGGGGGTTAATGGTGGCCCCAGGAATTATTGATCCTGATTTTACTGATGAAATCCTTATTATGGTACAAGTCTCACAATTTATGTGCCTAGAGGCAGGGGAACGTATTGCACAATTGCTTTTATTGCCTTTTTTTCCTTTCTTATCTAGAGATGTGTCTCGTCAAGGAGGTTTCGGTAGTACTGGGAAAACTGTTTTCTGGGAAACTTTAGTTTCTGATCAAAAAACTTTATGTTCATTGCAAATTAATGGGATAGTTTTTGAGGGATTAGTCGACACAGGAGCGGATGTATCTATTATATGCTTGGCTCAATGGCCTGACCATTGGAAAAAGAAACAAGTATCAGTTACTCTATCTGGCCTAGGTACTGCTTCTATAGTCTACCAAAGTGTCGAGCCCCTGAGCTGTGTAGGACCTGAAGGACAACAAGGAAAAGTGTTCTTTTATATTGTTCCCATTAATATTAACCTTTGGGGCTGTGATCTTTTACAACAATTTGGTGCCTTTTTAAGCATTCCTCATATTTCTTCAACTGCCAAAAATATGATGTTCAAAATGGGCTACAATCCTTTAAACTCTTAGCCACTGTCCACAAGCCTCAAACTTTACAATTGAAGTGGAAAACTACAACTCCTGTTTGGGTGGAACAGTGGCCATTATCTAAAGAAAAACTTAAGGCTTTAAACAATTTAGTTAAGGAACAATTGGCTGAGGGGCATATTGAACCTAGTACTTCTGCATGAAATTCCCCTGTGTTTGTCTTGCCAAAAAAAAAAAAAAAAAAAAAGAGGAAAATGGCACTTATTAACTGATCTTAGAGCAGTAAATGCTTGTATTCAACCTATGAGGACTTTACAACCTAGGCTTCCTAATCCAGCTCTTATCCCACAAAATTGGAAATTAATGGCTATAGATCTTAAAGATTGTTTTTTTTTACTATCCCATTACAACCCCAAGATTTTGAAAAATTTGCCTTTACTGTTCCCAAATATAATAATAGACAGCCTACACAAACATATCACTGGAAAGTTCTTCCTCAAGGTATGCTTAATAGTCCTATGTTATGTCAAGAGTTTGTTCATAGAGCCTTAAATCCTGTTAGATGTCAATTCCCTACTGTGTTAATATAACATTATATGGATGATATTCTATTAGCAACTCCTGACGAAGTCCTACAAGGTCAAGTTTTTCAGGTCTTACAACAACAATTAACTCAATATAATTTACATATTTCTTCTGAGTAAATACAGACTCAATTTCGTATTCAATATTTGGGATACCTTTTAGCAGAAAAGCAGACTCGGCCACAAAAAGTTCAAATTTGAAGAGATCAACTTTTGACTCTTAATGATTTTCAAAAATTGCTAGGAGACATAAATTGGCTTCGCCCCATCTTAGGCATACCTACTTACAAATTGCGACATCTATTTGCTACCTTGGAAGGAGATTCAGCTTTAAATAGTTCTCGTCAATTATCCCCCGTGGCAGAAGAAGAATTGTCATTTGTAGAAAATAGAATTAGTGAAGCTCACCTTGATTATATTGCACCCAATCTTCCACTTTCGTTGTGTTTTTTTTATACTCCCCATTCGCCAACGGCCATTTTACACCAAGATAATAATATTCTGGAGTGGCTGTTTTTGGCTAATAAAGCCATTAAGAAAATTCACCCATATATTGATAAACTGGCTGAATTCATTATTAAAGGACAACATCGAGCTCGTCAGTTGCTTGGTGCTGACCCTATAAAAAATATTACCCGATTATCTAATCAATACATTGAATCTCTGTTGGAAACTCATGAGGGTTGGCAAGTGGCTTGCGCAGAATATACTGGTTCTTTTTCTCAGCATTATCCTAGTAATAAATTATTTGCTTTTCTGCAACAATATTCTTTACTGCCATATAATCCTATATCTTACACTCCAGTTAAAGGTCCCACCTTTTTTACTGATGCTTCAAGCAATGGAAAGGCTGGATACTGGACTTCAGACAATTCAAAAATTTCTCACTATCCATTTGAATCAGTGCAACAAGGAGAACTTTTTGCCATTCTTATGGTTCTACAAGACTAGCCTCAAACTCCTTGTAATATAGTTAGTGATTCCCAATATGCTGTATATGTAACTAAATATATATCTCAGACTTCTTTACCATTATTTCCTCAAACTCCTTTACAAAAATTATTTTCTTTATTATTTGTAACTCTTACTTCCTGCACTGTCCCCCTTTTTATCACTCATATTCGTTCTCATTCAGCTTTGCCAGGACCTTTATCTTTTGACAATAGTCAGATTGATTCTTTACTTATTGGCAGTGTCCAACGAGCTCAGGATAAGCACCAACTACATCATACTAATAGTTTAGGATTACAACGGCGATTTTCTGTAACACGCCGTCAAGCCCGAGCTATTGTCAGAGCCTGCCCATCTTGTGGTCCTATTATTGCACCTTTTTTAAGTCCAGGTATTAATCCTTGAGGCATTCAACAAAATCACATTTGGCAAATGAATGTAACTTATGTTCCTTCCTTTGGTCGTTTAAAATATGTTCATCATACTATTGATACGTGGTCACATTTCCAGTGGGCTACGCCATTACCCTCTGAAAAGGCTGACTCTGTTATTACTCATTTACTTACTTGCTTTGCAGTTATGGGAGTCCCTGCTGAACTAAAAACTGATAATGCCCCTGCTTATTGCTCTTGCAAATTGACTGCCTTCCTCTCTTTATACCATATTCATCATTCCTCTGGTATTCCATTTAACAGTCAAAGCCAAATAATTATTGAAAGAGCCAATGCTACCTTAAAATTACAACTTTTAAAACAAAAAGGGGGAGATGGGTGAGATTCCCCAAAACATCAAATTCTGAAAGCCCTTTTTACTTTAAATTTTCTCAACCATTGGCACCAATTACAGCAGTCTGCAGCGGTAAAACATTTTCAACAGCCTTTAGAAAAGCCGCAAAACAGTAATATGTGGGTGTATTATCCTTCATTACAAGGGCAATATTTAAAAGGAAAAGTTTTACAATGGGGCTGAGGCTATGCTCTTGTCCGTACAGGTGCCGGAGAAGAGTGGTTTCCATCTCGACCGTTGAAACAGTGCCATGGCGAAGAGGAGCTGATCCGAAGAGTTCCTCAAGGAATTTCAGGAGCTGAATCTGAGTGCTCAGAGAACACTCACCTTCAGGACTCGATGTGCGTAGCCCCTGACATGGGGTCAACAGAAAAAGGTTACTCAGAAAGCTGAATGGGTTGTTCAACAAGCTGGGCAGCCCAAAACCCCACTGACTTTATTCCTGCCTATGCTGGCCATAGTAAATTGTCAGGTAACAGCTGGAGAATTTACATACTGGGCTTATATTCCTTTTCCACCCTTATATCAAGGTGTGGCCTGGGGAGACAGAAAAGTCCCAGTACTTACTAATGATACTGCTTGGATGCCATCGCCTTTGTTAAACCAGGATCCTGAATTAGACACTGGCACAGTAAATAGTTCATATCAATTTGGGGTTGAAGGGTTACGTATATGTCTTGGGAGTAGTCCACATTATCTGCATCTTCTCATGAGGCTTGGGCTGTTCGCCATAACCATAGTCATATCTCTGCCTTTACTATGATTATTGTGGCTCAAAGTTTTAAGTATAATCATACTGCAGTACTTAATGAAACTCTGCCAAGTACGTTATCTTTATGCCCTATCCCTGATGTGTCCGGAGGTGTTTCCCAACTAGAGTGGACTAGATGTAGAAGTAGTGGGCCGCGATTGTTGTTAGAAGTAAAAGGGAAGAGTCATAAATACCTTGTTACAGATTGGAGTGTACATGGAGATTTTCAAA
Organism: Macaca thibetana thibetana; assembly: GCF_024542745.1. Taxonomy (NCBI): domain Eukaryota; kingdom Metazoa; phylum Chordata; class Mammalia; order Primates; family Cercopithecidae; genus Macaca; species Macaca thibetana. Next base: position 47,620,433 of record NC_065594.1, read on the forward strand.
CTAAATTCAGCCATGTCAACCTGCGTTGGTATAAAGGTAATCACAGCATTTCTGCAGATGGCAATGAAACTATTATTTGGCATGATGGTGGTCTATCACGCCCTATGCCACATTTGGCTAATACCTCACAAATACAAGGTCATATTTGGAAGTTGCTAGCTGCTGGTAAACCAATGTTCACTTTCACGGGAAACATGTCCTTAAATCTTACCAATATTGCTAACCCTTTCCATATATCTTTGCATCGAAATAGTTCTAGATATGTTATTGCATGTGTAAGAAAGCCTTACTTGTTGTTGACAGGAATTTTTAAATGGGATAACAATACGGGGTAGTTAACTGTACAAACAATTGTACATTCTTAAGTTGTATAAATACTACTTGGTGGAATAATAATTGGAATGAGTCTCACTCCAATTTATATATACTAAGAGCCAGAAAAGTAACCTGGCTACCTGTAAACTTAACACGTACTTGGAGTGAATCTGCTGGGGTTACTCAAATTTACAAGGTTATGCAAGATCTTGTCCTCCACAGTTGGAGGATGGTTGGAATCATCGTGACCGCAGTGATGGGACTTGTAGCAATTGCTTCCACTGCCGCTGTTGCTGGATTAGCTCTACACCAGAGTATACAAAATGCAGAATTTGTGCAACAATGGCATGAACAATCACATTTGTTGTGGCAGCAGCAATGAGACATAGATGCTCATTTGACTGAACGAGTGGATAATCTGGAGCAAGTGGTTTCTTGGTTGGGAAATCAGCTAACAGTGTTGAATACCTGAGCTTTGTTGAAATGTGATTGGAACACTACCCAATTTTGTATTACTCCTGTTCCTTTTAACAGCACTGTACATAATTGGACTGAGATAAAGAGACTTCTAATTGGTCATAATAATCTTTCCCTAGAAATACAAGACTTAACACAGAACATTTCTGAAACATTTCCCAATCAGTTACCATTGCTGACTGGTACAGATTTGATGACTGGTATTGCACAAAGTTTGACATCTTTGAACCCTATGAGCCCTGTAAAAACTTTGCTGACCTCTGTTTCTAGTAATGTATTGATTGTTGTTCTTGCCTTTGTCATTTGCACAGTCTGCTGGAGATGGTACCAAAGCGCAAACACCGAATCCCAGCGAGCCCAACATGTAATGATGGTTTTAAAAGAAATTCAAACTTGTAAATAAGGAAAGGGGAAATTTAGAGGACTATGTGCTCGCAAACGAGGCGTTCCCGATAAGTCCTGCTCTTGCAAACGAAGCAGGGCATTCCTTCCCTGCAAACAGGGAGGACAAAGGAGCCAGCTGCTAACAGCAGACCCTGGGGGCTTGTTTATGTGTAAACATCTTGCAAATCCAGAAAGTCAGGGAAAGGTCAGAAAAACAACAATGTGTCTTGTGATTTGGCAACATTCCACAAACGACTGTATAAAATAAAGTAGAGCACACCATTCGAGGCGGCTGCCATGTTTGTCTTGTCTTGTGTGTTCATTCCTTTGTTTAGGAAACACGCGGACCCCAACACATGGGACCAACCCAAATGCCCATTAATGATAGATTGTATAAAGAAAATGTGGTGCATATACCCCATGAAATACTATGTAGACATAAAGAAGAATGAGATCAGGTCCTTTACAGGGACATGGATGGAGCTGGAGTCTATTATCCTCAGCAAACTAACATAGGAACAGAAAACCAAATACTGCATGTTCTCACATGGAAGAGGGAACTGAATGATGAGAATACATGGATACGTGGCAGGCAATGATGTCAGAGGAGGAGGTAGAACATCAGGATGAATAGCTCATGGATGCTGGGTTTCATACCTAGGTGATGGGTTGATCTGTGTGACAAACCGCCATGGCACATGTTTACCTATGTAACAAACCTGCACATCTTGCTCATGTACCCCTGAATTTTTTTTTTTTATGATATATGTTATTTGACTGTAAGATAAAAATTTGTCAACAACTCAATCAGTACACACAAAAAAATCTGTTCTCCACATCTTTTGAAAAATTGTAAATATTAAATAATTTGCTGATTTTTGATATAGTGTGTGTTCACTGAGATCACAATCAAAAATTTTAACTATCTGTAATAAGAAATATCATCGTTTATGGTGTCTACTTTCCAAATTAACTAGAGATAGAGTCCTTTTAGCAAGTGTGCATCCATGTCTATTTGACTTTGGTTGACTGCTTAACATCTTTGCTTGCCTTCAACCAACATAAAGCTTGTTTGAGTCATTGAGTCTACACATGATTTAAGGTTTTCATTTCATATAGAGAATGTGATTTAAAATGTAATTTTCTTGAACATTTGTTGACATAATGTTATAAATTTAAAAAAGAAATATCAAAGCAGTTCAGTCTAATGCATAGATTAGCCCTTTATCATGAGTTAGACATTTCAGAATAACACCTTAGTTACAAGAAGGCTCATCTCCTACATTCTCAATCTTATGGTGCATAATCATGATTGCAAAACTAAAAAAAAATCTTGATCATACGGGAGAAGCAGCTACAAACAGACTCTAACCAAGCAGTTACAGGAAGCATCCAATTTTATATACCATAAAAATATAAAACCTCAAGAAATAGTTGCAGTAGACAATAAAGAAATTTAAGGTCATCATCTAGAAGCATGAGGTCTTAGAAGTAGGGTAAATGACTCATGTAGCTACAAAAGCCTGTATTACTAAACAAGCAACGTAATAGTAAGTCTCTGTAATTATCAGTTTTAAAAATTACATTTACCTTCTTTCCTTTATCTAGCTTGGAAGCTTATAATTTAGAAACATAAAAATTTCTACTACAATTCAATGGGCAAAAATAAAGTATTTTTGCTTTACTTAAGAAATGATGATAAACATGGTAAGTGATGAAAATTTAATTTCCTTTTTTCCTTTTATGAGACAAAGTCTCACTCTGTTGCCCAAGCTGGAGTGCAGTGGTGTGATCTCAGCTCACTGCAACCTCTGCCTTCCAGGTTCAAGCAATTCTCATGCCTCAGCCTCCCGAGTAGCTACGATTAAAGGTGGCTGCCACCACGCCTGGCTAATTTTTGTTTTTAGTAGAGACAGGGTTTCACCATGTTGGCTTGGCAGGTCTCAAACTCCTGACCTCAGGTGATCCACCCGCCTCGGCCTCCCAAAGTGCAAATGTGAGCCACTGCACCCGGCTGCCTTTCTTCTTCTTCTCTTCCTGCATCTCTTCCCCCATCCCTCCTTTTATTCTTCAGTCATCTAAATCATAATTATTGCAAATGAATTATATATTACAAATCTGTTTGATACCAATGCTGTAAAAACAAAAATGAGACTCAACCCTCTGACCTCAAAAAGCTTAGAGTGGAAAATGTGGAAATTTGCAAAGAAAACGATATCATCCCTCCCTGCTTAAATAAAATCAACACTAATGAGATCCTGGCTATACAGAACTTCCTGAGATAGATGGCCTTATTTTATTTTATTTTTTTCTGAACTGTAGTTGCTACAGTATTTAGCATGTTGAAATTGCTCAAAATAATTCTACTGAATTATTATTTTGTGTGTCTATTACTGTTAACTTTCTAAGTAGAACATTTTTATGCTCACAGTTCCTTGTTAGTATTAATGTGGGAAGGACTTTTTCTATAAATTTGTTGATGATTGTAAGAAGACATGTAAACACTGTCTATTGATATTTAAAATTTTATATAGTTGTTATATTATGAAACAATCAAATTTTCTTTCTCTCTTTTCAATATTATGTATCTTTCTTTTTAATTTTTAATTTTTAAGAATTACTTTCTCCCTTATCATTACCCACAATATGCATCTTTATGTTGACCACACATATTCAGTAATAGCAAAAACATAATTCATAAAATAATAGAAGATAAAATGAAAAAAATAAATCTTCAATACATTTATCTAGAGTCAATGTGTCATGTTTTATAAATAGTAAAGAGACAATTTATTATAGGAGTTCAAAACATGTACTTTTCAGTCAGAAAAAGTGCTTTCTAAAGTAAGCACAAACTACCTAATTGACAACGGCATGTTATTTACTCTTCTTCAGTTGACTATGGACTCTCTGAAAAGGACTGGAATGTCTAATTCATCGCTGTATTTCTAGCACATAGCACAATGCCTGGAACATAGCAGACACTCAATAAATGCATCTTTTATAAATAAATTGTTCCCAAAGTTTCAAATTCCTATTTAGATCTTATGAGAAAGCTAATATCCCTTCTCACACCTGGTTTTACATTTTAACTCAAGCAGTTTTACTGGACACTGTAGAATAGATTAAGTCCTTCGGTAAATGTTCTAATAACACCTTGTAACAATTTTACATATCATTTACCACATTACCATATTTTCCAACTATTAGTTAGATTTTGCTATTTTACTTTTTGTTTTCCGTAAACTTTAGGTCCCCTGAGAACAGAATACATGTGTTTAAGTCATCGCTTTGTCCTTCAATATTTCCTGAAACAATATTAATAACCCAGAAATATGAATTAAATTATTTAAGAAATCACTGTGCTTTGGTTCACTACTGGTTAACACAAAGCTTAGTCATTCTTAGAATGGCTTTTGTCTTACAGCTACCCTATATTAAAAGGGTAAAATTAAACTTAAAAATTGCAGGTTTTGTATGATTTTTCCTCACTTTTCTAAAACTAAAACTCAGAAACATCATCATCTGCAATTAAGTTAGCTCAATTAGTTCTAATTTTGCATCTATTAGATTATCAGCACTTTAAATATTTTCTAAAACTAAATTCATTGCTTAAAGAAGTAATTGATTATCTACTATTAAAATGGAATATACTAATTTTACTTTATTTAGGCAAGAAATCATTAAGTTAAGGATAAAGCAACAACTCTTAACTATTTTCCATAAAACTCTAAACTCGTCCTTTTATGCTAGAATTATATTGTCTTTCAACAGCTAAAAATATGAAGAGCAAGGTAACCTTTCAGAAAAGACAAGAGAAATGTCATCTTTATTGCCGATAGGGCACAAAAACATGACTGATTTTTTATTAGTTATATTCAGGAAACTGATGACAAAGATGTCCTGTCAGTGAATGATAATTGTTGAATTTTGAGAAGTGTGTTGGAAATTCATTGTTCCTATGCAAGACTGTGAAGTGGGAGAAGTGTATCTTTTTTCCCTCTTTACTTTCATTACAAATTCTCTTTTAACACATGGTCTCCATAGCTGTCCATTTCCCATGAGTCCCCTTCATTTTACAGCTTCTCACTTAAACACACCACAGCTGTTATCTTCCCTGACCTATGATTCGAGTTATTTATGTCAAATCTCACATCCAATGCTCCATTTTCTAGCTTATCAGTTATTACTAAACAAAGGAATTTCAAAAATGAAGTCACACAAAGCTGAGTGTGTATTTTATTACTTTTTGCTTTTGTATTTTCATTTGAAAAACAAATCTGTGGATAGAACACTTAAAATCTACTTTCTTAGCAATTTTAAGAATACAAGCACTATTATCAACTATAGACACCACTTGTACAATAGATCTACTGAACTTATTTCTTCAAACTGATATTTTTTACCCTTTGACCAGCATCTCCCCAACTCCCCTCCACCATGGGCCCTGGTAAGCACCATCTCTAATTCTATGGATTTAACTTTTTGAGATTCCACATATTAATGAGATCATGCAGTATTTTTTCTTTCTGCACCTGGCTTCTGCACCTGGCTTATTCCACATAATATCCTTCAGGTTTATCCATATTATCACACCACAAAAAATAAGTATTTGAGGTCATGTGTGTTAATTAGCTCAATTTTGCCATCTACAATGTATACATATTTAAAAACAACATAGTGTACATAATAAATATATACCTTTCTTTGGTCAGTTACATAATTGCCAAGTACAGTGGCTTGCACTTGTAGTTCCTGCTGCTAGGAAGGTGGGAAGATTGTTTGCAGCCAGAATTTCACGCCGTGGTGAGCTATGATTGTGCCACTGCAATCCAGCACTGCACTTCAGCAACAGAGCAAGACCCTGTCTCTAAAAATAAATTAAAAAATAAAAATATGCACACGTATGTTTATTGCAGCACTCTTCACAATCGCAAAGACTTGGAATCAACCCAAATTTCCATCAGTGACAGCCTGGATTAAGAAAATGTGGCACATATACACCATGGAATATTATGCAGCCATAAAAAAGGATGAGTTCGTGTTCTTTGTAGGGACACAGATGCAGCTGGAAACCATCATTCTCAGCAAACTATCACAAGAACAGAAAACCAAACACCACATGTTCTCACTTATAGGTGGAAATTGAACAACGAGATCACTTGGACACAGGAAGGGGAACATCACACACTGGGGCCTATTGTGGAGAGGGGGAAGAAGGGAGGGATAGCATTAGGAGATATACCTAATGTAAATAAGTTAACGGGTGCAGCACACCAACATGGCACATGTATATGTATGTAACAAACCTGCATGTTGTGCACATGTACCCTAGAACTTAAAGTATAATAAATAAATAAATAAATAAATAAATAATAAAAATGTTTTAAGTAGGTGTATGGAAGTGACACTATCTTAACTCAAATTAGTATAGCAATAATCAGGCAAATATAGGGACTTTATGTAGACAGATTTAAAGCATATCAGACAGAGCTGAATTCCTACTGACTTTCAAATTCCATGTTTTAGTTGCCTATGCTATCTTATGTGGTATTTCTTTGATTTGCCAGAAAAAATATCATTCAGTAGTCCCACTTATTAATCCTTTTGACCAAAGGACACAGCCTTTAATTTCAAAAGTCTTCTGTGGTATTTTTTGGAAGAAGAGAAATGATACATGTGTTTAAAGTAGTTAACCTAAGATATGTTTTATTTATCATCCTTATTTCAATGATAGTGCCAAACTTGTCAGAACATTTCTGTGAAAATGTGAATCTTCTGCCATGCTACATGTGAGGCCTGTTAGAAGCGCACTCAGGAATTCTTTCTTATAACGTATTAATTATCATTGCCACTGCAATTGGAATTAGGGTCTCCTGGCAAAGGAGTATATTTGAAAGAAAACTACAAAACTCCCCCTTCTGGCAGAAGATAACAACAAAAAATACCCGTAGCATACAAATCTTTCTGCAGGCATCTTGCGAGAAGAAAAAAAATGCTAACTATCAATCAGTATTCCCACGGAAATATAATAATCAGAAACCAATCAGCAAGCTAACTGCTCTGGGCAGTGAGTGACTTTCTAATGGCTGAAATGTAATGATACATAGTCAGAAAAACAGGTTTATAGGTAAGTAACCTTCATTTTTCCAAAGGCAATGCACACCATCTATTATACTGTCATGATTCCATAGCTGGAGGCTTAGAGAGCCCTTAACTTGTAAATAGATTTTGGATAATGGTTAACTCCAAATGAGTTCATTCTTGAGGCAGATTACAAATAGCACTTTCTTAGGAAGGTTTGATGGCAACACTAGCTAGTTCCCTTGCAATTTTCCACTGTTGTAACATTTCGACACTTAGAAAAATGTTCAAGTAGTGCTCTTTGACCCTTCTTTTCACCAGACAATTGTTGTTGTTATTAGAATAACTGCATCTCAAATGCTTAAAGTTTTCTTAACTCTTCTAATAATTTTCAACGTTAACTTTCAGAGAAAGATTTAACATCGAATATGTGTAATTAGTAAGGCATAAACTAGAGTCACTGTCTTATGCAATGATACTTTAACAGAAAAAAATTAATCCAAGGGCTCTACACTAAACTCCAACTAGACTTTTATGCATTGGCATATCTTTGAAGAGGTGACGTTATTGAGGAAATATTTCTCAGGGCAAAACTACTGAAAACATTTTGCTTCTTTTGTCTATAAAGGCAAATCGGTAGGTCTACATCAGTACATCTACAAGGTATTATTTCTACATACATGATCATGTGTTCAAAAAGGTTTGAGAAACACTGCTTAATGAAGAACTATCTCAGCGTTCCCAAAGTACATCACATATATTATCTGGAGTTTTAAAAAAAGTTCGTTTGACGCAGCCTTCACCAAACATATATAAGCCTAGATTTTTTATGTTAATGCCTGTAATATCCTATGAAATACTGTATGAGAAATACTGATCTAGAAAATAAAGACAGTCTGGTCGCTGTATATTTTCTAAGGAATGAAGATACAGTTAGATATATAAAGATTAGAAATGTATCTATACAGTTAGTTAATGTTAGATATAAAATTATGTCATGTTACCATATGTGAACTTATTTTAGGTGTTCTCAATGGCTGTTTCCATATTTACATTCCCTCCACAAATACTTTGCAACACACAAAGCTCATGGGAGGCTCTATGAGATGGTCATAAGGCAAACAGTCTTCGCCTGAAATAGTACAAAGATGTAAGTCACAAGAGATCAGAGAGGGAATTCTAAACTGATAGCACACTCAAATGCTAACAGGTAAGAAGGAATATGGTAATCCAGGGAAGTGAGGATGACTCAGCACAGAGGTAGGTTACTACATCTGCTGGTCTAAGTGTAGCATAGAAGAGAGAAGAAGATACAAGTAGAGGCAGGTTTTACATACAAGGTTAAAGCCTTCAGGCATGGCACTGTAATGTGTGAAGTGGAAGATTGTACGCAAAGAGGATAACTAAAGAAAAATAAAAATGTCCCCTATGTTTTTCTTGGATAAATTAAGGAGTTTTGTTGAATTCCATGAGTAATATATATTCACGTAACTTGGATGATCTAATTTATTGAATATAAGTATGTTACTGAGAAATTGGCACTGCTCTTTAATAATGAAAAGATTAATGTCTAGAAATATTTTAGATGATCACAAAAGCAGCTTCATATTTCACTTCGTTCATTTATGATTTGCTTTAAATTTTGCCAGGCAGGTTCACATGCATTATATGCTCACATTATAAGGAAAGTAACTGAGGTTCACAGATTTCAGGTTACTTTCTCCATCTCACACTGAGAAACAGCCAAAGATTCAAGTTGATTCCCTTCAATGCAACGTTTGCTGAGGGTTTATCAGGTACTGTGCTGGGCATTATGAATAAAGCAATAAATAATATATCTCTTCCTCACTTTCTTGAAAACCAGATATTTTTCTTTTTGTAGAGATAGAGTCTTAGTCTACTTGGGTCATCCTATCTGAAGCATTGCTACTACCTGTAATCTCCTGGAAGGACCAATGCTAGTGCTGCTTGCTATCATCAGGTTTATCCCAACATCCTTGACCCAGGTCCCAGCCGGAAGTCACCACTGCATCATTCATAGGCTGAGTATTTCTTTACTTTTCTTTTTTTTTTTTTTTTTTTTTTTTTTTTTTTTTGAGACGGAGTCTCGCTTTGTCGCCCAGTATGGAGTGCAGTGGCTCGATCTCAGCTCACTGCAAGCTCCACCTCCCAGGTTCACACCATTCTCCTGCCTCAGCCTCCCAAGCAGCTGGGACTACAGGCACCCGCCACCTCGCCTGGCTAGTTTTTGTATTTTTTTTTTAGTAGAGACGGGGTTTCACTGTGTCACCCAGGATGATCTCGATCTCCTGACCTTGTGATCCACCTGCCTCAGCCTCCCAAAGTGCTGGGATTACAGGCATGAGCCACTGCACCCAGCCAGAGCATTTCTACAAATTCCTTTTGTTAAACTCATTCTTGAGTTTGTAGTTACATGATGGTTGTACTATACTAACCCTAAGCCCAGTACTTCCCCTTTGAAAAAAATTGTAATCCTTCACTTGATATCAGATTGTGTCAGGGTTCAGAACATCATATCCAGTATCTATTAATTTTTGACGTTTTAGTAATAGCCATTCTGATTGGTATGAGGTGATATCTCATTGTGGTTTTGGTTTGCATTTTCCTAATAATTAGTGAGACTGAGCATTTTTTCATATGCTTGTTGGCCACATGTATGTCTTCTTTTAGAAGTGTCTGTTCATGTTCTTTGCACGTTTTTCAGTGGGGCTGTTGGTTTTTCACCCATTGATTTGTTTAATTTCATAATAGATTTTGGATATCAGACTTTTGTTGGACGCATACTTTGCAAAGTTGGAATGAACTAGTGAAAAAGTACTGGAAAATGTTTGAGGGGAAACCGCTCCATAGGATGTGTGGTGTATATTGAGTTATTTTCTGAGTTTGCAGTTATTTCTTCCCTGTCATTAAGCCATCTGTGTTTGCTGATGTGTACTTGACAGAAGTTAGGCTCTTACCCTTCCCACAGAGGCTAGGAAACAGAGGATTTATCTTCCTTCATGATTACAATTCAAAGGGACTGCTACCAGGTTCTTGAGAAAGACAATTTTGGGTTGTAAAACTGGCAAGAGGTTTTTTACAAAAGATATATATGTCTCAAAGCAGCAGATTAATAATTTTCAAGTTTTCTGAAGACAATCCTCCAAAAAAAGGGAGGTCAGGAGCTAAACTCAGGAATAATCCTGCTTAAAACATCAGCAAGAGAGATGTTTAATTGCCAATAAGTGGCAACTATATTTGTAACAGAAATTTTCAGTTTAGCCACCCACTTATAGTCAGCTAAAAATTCCAAATTAGAACATAGGTCAGACAGTCTGAATTTTAAATGTAACTTAAATTGTGGAATTTTTGAGACAATGAGCTGTTGTCAACAGTATATTTGTCTATTCCAAAGAATTGTTCCAAAGCAGTTAGCAGTTCCAAAGAATTGCTAACAAAGCATGGTTAAGTAGAGGTTCTCTAAGACTTTTTCTAATGAATAGATAAGCTTGGTTAACATTATATTTGCACTTAATAAGAAGGAATTACTTGAATTTGAATGTTCCCTCAGGTATGTGAAATATTCCTCATGTGATTTTATTTTCCTTTCATTAATTTTTTTTTCTTATATAAAACTAATGGGAAAAAAGTAAACTCTAGTCACAAAATTCCAATGTTGTGAGTTTCATTATACTCCTCTCTGCCCCATAAATGCACATAGTGAAATGAATTTTCAGTAAACGACTTTTATACTGCCTGGATTTATAAAGTTAGATGTTTTTATAAATAACCTAAATAAGAATGGAAAAATTTTAAGGGGAGTAACGATGCAAATTGAGTTTATATCAGAGTAGTCTAGAATTATTGTTCGGCATGGAGAGTAATAAACTCAGAGAAACAAACAAACAAAATAGGTATATGTGTTTCTCACAGTCCTACATTGTTTACATTATTGCAACAAATGTACATGTCTAAATTTCAATAATGTCACATTTTAAAATTTAAGTACAGTCTTTACTAGGTTGAAAAGTAGACAGCATAAATGGCACTAATGAGAAGTCCTTAGCTGTTCTTGCTAAAAGATAAACTTAGGCACATTAAAATTTTAGAGTTTGAGCAGAAAGCTCACGAATTGGGCAGGGCCAGATGGTAAGCATTTGGGCTCTTCTGAGAGAATGCAAAGGGAAAATTTTACAACGCGTTCACGGTGCAAGACAAAAAAAAATACATCTGAGTGGTTAAAGTCCAAAGTCTCTAGTTAGAGGTTAGTTTGGTGGCTTCTGACTGGTTAAGCTTATGTTTTTTACTGTCTCCGTTGAGTTGCACTTTGGTTTGCTTATGTAGGAGCTCAGCAGGGTGCTGGAGCGTGTCAGCTTAATGGCCTTATGATGTTTGTGTTAACGTTATAAAAGTACCTATTAGCAGTGGCTTATCCGCAGGTGTCTGCAGCAATGCGTAGGACGGTCGAATTCCTTCTTGCTTCCTCAGAGGAACGAATTCTACAGAGGGGCATAAGAAAAGTGAGAGACCGAGGCTAATGTTAGAGCAGGAGTGGAAATTTATTAAAAAGTATTAGAACAGGAACGAATGGAAGTACACTTGGAAGAAGGCCAAATGGATGACTTGAGAGGGTCAAGTGCACCTGTTGACTTTTGACTTGGATTTTATACATTGGCGTGCTTCCGGAGGGTTACATCCCTGGATTCTTCCTTTGGGGCAGGCTGTTTGCATGCACAGTCGCCTGCTAGCACTTGGGAGGGGCCGCATGCGCAGTGTGTTTACTGATATTGTACACATGCTCACTCCAGGTGTTTTTCCCTTACTAGTCCAGTTTCTAGAGGAAGGTCATATACCAGTTAAAGTCTGCCATGTTGCCTCTTAGTGTGCATGCTCAAGTTCACTCACCTAACTTCTGAGATCTCATCGGAAAACCGCTGATCACCAACCTCAGGTGTTTCTATCTATTAGAAAACTGCCTTTCTCTGGCACTGGTTGCCACCAATTATTATTTTAGAGCGACAGTTTCACAACCATCTGATCATCACCTGATGGTTGCCTGACATTCCTGGTGGCACGTGGTTGGGGGGAGGCTCTCCTGCCCCCCTAACATCTGACGAGCTACCTACTGTAACATACCCACTTAAACAAACAAACAAAACAAAACTAATGAAAATGTATTTTAGAGTATAAAAAATTAATAAAACCTATTTTATGTTGAATAAATTTCTCTCTTGAAAACAGTGCTACTAATTTATGAACAGAAAATAATTCCATTACAAAATTTCTTATTTAAAAATATCTTTAATTATAGTAGAATTTAAATACATATAAATAATTTCCCATGAAAAGAAACTTGCTCTTTATCAAAAAACGAAGTGCTATAAAACTAGTTAACATTAGCTAACAAATAATTAAATTACCAAGAATTTTCACATGTTAGTAATTTGGTAATTTTAGTTGACATTTTCTAGTAATTGAATGCATTAGCAATTTATTAGAAACAATTTTTTTTATTAAAAAGTAACACACTCTCAAATTGTTCTATATCAATGATGCTCTTTGCCTTGCAGATATTGAGTTGACCTGACCACTAAATACAGAGTTTTCTTTATGATGGGATTTGCTAGTTGGGGGATGATATCCCTGATTGTTAGCATTATCACCAGGTAGGGTACAAAATAAAAGCACTGGGCAACATGGAGGAAGTGGTCAATATCTCATTGGTTCTGCTAAATAAGATTTGTACTGCAACGCTTCCTCAAGCTTTAATCTATAAATTATGTGGAATCCTTACCCCCCAACTCAGGGACTTATTAGCAGCTAAAAGTAGGAGAAGAAATTATTTCATGTGTTGAATGTAACCAGAGGTCTGAGTCCTGAAAAAGTAAAATACAAAATAAACATTTTATAGGTATGAAGATGCGTGAATGTAATTGTGTATAAAATCATATTCTATGATGGTAGATAAATAGTATGTTTGTAACTGTCCTTAAAATGCAGACTACTAACATGGACAGAGAAGTGTATGAGATTATAATATATCTTATAAAAAGAAGGATTGATAGGTATTTTTAAATGTCTTGGAATTATAAAGACTTTTTATTTTTTTTTCCTGCCCAGTGCTGAGAGCTATAAGCTGAGTGATGTACCCAGACCTTAAGTGTTTAAGTGTTCTTCAGTGCCCTGGAATTTGTTTTCCACTTAGTACCTAAAAATAGTAACATGACATAAAGAACGTATTATTAACACAATAATATTTTAAAGAGAAAGAATAATAATTTCCAAGAAAAAGTACAGGAATTTATTATATATCTTTTTGAATTTAGACAGAGAATGATTTCATAGACATATTTAGACAAAGTTAGACTGGCCTGAATTTAACTGCAGGTCCTGAGACTTATTATTAAGGTAAGTGAAGGTGGGCCAGGTATTGGTAATGCTTTCTGATGTTCAGTTTGACCATCTAATAAAATAGGGGTAACAATGATTTCTAATAACAAATATTATTACTTAAAATTTTATAGAAAATCCTTAATGTGTGTACATTAGTGTCCCTCAAAAAGTATGTACCTCTAAATATGTAGGCTATTGCTGTTTTATTTTTATTCTTGTCCTTTTGTACTGTGCTTGCTCTAACTCATGCTTTTGTTATTACTCATTCATCAATAATTTACTCTTTTAGGACCTTATAGTAATTATACCACCACCCTCTTCACAAACTTTCTCTGAATTTATTTGAGCAGATTTTCAAGGGATTTTATATTATTATTTTTACTACAAATGATATTTTTTCTTTCTCACTTTCAAGAGGAAAGTTAAACTGTGTGACTCCCTATTTCTCAGATATTTCTTTCTCTGTTTCTTTACCCATGGCATTGTTCCCTCATTCTGTGGCCTTTCCCCCACTGTTTTTCTGGCCTATAAAAATTTCCCATCTTCTAAGATTCAGCCAAATCCTGCGTATAATCTGCACTGACCTTCATCTTTCTCCTCTCTTGTGTTATATTGTGTGTACAGTATTTTATAGCACAGACAGCAAATTACTTTATGTTACAATAGGGTAAACTTTTCACCTACTTTCCTAAATTATAAATGTTATGAAGGCCCCAATACTATCCTATAAATCCATGTAACCCTAGCATGCATATATATATATATATACATTTTTTTTTCCTGAAGAGCAATACTGTGGTATTAAGCTTACCTGAAGCATGTTCTGCTCACAGAAATGAACCAGTTCTCAAATGAAAATCAGAAAATTTGATCTGCTTTTTGGCCATTAAACCAAACACTTAAATATAGAATATACATTGCACTGTGTAATAATATTGCAGTCACAGTTTTATGTAACATACTTTCTGACAATTTAAAAAACATTGTTAATGTAAGAGCTGTAACCTTGAAACAATTTTTAATTTTTTTATATTTACAAAAGCTGAAGATAAAACTTTGTGAAGAAAGATGTATCTATATCTATAAAATAACAAAACACACTTTATTGAAGAATTCTATAAATAAAGGTGCAAAGCAACTTTACAAGGCTTTTATTAGGAGATGATTATAAGCTAACCTTGAGGTTAACGGAAAGTTCGCTTCAGAGTCCTTTTTTTAAAAAAAGACTTGAGCAAAGAGTAATACTCTGTGAGCCAATGTCACTAAACATTTTACAGCAAAAGAAATTATTTTCAAATTAATATATTATGTGATCTATTATTTGGATAAAATTTAGAAAGGGGCATGAAAATATGTTCAGACTGATTTTTTTTGCAAGATGAATTTCACAGCAACATCCTACACCAGCTGGAGTTGATGCAGTTTTCTCTTGGGCCAGAAGCCAGCCGGGAACTGCAGTAATTTAAGCTTGAAATAACAAAAGCATGAAGGACCATGTCAAGGTCTCATTCAAATGGACATGATTGCAACCTAGTAGGGGGTCTTTTATGAGAAAGAATGATATACAATCTTCCCTAGAAAATTATTTCATTTTACTTTATTTTTATTTCAAATTGACATATAGTAATTATATATATTTATGGGGTACAATGTGAAATTTTAGTATATGTATACATTGAAGAATGATTAAATCAAGTAATTAACATATCCATAATTTTACAGGCTATAATTTTTTGTGATGAGAAGATTTAAAATTTAGTCTTTTAGCAATTTTGAAATACACAATTATTATTAACTATAATCATTATGCTGTACAATAGCTCTCAAAAGCTTATTCCAGAAAATATAGGAGGCAATAATATTTATGATTATTTATTTTAGTTAGAAATCAAAACATTTCGTTCAATAAAAGACAAAATCTTTAAAAATATATTATAAAGTAAAAAACAATTAAGATAAAAAGCAGCATATTGTGGCTTCAATTATTTCTGTAAATATAATTCCACAGTTTGTTGCGAAGTAAAAATTGTGAGAATTAAAATGGAATCACTTGTATTATAAAAACTGTCAAATAGAGCCACAGAGACCCACGAAGAGAAGAATTGTCATGCATAAATGTCTGATAACAGAAATAATCACAAAAGAGCCAAGAAAAGCATAAACTTGCACAAAAATCATCACAAACCTTTTACAAAAAATACTTCTGAGGACATCTGCCCAGCAACAGGTGGTCCAACCTCAGATTGGCATCACTCTTCTGTTTGATCCTTATTTCAGAATAAATCAAACAATACAAGGGTAATTATTTCAGAATAAGTATGTAATCCTCCTTATTCTTTAAAAGTCTTTGTCTCCTTTTACCTCCTGAATATGCACATAGTTTACTGTAACATGCGTATTTCCGTTGCAATATCCTATACCTGAATATCATTTTCTTTTAGAGAGCCTCTCTTTGTTGGTTATTTAGGTTGACAGTGAATCTATGTCATATAACTATACTGTAGGTAACCTGGATGGCTAAAATGCAGGCAACAAGCAAAATATGCTCCTCTTGATCATTATTTTGTGAGTAGAATCCAACTCCAGTAGAAACACTTTAAAAGTCTAAAAGCAATAGGCAGTGTATCAAAGTGGTTGAATTAAGAGTTAACAGTAATATATCAGTTGTTATAAAACACATTTAAAAAATGTTTTTAAAAATCAATCTTATCACACAGACTGAAAAGAGAAGATATAAGTGTCTTTGATCTAAACCTCAGCTCAAAGCTTAAGGGATGAAGGGGATTATATTTTGAAAGCAAGAGAGGAGACTATCAAGAAGCAACCAAAAAAGCCAGTAACATATATTTGGTGCTGACAAAAGCAGAAGAGTCTTGCCGTATTTATTTGTTTTATTCATGTGTCAAAGGAGTCAAGTTTTCCTGAGTCTCAGATTTATCAGTGATAGATTAATCAGACATTCCTATTTTAGCTTTTATCATTGATTTTTGACCTACATACGGATCTTCAGATGTGTCATCAGAAAAACACCTGAAACAAGCATAACCTTCTAGTCTGGTGACTATTGTTTTTGAGAAATCAAAAAGTAGCAGAAGCACAATAAATTGTTATCAGCAATCTAAGGTGCCTTTAGCACCCCAGCAATGATAAGTGTTGATTCACAGGAGCTTTACTGGAAAATCATACAAACATCAATTGTGTCATATGTCCACACATCTACCCTTCAGACCAGAGGAGAAGTTTATTTCTTCTCCACCTCCCAAATGTCATGTGACTGCATTATTTTGACAAAATTCAAACCAGAGTTTTGCTCTGTTTTGAACCGTGTCTAGAAACATGATTCTAGTTTCCTATTGCTTAGGAAAATGGAAAAAAATTTAGAAGAGCATGCATGACAGGAATATCCCAGAAAATCTAGCATCCAGAAGTTTGATTATTACTTATCAATTAGGAAGAAGTAATCAAATTTTTAGCAAAGTGTAGATGCTGGATATGACGAGTATAAAAATATCCAGAATATGTTTTATTATCTTTCAGGTCATATTTGCCAATGTCTGGAGGGAAATAGACTGGGAAGATGAAAAGCATCAAAAGAAGATTTCTAAGGGCTACCAAGATTATTAAGAGGATACTGAGAAACATGTTTTTTATTTAAATATTTCCTAGGATTGACCTTCACTCTTTTTTCAATGAATCTACCATTAAAAAAGGTAAGTACATTCATATGTAACCAGAGCTTATAATTTAGTTATATAGTTCAGAAACATCTCTGTAAAATAGTGACTGGGCATATCTGCTGAAGTTGAAAAATAAGTAACTAATAGTAAATTGAGTCATAATATGACCCCATCAGATTTGTTAAGAATTGAAAAATAAAACAGTAAAATTTGTAACAAAAATTATCTTTAAAAACAAAACTATTCTAACAATTTTATTTCAAAAGTAAGAAAACTGAGGCTCAGAGAAGTGAAGTGTCTCTCTGCATACATGTGTGCATACATGCAAAATGCATACATGTGTGTATTTTAAAAAACCTGTCTCCTTGTAACCAAGTCCAAGCTCATACAACTTGCCACATGACAGCCAGTTAATTAAGAGACAGGGTGTTGGGGCAAGGAAAGAAACTTTATTTGGAAAGCTAACAAACCAAGAAGATGATGGACCAGCATCCTAAAGAACCATCTTAAATTAACATAAACTTCAGGCTCATTTTTATGTTAAGGGAAGGGGAAAAAATGGGTGATGAGGTAAAGAGGTAATGATGACCACAGTAATTTGGGGGTCAGGGAGGGTCTGAGGGGGTTGTGAAACTTCTTTGTTTTCGGTCAGTTGACTGTGGTTCAGATGAAGCAGGTCAGGTCATGATGTTTCTATTAACCTTGAATAAAATGCTATTAATTCTGTATACACTTCCTTATCTCCTTGAGAATGAGGTTTGAGAAAGGCACTATTATCATTTTTCCCCTAAAGTTGAACTACAAGCTCAATCCCTCCTATAATTAGCTGGTCTACATGCAAAGGTAAGCAGAAGCTTTTAACATAAAGGATATTCCACAGCTGGAGGGGTCAAAGGCAAAATGGAGTCAGTCATGCTAAGCCTCCTGCCACTATTAGATTCTTATTTCTAAGATTTTACTCTCGTTATGACACCATCTTTAGGTTATATAGTAGACAGCTTTTGTTTTTACCCATTTGGCATCCATTTATTTAATTTTAGTAATGACTCCTGTCTTGGTTTGAGAGCAGTCATACTTTCATTGGATATATTCCTTATTGCAACATTAATCAGCCTGTCAGAAAACTCTGCCAAATGTTGTGCATCTGACAAAGCTAGGCTAAATAGGTGCTCTATCCTTTCAATTTAAGGTAAGGTACACAGGACTGAAAAAGTGAATAGTCTATATCTACAGTGGTATACTAAAAAGACTTCACTAAATTCTGCATAAAAGCTCATTTCCTCTTTAAGAATAGATTGTTTCCCCATTAAATTACGTGATATAATTTACATAATTTCAAAAAGCTCGTTTTGCTTACAGTAGGCATTTTAATTATTGTTACTTGAGATCAATTCTAAGCATGCAAAAATTGTTTCCAGAGAATGATTGCTCAGATCAGGTGGCCAGGAGCATGTAGATGACCCAGTAGTGTGGTAATAGAATAAAAGACAGTGATATGCTAGTTCATGTTACAGAATGGGCATACTAATCCATGATATGAAATTGGAGTGAGGGTACCTTACAATGAGACTTGGAAACATCCAAACTTCCAGTTTCCCCTAAACATATTCAGCAGTTCATGAAGATTTTCTTACTTATAAGACAAAACTAAGAAGGCCTTCTAGAGTTCATCCTTGTTTATTATTATGCAATCTAACAGGTGCTTTTGATATCAATAAGTGTATAGCATAGTGAAAGCAGAGAACAGATGGAATCATGCAATCACCAACAAATATTGAGTAATTTTAACTGTCATAGGCAGCTAGAAATACTCAGTAATGATAGATACAAAAGAAGTCTCAACCTCAGAAATCTCTAGATGTGGATAAATAATTTATATGAACACGCCACTAGCAATAAAAGGCAAAAGAAAGGAAAATTTGTTCTTGTGAACATAACTATGATTTGAGACACTCTGTGAAATAATTCCAACTGTAATTTTCAGGCTTGAGTTGCTTCACAGACTGAGTCCCTTAAATGTAAGTACCTTTGAGGAATATTTCTGCTATAAAATCACAAGTGCATATTTAAACTATCCTCTTGTCCTTGCCCAAAGTGTGCTATTATTATTAATATAGGAGATTGTACCTTTTAGACCAAGCAAAATAACTAAATATATTAAGGGAATATTTAGTTCCGAACTTACTTGAATCACACAGAAATGTGGATACCACAGCTGTCCATGAGGTAGACTGTGGAGAACAGATGGCAAATGTAGTTTAATAGTGAAATCCTTTACCTAGATATATTTGTTACCTCTATAGTAGAAAAAGTTAAATGCAGCAGCTCCTTGAAGAATCCTAATATAATTAGAATTACTTTGGTTGTGGTGCTAAATAAAAGACATTGAATCTTTTGCTATTTACCTTGTGTGTTCTTGCATCAACCACTTGAAACCCTCAGGAGTAAGATTTTTAACTTCTAAATCTGTCAGTGCTAATTGTTAATCAGGCAATTATAGCTGTTATTCCAGATGTAGACTTTTTAATAAATTAATATGGTTGGCTAGCCATGGTGGCTCACACCTGTAATCCCAGCACTTTGGGAGGCTGAGGTGGGAGGATCATGAGGTCAAGAGATCGAGGCCATCCTGGCCAACATGGTGAAACCCCATCTCTACTAAAATAGAAAAAATTAGCCAGGTGTGGTGGTGTGCACCTGTAGTTCCAGCTACTTGGGAGGCTGAGGCAGGGGAATCGCTTGAACTCAGCAGGCGGAGATTGCAGTGCTCCAAGATCGTGCCACAGCCCTCCAGGCTGGGAGACAGAGCAAGACTCCATCTCAAAAAAAAAAAAAAAAAAAAAAAAAAAAAAAATTAATGTGATCTTTGGCTGCTAGTATATGGTTATCAGTTTGGCAAGAACTTTCATCTATATTATGAGGAATAAAGTATATTAATAGAAATTAAACAAAGAAGCCAAGACAGCCATAAAAAATAAAGGATTTGTTATAGGGATTATATTATGCAATTATGGGGGCTGACAGAGAATTCTCTAAAAGGCTATTGCGTATTAGAATTTAAGACACCACAGTTAAGCTAGGTTCATGTTTTTTTCAGATCTTTAATCAAGAAGGAAATCTGGATATAAAATGGCAGAGAGCAAGGAAAACTGAAACCCACAACATTACAAAACTTTCAAAGAAAACATGGAATGTAGGAGGAAAAACTAAAAGACACACATGTCTTATGGAAATACAGAGCTGGGTCATGGTAGTTCATAAGATCCAAATGTTAATTTCCAGAATTTGTTGTGACAGTGAACATGCCAGTGGTAGGTGAAAATTGCCGAAGGCGGGAGACTTTTCATCATAGAAACTGGCAAATTCTAATCAGAACTTTTATTTTCTGGGAAGCCAGCTATTAAATATTCACTACTGCCTCTAAATCTTGCTCAATTTTTCCATGTTGTAAACCCTACTTCAGAAGTATTCAGAGAAAGGGATTCTGGAAAATGTAGTTCCAACTTAGCTAGGTTGACAAAGTACAAAGCCAGCGCACAGCCTGATGCAATGTTTCCACTTCTCTGGAATGCTATGGCTCCTTTCCATTTTACATAAAAGATATGTCAACTCTCTAATATGGCAATTTCTCAGAATGTGCCAATCATCTACCAGGCTGCTGATATTGTGCTTATAGAATCTGAAAAATATGTGGCAGTCAGATTCCTACCTAGGGAATCTCAAAATAAATTCCCTTGGTGAGCCCATTTATCTCTAACATTGTGGGGGATTGAATTTTATTCCGAACTCTTCATTTCCCCATTAGTAGTAGTACGAACTGCACACTTGCAACATTCTCATTGTGAGTGGAGTACACTTCTACTTTCCTAGACCATGAATTTCTGCTAAGCCATGTAACTTGCTTTAGCCAACGAGATGAAACTATCAGCATGAAATATGTATGGATGTTTGGATTAATGCTTTTGTGCTTCTGCTACTGCAACATGGCAAGAAATACTCCAGATAGCCACTATTTGTGAAGCCTGAAGCCAAGCCCAGCCGAACTGAGCTGAGGCCAGTTGAGTTCACGGAAATTTTCAGCTAACCTGCAAATCTGTGACTTGAAGCAGAACCATACCAGCTGGCCTAGAGAGCTACAAAAAATAAGATAAAAGCTTACCATTGGATGCCAGTAGGCTTTGGGGGAGGGAGATATTAATAAGCGTTATTGGCAAGAGTTAACTAACACAGACACCTTGTAAACAGCCGATTTTTGTTACAATGTTTTTAAATTAACTAAAAATATATAGCTTAAAAATAGATTTGATATAATTGCTTATAATATATTAGTTTGAATTTAGGCAAAAATGTATTTAACATATAGGGAATCATATAGTCATCTTTCCACGGCAGTGGGAAAGAACAGAACATGAGTGCGGTTGATGGCAAAGATATTCCACTTGCAAAAAAAAAACCTCCGTTGGAAGTATTTTTCTTGTCCTGACTTGTGAGAAAGGATACAACCTCTCCTGGATGGAACTTGGCAACACTTTACTACAGTTTTTCTGTACATTCACCAGGCATCGTATCCTGCCCTGAGAGGCAATAATCTACTCTTTCATTACCTTTTAGCATCATCCTTGTTTCTTGACACTGAAATGAGTGGAAATAGCTTGACAAATATATTTTTCTTAAATATTATAATGCTTTGTATTACTTTCCTAGTGATGCTGTAACAAATGGCCACAAACTGGGTGATTTAAAACAATGGAAATTTATTTTTACATGATCCTAGAGACTAGAGGTTTGAAATCAAGGTTTCCACAGGTTCACGCTCTCTCTGAATGGTGTATGGAAAAACAATTTCTTTCCTCTTCCTAGCTTCTGGTGGCTCCAATAAATCCTTGCAATTTCTTTAGCTCCTGGCTGTGCTCCAATCTCTGCCTCTGTCTTTGTATATTATTTTCTCTGTGTGTTTCTGTTTCCTGTACTCTTTTTATCATGTAACCAAATAATTGAATTTAAGGCTTACCTAATCCTCTATGGCTTCACCTTAACTAATTACAACTGCAAAGACCCTATTTCCAATAAGGTCAAATTCCGAGATTCAGGGTAGACATGAATTTTTGGAAAGAATTATTAAGACCATTATAGTCTGCCTTATCATTCCCTAAAATTCACATCTGTCTCTCATGTAAAATATATTTACCTCAGCTCAATATCCCCCCAACACATTCCAGTATTAACTCTACATCCAAAATGTCATCTAAACATCAACTCAAAATAATCTAAATTTTATCTGGATCAGGTAGGTGACACTCTGGGTATGTTCTTGGGGTAAAATTGTTTTATATCTATGGACCTATAAAAGTCAAAAACAAGTTACCCACTTATAAAACACAATGATGGGACTGGCAAAGGGTAGGCGTTCCCCCTTAGAAGGGGAGAAAGTGGGAAAAATAAAGGGAGCACTGTTCTAAAGCAAGTTCATAGCCAAGCAGAGCAAATTCCATCAGATATCAAGACCTGAATTATTCCAGGAATCTTCTGTGACTTGATACTATGTCCTTTGGGTCCTGGGCAGCAAGTGTGGCCCCACCTTATTCATAACAAACCATGTCACATCTTGGTGGCTTAAATGGCAATTTATTATTATCTTGAAGGGTTTCATAGGTTAACTTGGCACAGCTGGTGGTACTTGCTTGGGTCGCTCATGAAATTGCAAACAGATTGCATCTGAGGCTGGAATCCCTTGAATGCTCAACTGGTCTGGACATGCCAGATGGTCGGCTGAAAATACCAACAATTGATATTTACCCTTGGATGGGGCTGTTTACTGGATCCTGCACATGGTGTCTCTGTGTGACTGGGCTCTCAAAACATGGCAGCTGCGTTCTGGGAGGGAACATGCCAAGAACAAGAGTCTCCAGAAGCAGAAATATGAAGTTACTGGCAAATTCGAGGCTACTCTCTGAGTAATTACATTGTCACTTCTGCCATGTTTCATTGGTCAAAGCAGTCATGAGCCTTGTCAGATTCAAGAGAGTTAACAGACAAAATCTATATCTTAATACAGGAGTGACAAAGGCATGTTGCAAAAGAGAATATGGAACGAGAGCTACTATTTTGACCATCTTCCTAACTAGAGCCACCAGGTTCTTAAATATATTTTCTGTTTTCCATGTTATTGCAAACTGTTGCAGACTGTGTTGTTACACCTTCCAATACTGTATAATATAGGTCATGTTTTCCTCCATCCTCCAATAAAATATTTTCTTACATTTCTTTTGTCTCCTCAAGGCATCCATGCTTTTGCCTATTGCCTGTTCCTAATACTAATGTCATATGTTGAGGATATTTTTTAGAATAGAACCTCAAGTCCAGAAACCAATTTCTATTCCAGTTATCTATTCTTGCATACCAAACACCCCAGTATGTAGCAGTATAAATCAATCATTTATTATTAGCTTTTGTATTTTTGTAGGTTGTCTGGGCTTAACTAAGCTATTCTTATTCAGATAAGAATCAGTTAGGAGCAGCTAGAGCTAGAGTCACCAAGAAGGGTCGCTGACATGGTAGTTGATGCTAGCAGGTCAGCTGGGAGGTCAGCTGCGGCTTTCTGGCAGAGTATCTACAGGTGGTCTCTCAAGGCGACCAACTTGGACTTCAAACAGGATAGTACCCATGTCCCAGTGGAGAACAACTCAAGCATCAATATTTCAAAATTTATGAAGCTTCAAGATTGATTGAGGATCAATCAAAGTTTCCCAGAACTGGCCAGGTCCTACTTTCCCCCTGCTCTACTTGTTAAGCCGCCTCCACAGCCTGCTTGTGTTCAAGGGCCTGGAGAAATAAAGTGTTGTTTCTTCATGAAAGCATGGCAATGTCACATTGCAGAAATGCACGTGGGAATAAACATACTGTTGTGGCCAACTTTGGAAAATATAAATTCTCAAAATCACTTTGGAAAGGGTTTCTCTTTTGACAGAAATCAAAAGGTAACCATCTAAAAGCACTTCTGTTTTCCTTCTGGGCACAGAGCTAGATAATATTTCTAATTTCTGTAACTCTTAGGAATGGCTATATCACTTACATTTAGCCAATGGAATGCACAGACAAACGTGCATTTCACCCCCTGGTCTGAGCCATAGTTCTCCCCAGTGATATCCCTCATATTATTGCTCTTTTCACTTTACCATTATGACAATGCCTAAGGAAACCTAGGGAGGCATATGTTAAAGTTGGCAGAATTTCTGTGACCCTGAGTCTAATTTGATCTTCAATGACTTTCATCCCTGTTTGAGTGTGAGCAAAATCTATCAATAGGATAAGATAGTACTTCCATGAGTATGTTATAGTTTATAGCAAATGAGATTTTATAGTGTAATTAGGGTTTGAAATCTGTTTTTTAACTGTGTCAAATGAGTCATTAAACTTGTCCTGTGTGTAATTTTTGTGATGTTTTCTTTTATGTCATTGCCTTGTTACTAATGTTATATCTTATGGTTAACTTGGCCCCTTAAATACCTTTAATTTTTATTTTATTTTTTCAGAAATAGTAAATGAATTTTATGTCCAGTGATTCCAGCCTCCTAACATGTGATGCCTCTCTTTTTGTTTTCTCAACCTTCAGTTTCTTATTTCCAGTTATGATTTGTTTTCTTCAAATATTTGTGGGATATCTCTGAAACCTGGAGTGAAGATTTTTCAAACTGTCCATTCACATTTTTTTAGTTGTTTCAGTGGAGGTTTGGTCTAAATATTCTGGTGCATTGTATTCTTGGAATTGTATGTCTCAAATAACATGTCTTGCTTTCACTTAACCTAGAACAAGAGCTGATGTGAGGTCAACATATTTATATATATATATATATAGGCAGTGGTTACTTATCCAGCCAGTTGTGAGGTACCCTGCCTGTGGTAAAAGTAGATGGCTAATGTCAAAGTTGTTTAGGAAAAAGTAAATAAGTGGACCTATTTAAATTACTTGGAAATTAAGACTATCCATGGACTGTGTATGATTATCAGGAGAAGTACATTACAAAATAGGTTATTTAAAAATTTGCCAGAGAAGGTGACCATTTTAAGATTAATGAGTTCATGAACAGAATGAGAATTGTGACAAAAAATACTGGCTACAAATGGGCCCCAAAATATGGGCTATTCTCACCATAGATATCACTGCCTCTGCTACTGCAGGATTTTCTACAGGCAATCACTAACAAAAAAATCACTATGTGCTCCTGATATGTCAGAACAGTTGGTGATTTTTTTAATGCAATAAGCAATTATGTTGTAATTTTTAAATTTCACTTATTCTCAAACTTCTTCCACTATTATAATTCGGAAATTCATTGAAGAGTTTTAGGATGTCTCACACAGCCTTGCTCATATCTCATATATCACTGGAGGAGCTAGTACACGTGAAATACAATCTTCCTAACACATGTACCTTACTATGGAATTAATTTGCTTTTACTGTAGAATGGTGATGCTATAGCTTTGAAAGTCAAGCTATATGATTTTTTTCCTTCCATGTTAAGAGTCCATGTTGCTTGGAACCAAGTGTGGGAAGAGTCTTCTAGGATGATTTCTAAACATGTTGCCTAAGTATTTGCTTATCATGAAACTGTGCTACATTCTTTGAGACATTCTAACATTAAAACAAGAAGTACTTTCACCAGAGATTGCTTCTGAGACGGCAATTTGTTCATTCTCAATTTTTTATAACACAACCATTAATGGGAAAAAGAGGGGAAATGCTGTGATGATGGGAGTGAGTGATTGACTCAAACTGACACATAGAAATAGGTATGCTACCACATGGTAAACATTGAGAGAAGCATTGATAAAACCTGAAGAGGTTCGGCCAGGCCCGGTGGCTCACGCCTGTAATCCTAGCACTTTGAAAGGTCGAGACCGGTGGATCGCCTGAGCTCAGGAGTTCGAGACCAGAGACCAGCCTGGGCAACGTGGTGAAACCCCGTCTTTACTAAAAAATAACAAAAAAAAAAATTTAGCCGAGCCCGAGCCTGGCGGCGTACGCCCGGCAGGCCGCTCCTGTAGTCCCAGCTACTAGGGAGGTTGAAGCAGGAGAATTGCTTAAACCCGAGAGGCGGAGGTTGCAGTGAGCCGGGATAGCGCCACTGCACTCCAGCCTGAGTGACTGAGCGAGACTCAGTCTCGAAAACAAAAACAAAAGAAAAAAATCTGAAGAGGTTCATGGGTCACGTTACGTTCTAATGTGGATGGTGACAGCTTTAGTGATTTGAGGGTGGAAGAGGTGATGATGGAGGATCTACTTCCAATAGAGCTTTTTTCACTTAGTGCTTGGTGCCTTAACGTGGGTGAGTAGAAGGCTCAACTCATCTGGATCTGATGTTCACAGATGTTAATATAGTCTCTCTAGCATAATGACCTCTGCATAGCTGGAATGCAACTCAGCTCAGTTTTACAGTGAGTAAGGTGGAAACTACGTGGCATTTCATGACCTAGGCTTGAAAATTACATAGCACCACCAGCTGCTCAACTTGGTTTGTCAATGCAGGCATAAAATCACCCTCATCCAAGGCAGAGTGACATAGTCTCAGCCTCTCTGTAGGATGTGCCACAATGCGTGTGCCTATTTTCTAAAGCCCGTTAGCCCATTCTGTGCTCACAAATTATTCTTACACTTCCTGCATAGAAAGTAAACTCCCTCCCTCCCATGATCCCCCGAAAGTCCAACCCTTTTATGACATTAGACTCAGGCTTAAGTTCTAGATTGCTTCATCGAAATCAGGTCAAAATGAATATGAGATTCCTCAGTCTTTGTTCTTTAGTATAGCTTCTATCTGAAAACTAATGAACTAGAGACAAATTACCTGCCTCTCTCATAATGAACATAAAATGAAAGAAAATACATTGCATAACTGCAACAGCCCATAAGCAAAATAGCAAAAGGGAGGGTGCTCACTTTTCATAGCAAATCTGAAATCAAGTCAAGCGGATAGAGCTGGGTTTTTTAAATTATTGTTATTAGACTCCAGTCTTACTACCTGGAAATGATTGTGCATGATTTTTAGGCAGAAAAACTAACCCTCTGCCTTAGTCATTCTTGCCTTTCCATAATAAATACAACTATAGCAGATAATTTTCTCAGTTCCCTTTCTACCCATCAAAGTTTGGGGCTTCATTTTAATGTTTTACTCTGGTCCTTTACTCTGAACTGTGTCTTCAGAGAGTGTTTTATAATCTTCTATATAATTCAGCCCATTAGACTAAAGCCAAACACACAAATCTCACTGAAAGTCACCCTTCTTTACCTTAGTTTCCTCTGAGCTTGCTGTGAGAAAACGAGAAGATTCTTAATAACATATTGTTTGAGAGAAGAACCACAAAGCACACTGTTCAGAACATTTTTTCTATCTGAAATATCTTGTGATGCATAAGCTTAAATCTTTTTCATAATAATGCCTAAGGGATTTATAGTCACACTCTTGGCTAAATCTTTACCCTGATAGTACTTCTCATTTTATCTTAATATTCTGTCTTATTTAAAGCATCTTTAAAGGAATCTTATCCTAGGACAGATTTCAGATGACAGACAACTTTATATTTGAACACAGCATGTTTAATTACCTTTATAATTTTCTCTAAATTTTTCCTGAAAATTAGAGAATTTCATCTTTACCTTAGCTCTAGATTTGTACCACATAATATGCAGCCAGAAGCAGCCAGTTCTGCTTCTACCAATGACGTGTTCACTTTCCATAGGCAGTTTCTGATGGTTCAACAGATATATTTTTTACTCTCCACTTAATGCAGGTAAACATTTGCTAAATGTAGTGTAGCACATTACAAGGGTCTCCTTTCCTGCAGTTTTTATAACATTTTTCTTACTTGAAGTTGTCATTAACAACCTTCTGGGGGCCTATCAGGCTTCTGTTAACAGTGTCTCCAAAACTCTACCTCATTCTGCCTGTCATGTGGTCACAAACCCAGTGCTATACATTTTCAGACTTTTCTTACAGTAGCGTCTCACTTTCAGCTAACCTGGTTTGCATGGAACTTGGAGGAGTAGTGCTGGAGTATCCACTTCCAAGGCAACTTCTTTACCATGATGGTTGGCACCTTGGTTGAGTTGGATGGAGGGCTGGAATTATCTGGCAGACAGACGACATTCGAGTTCTTCAGAATGGCAGTGTCATGGTATTTGAACTTATTTCATGATAGTTCAATGTTCTGACCAAAAAAAAAAAAAAAAAAAAAAAAAAGTCAAATCTGCATTACCTTTTAGGCTTAGAAGTCATTTCTGGAGTTGTGCATGGGTCAAAGCAGTAGCAAGTCCATTTATGTTCAAGAATTTCAAAAAAATTAGTGGCCAGGTTATAAGATCACCATACTAGAAATTCCATTTATACATGTAAAGTATTTGAGAGACAGAATGAGTGGACTTTATTTGTTCCTTTTTGGAATTAGGAATGGAAAAGAGGAACGGAATAGGAAAAAGGGATGTAAGGACCATAAAGTTAGCTGATTTCCTCAGGATAATTGCAAATAAGTGGCGGAACTAGAATATAACACTACGTACTCTTTTTACTTTTCTGCTACTTTTGGAGTAAAGGGAGTGGAAAAGAATAAGTTATGGCTCAAATCAGTTTGTTTCTCAATATGTCCAAATTCAGCATGAAAAGGAAAGAAATGGTAAGACAGAAAGCCCAAAGTAAACTATGCTTTTCTGAATATTTTCTTGAATATAGCTCAAGCTTTTTGAGAACTTGTTTCTCTTGGTATATTGCATTATACTTAACTTGGTAAGTCTTTTTTCTGCACATGCATCTGCTCTACAAATAAATTATACAGTTCTCAAGGACAAAGTAACTGGTTAGTTTATATCATTTTTCAACATTTCCCACAATGAGTTCATAAATGTTAATTCCATTTTGGCAATTACATAAAATGTATAATTATTTGGAAACAATTCACATGCTTTTTCTGTCTTTGGAGGCATGTGAATGTTCAAAAATGAAACATTTATATCACATTAATATATTTTACATTTTTATTCCATGCTCAAAATTATAATTGACTAAATTTTGGATATAAACTTAGCAAATACCATTATTAACAACCCATGCCATAATAATCAGGACAAAATAAAATGTCTGGTATTTACGTGCTTTTGTTTTCACTAAAATAATCATAAAGTTTACATTCATATTATTACGGAATTGTCTAAAAACAAGTAATGATCTTTTATACTGTTGCCTTTTTATTTTATCTTAGTTCACAGAGAAGCTACAGACTAAATATACATACATGTGTATGATTTATAAATCACTCTTCCCTACTTACTTATTGAGTAAAATCAGTGAATTTGCCAAAGTTTCACTAAAAAGTGTGGAAAGACAATGCTCATTTCGGCAGTATACGGTTTGCATCAGTTAACACATCAAATGTGATATATAACAGATGGTGATACAAAAGCAAAGTAGGGTTTCCCTTTTAGTGCTTTTATGTGTCTATTTATTGGGGAATAAAACAGCTAGTCTGCTAAGATCCGGCCACTGCACTCCAGCCTGGGCGGCAGAACAAGACTCCGTCTCAAAAAAAAAAAAAAAAAAAAAAAAAAAGGCTAGTCTGCTAATATTTTAAGATGGAAATTGAGTTTTAAGAGAAAAAATTCAGAAAAAAAAGATTGTTAATTTCAATGTTATGTTGAAGATATCATAAAAGTGTAGAAATAAAAATAAAAGCTCTTCAGTTCACATAGTCTGCTGTATATAGCAATGAAAAAAATGGCAAGAACAGTTGTAAAACTTTGTGTGTGTGCAAAACTGTACTCAAAAACGATAATTATTCGGAGTATTTTCACTAATGCTTGGCGTATGATGAATTAACTGACCTAAGTTCATTGTTAACACTGAACAATGTCTTGGCAAATAAATTACAGTAACATAAATAAACTCAAATATACAAATAGTATCACTGATTTTTTTATTTCATATACAAATCAAAAGTGCTTTGGTATATATTTTTTCTTGTTTGATTCTTATGATAGTTTTGTATCTTATATTCTTAGTTAAGAAAATTGCAGTTTAAAAAGCAGTCTATTTAGTTTATTGAGCAGATATTTTGTGTTGTGCAGGTTATGCTTCACTCTACAACTTTCAAAACTATGCCACATGATGAAAATATAGGAGAAGTCGACTTGGAAAAGAACAGATTATCAAGGCATTAACAGAGGTAGTTTTGTTATGATACTGGTAGAAGTTTAAGCTTTGGGATATCTCTACACTCCCTTACATAAAACATCCTAAACTAGGCACACTTCTCTGGATGCCCTAACACATTTTACTTCTAACGTATTTCAGAATCCCCACTGGTAGATTCTCCACATCATCATATGGAAGTATAGTCATCAACACTGTTTTACTATTGTCTTATGTATTAGAAGAATCTGTGGTCATCCTGCAAATAAACAGAGTGACATGGTGACAATTGTGGATCCTCTCCTTTGGGATAATGCACTGTGTATCCCATTGCAAGTGGTTCTTAGACATCAGTGGAAAAGACCTCTTCAGAAATCTGACCTAAAGTGTAAGAGGCTTGAGAGCCAAGATCATGTTTTGTTCATTATTTTACTCCTAGAACCTAGGACAGTCCCCACCAGCAAATGCCTGCTTAGTGATGGATATGCTAAAATCTCCCCCTTATTACAGATGCATTTATTTCATGGAAGAGTAGAAAGGTTACTCTACTGAGGGCTCAACAGCTTTATGAATTAATAAAGGGCTTTTCAGAAACAGTAAATATTTCTAGTGCTAATCACCTAAGAATAAAAGGAGT
This sequence comes from Macaca thibetana thibetana, assembly GCF_024542745.1. NCBI lineage: Eukaryota > Metazoa > Chordata > Mammalia > Primates > Cercopithecidae > Macaca > Macaca thibetana. Next base: position 47,651,572 of record NC_065594.1, read on the forward strand.
GGGTTGTCCCAAATAGTGTATAGGTGATCCATCTGGATGGGCTTTAGATAAGAGCAGAGGAAATTGTCTATTTATCACTGACCTTAAAATGAAATTCAAATTGAATTTATGTCTACTTTATAGATGGTGACTAGGAACAAGAAAATTGAGACCACTAGAATAGATTATTACCTGGAGATATAATTAATAGGCCAAATTACATGATATCATGTTACTCCTTGTGCAAACTTCTGTAAATCTTGATATATGTATGTGGATTTTAGGTGGGTTTTACTGTACCATAAACGAATACAACATATTTTCCCCATTTAATAATTGATTCACTATTTACCCTACAAACAAGCATGAATAAACACACTTGACCCTCCACCACACATATACAAACAAACCTTTCTTATTATTGTCACTAGGTCCTTTGTAGATTGGAGTCTTGACATCTTTCTTTTATTATTAATACAATTTTAGCATTATTAGAGTTGCATTAAGATAGCATTAAAATCTGATTAACTGTGTCAGCTCAATTAAAAAAATAGCCTTTTTTTTTTTTTTTTTTTTTTTTAATTTGATAAGGGGTTTCGCTATTTTGCTGACTGGTCTCAAATATCTGGGCCAAAAAGGTCCTCCGGCCTCAGCCTCCAGAATGGCTAAGACTATAGGTGCAAGCACCATGCTAAAAATAGCAATGTTTGGAGGGGAAAACTCTCAAATACATTACTTTCCAAAAGTTCTTGTTTATTAACTTTTATAAAAATGAGAACCCCTTAATCTAAAATACAAGTTGAAGAAATTGTTAAAAAATAAAACAAAAATAAATTTAAAAAGAGAAGAACCATGTCAAATACAGAGAAACCAATACAAGCAAGAGTGGGGAAGGACAGTTAGAGTCCTGCTAGGGAATCTAATATCATATACACACAAAATCACTCTTACAGTTTAATACTTTAAACAGATTGAATTACGTTGATGAAGTTGAAAGACACAGTAGAGTCTGAAGCCAGAAATATATTGCCAAGAATATTAAAACATAGAGGTATGTCTGACAAAACAATGGTAATCCCTGTGGCACCATTTAAAAATTATTTTACTGGACATGAATGGAATAGATGCCATGTTATCATGAGGTTGTTCCCTAGTATCAATTAGGTAAAGTCAAAAAAGTATTGAAAGAATACAAAGTTCTCCTTGATGTGACTCTGTCCAACCAACATTCTCAGACTCAACACCTGAGCAGATCAAACTGTACACTTTTTTTTATTCTCTCTATAGCAAACTATCACCTAATCTAAAACTCTCCAGCTCATTCCTCATCCACATGCTCCATATTCAGTATCAAAATCTCTGGGGAATCCTTTTAGGATCCCCTTAGTTAACTGAATACCTCTCAGTCTTCTCTTCTGGACTATAAGTCCTATGACATCACAGGTTGTTTTTTCTTCTACTCACTTGGCACAAGATGAAGAGAGAAAAATGTATCCTTCCCTGCTAATTTGGACTTTGTTTCTTCCATGTTCCTGTATTGGGACCCATCTCCTTCCAAGATGAATATTCATCCTCATAGAGAAACAATACCTCTTAGCATTACTTTGTTGGCATAGCATAGAATACACAGAATAAATGATTATTTGATATACAAATGAATTAAAGCATTTCTATCCTTATTTGACTTAAAGAAAAATTAGGTTAGGGAAAAAATGATTAAAACTCTGAAGAACATTTTAAAATCGAGGTTATATGATTTCTAACCTATAATATGGTAGAAATTAACTGTGAATTAAGGAAATGAATTAATCAAATATAAATTATTTGTGTTTTAGAAATATGAAGTGTTAGTTGAATCTATTTGTTGTCGTTTGCTTCTCATTAGCTATTTTACCAAATTATCTAACAAATATATCTGAGTTTAATAATTTTTTTCAAGAATGATTTAGTTTCTTTGCATTTTAACTACATGTTAAATTTCAAGGTAAATTTAACATTTCAAGGTAAATTTACTAAATGCATTCAATGGCATGGATTTGGTCAAGTTATGTAGAAGAAATAACACAGTATCATTAAGCAGATAAGAAAAGGGGCTAAGAAATCAGAGTTTGTGTATAAACAGATTCTTGGTCAGCTCTCACTCCTGAAGTTTACTAACCTGTAACTATGGACAAGATTATACTGACTTTTACCATTTGTACAAATGGGATAATATTAGTCCTTTCTACCTAATGCATTAGAGGAATTGAATGAAATAAAATTTACAATAAATTCCCACAGTGCCTGGAAAATAATAGATGTTCAATAAATATTAACTCTTATTAATTTTAATAATGTAGGAGCTTGCATAATCAATAATAGAGCAATAATAATTTTAAAAATCAATCAATTCTAACTAACCAGACTTTCTAGTTGAAGATCCCAGGAAATACAGTTATTAGGATTATGTTTTGCAAAACAGATGAAAGTCTATGTGGAAGGTGGAGACTGGGATAGATGGGTCCCACTAACGACCTTGGTGAGAAAAAACAATCAGCAGAATCACTGATCCATAAAACGTGCTGCAAGGTAGCCTAAAGGAGATCTTTGAAAAAAGAAAATGAGCACAAAATAAAGAGGCACAGAATTACAGAAGCAACTGGGTGAAAGCCATTTTGAGAAGTTTTGAATTGATTTTTATTTTTACTTTCTAAGATATCGTGATGAATATTTTAAAAAATACATTGTGCTATGATTCCTTTAACATCAAAAGGAAAGAAAACAAACAGGATAGGTGCTGACTGAGAAAGCAATTCTACCTGTATCTCCAAATAAACCATACATAGTATATTTTTATGTTAATGGGATTTATATCACAGAGTATACAAATAGCAATATGCTTTCTTTGTTATTGTGTCAAATAAATATGAACAGTCATGAAGCAATCTGTTAGGAAGGTTGTTAGTATTCATGATGGAAAAATTTACTAATTTTTAAGTGATATCCATTTCCTAAGAAATATCTTTTTCCTAAAAAAGATAGCAATTTCAGAAGAGTGGCAAAGTGACAGTAGGCTGAAGAAAACATGTAACTGCGTATTGCAGAAAAGGAAAATATTCGATCCATGTTGTACCCATAATACGGCTGTAATTTTACTACCCATAAGCTGAGTTTTCAGTAAGCCTACAATAATGTTGACATTTCTGTCTGGGAATGCTTTCATTTCTAAAGGCACAAGTAAAAGTTTCAGCCAAAAGAGCACACCACCATTCTTTAATCAGATATCTATGCCTTTTAGTTTAGTAGTGAAGTCCAATGATCTAGAACCCAGTAGTTTCAGTAAATGCTGAAATAGTCCTCCACGGAAAGACCCAGTCAAATTCTGTGTTTCAACACAGTGATGACCTCATTCTTAGATAAATCTCTCTCACTAGGCTTTCAGTTTTAGGCAGTATTGAAATTCCTTTATCGCAAAAGAGATATGAAATAAATACTTCATAATAGCAAGATTTTACAAGGCATTTAAGAAAAAATGATATAGTCTAGAAAAGCAATTTTGAAGAAATTATGCGAGCAGATAAGCAACAAATGGACATATCCAAGTAGAAAGTATAAACTATTTCAAACAACAAAAAAGAAAATGATTTTTAAGAATATTTTGTTTTAAGCTAATTTCATAATTATATAAAAATTACATGAAAAAATGGTACAAATAGTTCTTTTCTATTCCTCACTCTGCTACACAGCAGGCAAAACTTTTGAGGAGAAACAGGGCTTAGATATTCTCAGTAGTTCTCCCAAGACATTTATCAACTACAAAAGGAGAAGGGAAAAAGAGTAACTTTACAATGGAGAAACAGAATAGACACCAACTAAACCAACTGATTAAGGTAAACATCTAACACAATTTTTATCACCAGTGCCTCAAAAGAAAATCTTGTTTTTAACAAAAAGAAGATCTATCACCAAATGACCATAACATACTCTTTGGGTATTATATAATGAGAGTCTTAATATAGTTTAGTAATAAATTAGACATCAAGAAACCAAAAAGAAGATATTTAACAAATTTGACTCTACTTAGAAATGTGTTTATGTGGGTTTATAGAGTTTTCAAGGTTAGTATATTGTAACTAAATCAGGTGTATTTTTCTTTTCTTTCTTTTTCTTTTCTTTTTTTTTTTTTTTTTTTTTGTGTCTTTTAAAAACCTCGAAAATCTGGATACACTAGTTTTGCATTCCCTCCTGGTGACTGCCACATTTAGACAGAGAGAATTGAGGATTCTGCAACAAATCCTAAATCCCTACCACTTCTATTGACTCATTTCTTAGCCATTCCACTTGTTACCTGTCTGGTTACATGGATGTAACCCGATCTGTGGGTGGAGCCTGTGTGCCCAGACACGTAGTACTATGCCACTTTGGAACCTCCTCCCACTTTCTGGTCTGTGTGACCATCATTTTTTTTTTCCTTTTGACATTACAGAAAAATAAGAGAGGAAATATAACTTAACACTTACCTCTGAGTTGATATCATTAGAATAAGATTGTGAAAAAAACTATTAACATTATATTGATGTATCTATGTATTGTTTGGCATGTTAAAATAAATATGTATTATTTTTAATTCAAAGGAAAGTCTCATGACAAGGATACTATTCAAGACTAAAATAAAGACAGAAAAGGAGAGAGAGAAAAAGAAAAAAAAAAAAAGAAAAGGAAGGGTCACTCTGATTGAGAATCATGGTCACATGCATCCTACTGGGATCAAAGGTGGGAAAGAATTTCACATAAATGAGTCTAGTTTTATCTAATATAAGTTATATAGTTAATATTAAAAACTCTTAACAGGTAGCACATCTGGGAAAAGGGAAAATGCTGTAATCTGAAGACACTAAATTCTTTCCCTTAATGGGTTAAGAATTTATTGGTAGAATAAGAACAATTTTCACAGAAGTTAAAAACAAAACAAAAATAAGCAAATAAATAGCATAGTTTAAATACAAAAGAGTGACTATAATTTTCTAAATAGTGTAATAGACATGTTTAGTACTTAAAAGTTATTTTTAAGTTTACTAATTCAACTATGTTCACAGCATGTTTAGGAAATAAGCAAGTAAGTGTCATCACTCATATTTCAGATGAAAAAGAAAACCAGATAAAGATGCTCAGAAGGAAATGTAACCATCCATGTTTATACCAGGATAGAAGTAGAAGCAAAATTATCTGATTTTTCCCTCTAGACCACAGACCCTTTTGCTATAATGTGATGTCTTAGAAACTTTTGAAAATGATCAGATAGTGGAGTATTTAATTTCATTTTTACAACATTGAGATAGATTCTTAAAAAATTGGTATTTGAGCTCTAATTTGAGTGGAGGCCTACTAAGTTATCTTTAGAACGTTTTCTCCTAATAGTTATCTGGCATTAGTCAGCCTCATTAGAATCTCCTGGGATTGATACAGCCTCAGATTTGCAGTTGACAAAATACAGATTGTTTTTTTCCCTGTCCCATAACTGAATTAGTAGTTCTGGGGTTAGCATAAAAAATGTGGATCTTTTAAAAAACTTTCTAAGATTAAGGAACTTCTGACGTTTAAACAAATGTGGGAACTGCCAGCTTGCTAAAATGAAAAGGAGAGAAGAGATAATTCATGTATATTGAAAATGTGAGAAAAAAATAAGAATTTTGAATGGGTTTTGTTGTAAAAGGAGAACAATGTGCAGACGAACTTGGCTTGAATGAAGAGTATAGGACTTTAATCTGGACAAGGTTAAATGCATAGATTTTAAAGTTTCTGTCAACTGTGCTCCATCTGGCCATGATTTTGCTGTTCTGAGAGTAGCTTTTCTTTCCTCTCAAGGTCGGCATCAATGTAGTCTTAAAACATCAACAGGAGTAAATTTGATTCTGCAGTAGCCTGGGGCGATTGCTTGTATTTTCTGTAGTTCTCTGCGTGTATCTATTCCCAAACGTCCATTCAAATAATCATTCACATCATATGCTAATAACAAAACTTGCAAGGTTAGACACAAAGTTTTCAACAAAAGTGCCCTGAGAAAAATAAATCCTAAATTTAATCTGTGAACTTTGGAAAAATCAAAATTATTTAATCAGTGGTTAATATTTACCTTGCATTGTTTTAGGGCAAATAGTTTTGCAAAGTGGAGGGGCAGCTGAAGGAAAAATGTAATCAAAAGCTTGTTAAACAAGAAAAATATTATTTAAAAGGCCCCACGAATTATAATGTATGTTTGCACTAGTGTTAAATAGGAACATTAAAAAAAAAATCACTGGTGAGAGAATGTAGAAAAAAAGATTTGAAAATATTTGAGGAATAAATGCAGAAGATAACTAGAGAAATGTCAAGAATGTCACTGAATTTACTTTTCTAACAAAGTTATATTATATATTATCTTAGTCAGATGCTCTTCTTTTAAAATAAGGCAGGTCCAGAGAATAAACTGATTTTAGGAAATATCGATTAGTTTACTTTTCAACATGTTAAAAAGTTTAAGGTGAACAGAAAGCTAGATGGAAACTGGAATGGTTTAAAGACATGAATGTTCAAAAGTTGACTATTAAGAAGTAGTTATGCATAAAGTCAGACCTGGAAAGGACAAAAGTGGTGCTTTATATTTTGTATTGAATTCTGCAGTGATTTTAAAACATTGCCCCCAAAGTCTTTGGTACTCTCCCATTGAGAGACCATTTTGAATTTGGGCTGACCTGTGACTACTTTGACCAATAGATTATAGCAGAAGTGATTGCCAAGACCAGCTCATTCTTTTAGGATGCTGTCTCTGAAAGATCTCTAAAAACTCACAGCCACGAGGCTGTGAGAAGCTAAAACCATATGAAGAATCTATGTTTTAGCTCTCTGGTCATCAGTAGCTGCTGAACACATCCGATAGCCACTCAAGCCCAGGACCAGACATGTAAGTGACAAAGACATCTCAGAGGTGGATCCCCAGCCTCAGTTCTACCTTTTTCCATTTGAGTATTTTCAGCTGTGGTGTTCTTTCTAAATTCATGGAACACAGAATCCATGACCTTAATAAAAAATAAAAATAAAAAATAAAAAATCTTAGGATTCTGTGTTATATAGTAACAGAAACAGGGAAGCCTCTGTTAATCATGACAGTCATTCAGATCTTTCCAACTGAGGCCTCAGACTAATGAAACAGACAGGAGTCATAGTGCTGTGCTCTGCCAAAATTCCTGACCCACAGAATCCACGAGCTTTACAAAACATTTTTATTCCACTAAATTGAGGTGTTATTTTTAATCAACAGTAATAACTAAAGCATATAGCCTTTGCAAATGTGATGAAATTCATGGATGTCTTCCCAACAGTGCAATGCACTCAAAATATTGCTTAGAAATAGAGTTCTCAAATGTCTTTGTTTTTATCACACTAATAAAAATAGTTAACATTGAGTAGGTGCTTATGGGCAAATTCTTTCAAGACCAATTTATCTGAAAAAATTGAACAGTCACTCACAATAAACAATAAAGTGCTCTAGTTATCCTTATTTAACATATACAGTGCTAACATAAACCACACATAACAAAGCCCTATAAGGTAGGTATTATTACTATGAGTCAAATTTTACACTTAACGAAGCTGAAGCTCAAAGCAATTAGGTATTTTTTCCCAAATTTATGGGATTAGCTATGGAGAAAGTACATAAACGGATAGTCTGTGTTGAAACTTTATGCTGTTAACTCCAATACTATCATGCTTCTCAATTAAACCTAGAGAAGATAGTCTCCTCAACTAAGACTAAAAACTTGGTTACAGATTATGTTTAAACTAAATTCAAGTGTTTCGACTTTAATTCCATGCTTCTTTATTCAGTCTGTCTCAACAAATGACACTAATAATTTTTCTACTTTTCCATGTGAAATAAACAGTAATTAAGTTAATTAAGATGCGTTTTTCTAAAAATGTAAGGCTGAAAACCCTACACAAGATGTACATTGGGCATAGCAGGATACCAATCAGGGGTCATTAAATAAAAACAAGTTAATTAAGGACATTAAACTGTTTCTAGGCATGGTGATCTGACCTAAAAAATACACAGCCTTTTCCTGCTCTAATAAATTTGAATTGTGCCCTTGTAGATCCCTGCCTTTTGGAAAAAGCCAAAAGATATCTGGAAGTAGAAAATTAGAACATCAGAGGATATTTACAATCACATAGGAATGTCTTATTAAATGTGCCTAAATAGTTTTCATTCTGGACGTTTTAACAAGAGAGACGTGCTTATTGTGAAAAACAAGTGCTTTCCTCCCCCGCCCCTAAGGTTGATGTTCTTTCACTGGGAAGGATGCATGGAAACTGAAATAAAGAGATGCAGAAACAAAGAGCTATGTCAGCTAAATCAATTGACTCACATTCAGTTAATAGACAGCTGTTCATATTAATGCCCTCTCACACCCTCTTTCACTACGCTACATTTAGAGAAGAGGTATATTTGCACATTTTCTTTCCCACAGTTCCTTGGGCATGTGCTATCTCTTTTGCATCATCACTTTATATTTGAGCTAACAGAGGCTTCTATATTAAGCAATTTATATGACGGTTGGTTTGGCCCAGTTGTTTTTCAAGTATCTTTAATAACACCTTTATTCTATTACTTGTGCTCCTGCTAATTTTAATCAGGAAGATATAAACAACTTTTGAAAAAAAAAGGGCACAGCTCTTTTCTATTTTAATGCCCTTTGTTGTCATTCCTGCACTCAGTTTTCTTTTGTAATTAAAAAAAATATTTAGTACAATCAATGATTTATTTCCCCATTTAAACTTGGAAATCCTCTTCACCAATATCCTTATCAATTTCTTTCTTATTGATAACATGTTAATGCTGTAAATTGCTTTAGTATTATTAATTTCTTGCTTCCTTTCTTCTAGGAACTGTTGAGCAACTCATTTCTGATTATTTCCTCAGTCGTTCTGTAGGCTTAAAAGGATAGTTTCTTGGTCAAATCACAGAAAAGTCTTACACAAGAATTATCATCGGGGCAGGTTATTAGATTTACATTGTAATTAATTGCTTAGTTTATCACTCCCACATTTTATAACAGCTTTACTCTTTGTTCTTTCTATTAAACTGGTTTTACTTTAGAATTTTATTTCACTGTAATGAATGCCATAAGAATATTATTTAATTCAATCTTTATTATTATTATTATTTTATTTATTTATTTATTTATTTTTGTGAGACGCAGTCTCGCACTATCATCCGGGCTGGAGTGCAGTGGTGTGATCTCGGCTCACTGCAACCTCTGCCTCCAGGGTTCAAGGGATTCTCCTGCCTCAGCCTCCCGAATAGCTGGGATTACGGGCGCCCACCACCACGCTTGGCTAATTTTCCGTATTTTTAGAAGAGACGGGGTTTAACCTTGTTGGCCAGGCTGGTCCCCAACTCCTGACCTCGTGATCTGCCCGCTTCAACCTCTCAAAGTGTTGGGATTACAGGCACGAGCCACCGCGCCCGGTCTCAGTCTTTATTTTTACAAACAATATAGCACATATTTCCCTCCAACACCATTTTAAAATAAAGCTTGTCATTTCTATTTGACCTTTTGTTATTTCTTCCTGATTTTCTGAGGATGATTTATACTAAATATTATCTTTTATATTGTGTACATACATATGTTATTTATAATCCCAAAGCTGAAAATCTGAATACCAAAACGCTCCAAAATCTGACTTTTTGATCATAGCACTGACATGATACTCAAAAGAAATGCTCTTTGGAGCATTTTGGATTTTGGATTTTCAGATTAGGGATATTTTACTGTTTCAAAATCTGAAAATCTCTGAAATCTGTAACATTTCTGGTCTCCAATGTTTTGGATTGGGAATAGTCAATCTGTAACATACACGCATATTACACTGTGTTTTCTTTAATTAAAACAATTGCATTAATTTCTGTCTAAGCTAGGGATGTATCAAAAGTACATATTTCATTTTGATTCTTAAATCAATTTTGACATATTTCTTCTTATGATCAAATACACATGATTTGTAGAAAGAATAGGGTCCTCCATTGGGATCTTTTTGTTTCATAAAAGACTTTCATTATGCAGCTCTGTTGGCTACTTGTCCAGACCCAACTCTTGTCATAAACCTTTATGCTTTATGTTATAGTAATAATGAATTATTTGTGATTCTTTTTTTTTTTTTTTTTTTTTTTTTTTTTTTTCTTTGAGACGGAGTCTCGCTCTGTCGCCCAGGCTGGAGTGCAGTGGCCAGATCTCAGCTCACTGCAAGCTCCGCCTCCCGGGTTCCCGCCATTCTCCTGCCTCAGCCTCCCGAGTAGCTGGGACCACAGACGCCCGCCACCTCGCCCGGCTAGTTTTTTTGTATCTTTTAGTAGAGACGGGGTTTCACCGTGTTAGCCAGGATGGTCTCGATCTCCTGACCTCGTGATCCGCCCGTCTCGGCCTCCCAAAGTGCTGGGATTACAGGCTTGAGCCACCGCGCCCGGCCAATTTGTGATTCTTAAAATATCAAAATTGCATTATATAATTCGAATTGTTGGCATTGAAGCCAAGGACTGTGATTTTTCCATGGCTATTGTCTCAACAATTAGCAGTATGGTGGCATAAATATCTGTTGCAACAACAAACAGCTTTTCTTTCATAGTAGTTACCAAATAAATATTTGTTGAAAGAAATTAATAAACAGCTTGTCTTTCCAACATTTCTTGTATTTGAAATACTTCCATCCAATCTTTCTTTATTATCTGCATGCTTTCTCCTAAGTATGAGCCATTTACTCACCAATTTGAGTTTTATTTAGCTCCACAATCTTGAAGCATTTTAGCATGACGAGATGATTTGAATTGCCTTAATGACAGTCAGGCGTATGAAACAGGTTTGCTAAATCCTACTGTTCTAGAATTTTTCAGGGACCCTAGAACAGTATTTTGAAATAGCAATTATAACAAAATTACTTCAACATATTAATATATACATATTTTTAAATTCTGAGCAGGTGTTGAAATTCTGAAAGAAACCTTTCAGAAGTGAAAGATAACAGCTTTACGATCCTTGTCAATAAAGCAAGTATTGGCAATTTCACTTAACAGTTTTAATGAAGGAATTGTAGCACTGAGTCTCTTGCAAAGCTCTTGATAAAAGTGCTACTCTTTGTGATGAGAATAATTATCACTATAGGGTAGGCATAAAAATACCCTACAATAGACAGACACCCAGAAATAAAATACAAGTTAGAAAAATTTGTTGAAACATGATTGAATGTGCATAAGATGACTTAATCAAGGTCTAATTACTCTTATTTTAACATCATTTAAAATGAAGTCATATTGGGCTTCAAATGATTTTTCATATCTAGAGTCAGTGTCAGAACAGCAATGACTGCCATTAGCACAGGTAGTTTATAGCTCAAAGTTTTATCTTTGTATTTACCAAGTCTCACTCTCTTGCACTGTCTCCCTTCAATCCCTTGATTAAATGATATCCTGTACATTCCAAAAAGCTCTGTACAATCTTGGTTTGGGAAGAACTCAGTGGAGCTTATATAATGATGCATTTGGTAATCAGTTTTGGCAAAATGCACAGTTATTAACCAGAAAGTGTAATATCCTTGTTGACTTTTTTTAGCACTCCCTATTATCTTTAGCTTTATAATAAAGATTCCTTCTTTGAGAGCATATAGTTTATTAATACTTTGTTACATATAATAATGAAAGGGGGTGTGTGTGTGTGTGTGTGTGTAAGTGTGTCTATGACAGAACAGTTTTTTTGGTTTTACAAAAATCAAACTAGATAAATTTTGTTTATTTTCTATCATTACTGTATTCAATATTTATCATGAAGTACATATTAAATAATTGTTTTGTAAATTTTATGGCAGTATTTAAAATGTACAGTCTTTATTGTAACAAAATAAAACAATACTTACTAGGCTTAATCTGGCAAACACGAGCAGAAGGGAATTGCCAGTAGGAAGACTAAACGCAAGGATTTACACGGAGAATACTGCACCTTGTCCTTTGTAATTTTGCAATAATATCTGAATATCAAGGCACCTATTCTTGATCACCAAATTTTGCTTTCATTCAGCCTACAGAGACTGTTACAAATCTTTCCCAAACACCCTTCCTTAAGCAGAGAATCCCACCAGCTTCTCCTACGCTCAACAGGCAACCTTGCTTCTTATTTAAGAAAAAAAGAAAAATAGAAGCCATCTGTAGGACCTTTTCTAAATTTTCTTCTTTTTCACCTATAAAGTTGCCTAGAGGGAACAGGAGCCCTTTCTATACACTCGATTATGCCCCTTTGCATCTTTCTGGTAAACTTGATCTTTCTGGTCTAAGTTCCTTTATTTTCAATCTCTAACCCTATAATGAATACTGCTTCCTCCTAAAGCACACACTCAAAAAAAAAAAAAAAAAAAAAAAAAAGAAAAGAAAAGAAAAAGAAAATAAACAAAAAAACAAAAAAAGTGCTCACATTTCCACTTCCAACCACGTTGAATGCCAGTTTTTTAACCATCACATTTTCCCAAAATAATTTAGCCTCTCGATTTATTTCTTCCTCATTCCTCCCTTTCTCTTTCACTGTACATTTCTGGAGTCAAAATATGTATTAAATACTTAATATGCACAGGCTATTTTGTTATATGCTAGACTATGTAGCTGATATGGTTTGGCTGTGTCCCTACCCAAATCTCATCTTTAATTATAGTTCCCATAATCCCCATGTGTCATGGAAGGGACCCAGTGGAAGATAATTGGATAATGGGAGCAGTTTCCCCCATGCTATTCTCGTGATAGTGAATAAGTTCTCATGAGATTTGATGGGTTTTACAAGGGGCTTTCCTGCCTTCACTCGGCTCTCATTCTTCTCCTTCGTGCCACCATGTGGCATGTGAAGAAGGATATGTTTGCTTTCCCTTCCACCATAACTGTACATTTCCTGAGGCCTCCACAGCCCTGTAGAACTGTCAGTCAATTCAACCTTTTTCCTTTGTAAATTACCCAGTCTAGGGTGTTTCTTCTTAGTAGCATGAGAAAGAACTAATACAGTAGCCAAAGGAAATATCCTGCTTAAAAGTCACAGTTACACAAGTCTGACCAATAATAACATATTACAATACATTTTGATAAGTACTATGAAAAAAAATTGAGAAATATATGAAATATAAAGAACTACTATTCCTTTGTTTGTTTGTTTGTTTACTTTAAGTTCTGGGATACACATGCAGAAGAACGTGCAGGTTTGCTACACAGGTATACATGTGCCATGATGGTTTGCTGCACCTATCAGCCTATCATCTAGGTTTTAAGCCATGCATACATTAGCTAGTTGTCCCTCCCCTCACCCCTCATCCCTTGAAAGGCTATTTTATTAGTTAGACATTTTGTAAAATTCAGGTAGAGAAAAATAAACATATCCAACACATATTCAAGAGTTACCCATTTATCTCCTCATTGGCTTCAGTTAATAATGTCATGTCCAGGGTCAGGTTCCAGCCCATGCTGAGGTCTGAAGGGAGTGGGTGGATGAGTGGCAGACAGCTGAAAGAACATTTGGGGGGCTATAGGCAGGTGAAAGATGGTTTTATTCAGCAGCTTCCTTACACTGTCTGTCACTGTCTTAACTACCTGCTCTGGTTCTGAGGCTCCTGTCACTTCCATGCAGAACTGCATGGCTGGCTCTCCTTATAGGGTCAGCAGCTTAACTCTTTCTCTGTCTGGGTGTGAGCAAGCTGAGTTGGGTCCTGGCTCCCCCTGTCTGTCTGAAAGACAGAAAGCTCTGGCTCTCCCTCTTTTCCTCTGGGTGCGAGTGTGCCTGTACTGTGTCAGCAGGGCAGTTATACCTTTTACAGTCAATAGTTGCTCTGAGCCAGGTTATGAGCCTTCCCACGTTATGGCTACATAGCTGTGATTATATAGCAAGTGGAGTTACGCTCCTGCACTCCAAACTTGCTGAGTCATGTAGGATGTTTACCTTGGCCTATGCCTACCTGGCTACAGTGCAGGCATGTTCCTTACAAATAAACATTACCTAAGAAACAACTACATGCTGGGCACTCTATTAGGCATTGAATATTGATAACAGAATGAGACTGGCATGGCACTCAGGTAAGTGAATATTTAGTCATGGTAATGGGATAACTATAAAGGCAAAGGAGAAGTGACTATTCCAGCCTGCGGATAGCAGATAAAGATTCTAAGAGGGATCATTTTTTTATTTAAGCATAGGATCCCTGCAGTTAGTAGGCTGAAAACTTGAAGGGGCAGAGGGTACCTATACACAGGCTAACATAGAGCTCTCACGTTTTCCATAAAAGTTTATTACAGAGGATGATGTTTCATATTCTGAGGGGCTCAAAATAGTTATGCACCAAGAACAAAATTTCCCTTTTTTTAGTTTAAAATGTATAGTAAATTGTACATATTTATGATAAGGAGCTTAGATTTTATTATCTGAATTATATAGGAAGGAAACAGGATATTCCGATGGAAAGTGGCATGATTAGATTTAATATTTAGATATGTCATTTTGTCAGCCTTGTTAAGAATAGGCTCAAGTCAGGTTGGGATTACAAATAGATGCTGGAGTTAAGAGTCTACTCACAGGTGCAGAGTGTGAATGAAGATATTGACCATAATAATGAAGAGAAGAGATTTGAAATATTAAGGAAATACGATGCAATGCCTTTGTTGGCTATTTGGAGGAGGAGTTTAAGACTGAAAGAGGGGTCCCTGACAACTCATAAATTTATAGGCTGCACTTCTGAGTAAGAGAAGGTGCCCTTTGTTGAGCTGTGTAACATAAAAAGAGACGTTTTGCAGGAAGGAAAGATTATAGTATAACCAATTAAAGAAAAATGTCTCCATTTCTGTATTGATTTTTATATTGTTGCATAACAAATAACCACAACCACAGCAGCTTAAAAACAACACTTATTTATTAACTCATTGCTACAGAGGTCAGCAGTCCAGGCATGACATGACTGGGTTCTCTGCCTGGGCATCATCAGACTAAAATAAAAGTGTCCACTGGGGCTGGAGTTTCCATCTGAAATTTACGGTTTTCTTCCAGTCTCACTTATTGTGGTAGGTTAAAAAATGGCCCACCAACAGGTACTGTCATCCTAATCACTGGAACCTGTGAATGTTACCTTCTCAGGCGAAGTCTTTTCAGATGTGATTAAGTATCTCGTGGTTATTGTGGTGGTCCCTAACTGCAACCAAGAGGGAGGCAGAAGGAGATTTGACACACAAACACACTGGAGAGAAAGCTATGTGAAGACAGAGCAGATAGAGAGTTGAAGATGCTGGCCTTGGAAATTTAAGTAATGTGGCCACAGAATGTTGACAACCGCTAGAAGCTGAAGCAGGCCAAGAACATTCTCTCCTAGAGCCTTCAGAGAGAGTTTTGGCCCTGCTAAAATCTTAATTTTGGTCCAGTATTACAGATTTTGGACTTCTAGATTTCAAAACTGTGAGAGGATACATTTCTGTTGCTTTAAGCCACCAAGTTTGTGGTAATTTATTATAGCAGCCACAGGAAATTAATATGCTAGTTGTTGGCAAAATTGATATTCCTGTGGTTGTACAACTGAGGTCTCCATTTTCCTAATAGATCATGGCCAAGACTACTCAGTTTCTTTCCATGTGGTTCTCATACCAATGCACACCTACATGGATGTTTGCTTTCTTTCCAACCATATGGAGTGAGTCTCATTTACTTTCCATTCTGCAATCAGCTGGAGAAAACTCTCTGAATTTAAAGGGCTCAGGTGATTAGGTCAGGCCCACCAGGATACTCTTAAGGCAATTGATTTGAGACCTTATTTATATCTGCAAAATCCCTTTACAACAGTTTCTAGTGTTTGATTAAATAAGGGAGAAGTTGTGTGTATAAAATTTGGGGAACCATCTTAGAATTCTTCCTACCACTCTCTCTTCATTATCCATATGCTGTTTCCTATATCAGTATGACGAGAAGAATCACCTGGGCGTTTGACTAAAATGCTTATTCCCAGATCTCAATTCAGACTTACAGAAACAAAATCTCTAGGATTAGAATGTGGGAACATGCTTTTCTTAGCTTCCCTGTGAGAATCTTAAAACCAGTTTACTGAATACTGCAAATCTGTCCTTGTAGAATATACCAGATCCACAAATAAATCTAAACTTCTAAAACTGGCCATAAAATGATCATTTATGTATTTCTCAGTCCCTAAAATAGACATTTCACAGTCTATATCAAAAGTTGTGAGAGAGAAAGAGGTTGCTAGCTTTCTACAACTAGATGTTGTTAGACTTCTGGTTTCGCAATCAGATAAATTTAATTAGAAATTCGTCATGACTCAATAAGAATAAATTATTATTAATTTTGTTGGGAGATAATTACATAGTGGTGGTATACTAAAAAAGAAGTCCATACATATTTAAAGATGGATGCAGGGGTATTATGAGTGAAAAGACATAATGTCTGAGACGTGTGTTTAAAAAGCAGATGGAGACTAGATAAGATTGACATAATGTTGCATATTTTCAAACTATGTACTTTGAAGTTTCTTATACAATGCCTCTACTTTCAGCAATGGACCCTCCTTAGCAATAATCTAGAATGTTATTGAAGCCTCCAAAAAGGAAAAAACTGAGTTTTTGTTTCAACAGTTGGGTAAGAATCACCTGCCAGTCTAAAACAGCTTTGAATAGTTACGTGATCAAGGAACACACTTTTGGCCAGGTGCCGTGACTCACGCCTGTAATCCCAGCACTTTGGAAGGCCGAGGTGGGGGGGATCTCCTGAATTCAGGAGTTTGAGACCAGCTGGCCAACATGGTGAAACCCCGTCATCTCTACTAAAAGTACAAACAAACAAACAAACAAACAAAAACAATAGCCAGGCATGGTGGCATGTGGCTGTAGTCCCAGCTATTTGGGAAGCTGAGGCAGTAGAATCCCTTGAACCCAGGAAACCAGAGAAGGTGGAGCTTGCAGTGAGCCAAGATTGCACCACTGCACTCCAGACTCCATCTGAAAAAAAACATAAACAACAACAAAAAAAACACTTTGTGTTTGAGCTATCATGTGTTTTAGTCTATTTTTATAATAGTTAAACCTGCCCTAATGAACATGATGAAAATTTATTTTGTATGTTCTTCTGAAAAATAAAACTGACCAAAACTATGTTAAACATCAGGAAATATTAGCCGTTAATCTAAAATAATACTAATGAAATAATTATTAGATTATTTCCAAAATTTATAATACCTACTGCGATACAGATATCGCTAATCCCAGGTAATGTTAAATATTTTAAAAAGAATGTTTTGTTAATAAAGATGTACTGCTACACTGGGTAAGGTAATAAAATAACCTGATCAAATTATTGTATTATATAAATGTGTGTGTGTTATACAAGTTTAAATTATAAAGTTCATAACACCTAATTTGTAGAGTTTTGAAGGAAAATAATATTAGTAAGTTATGAAAATATTTTATATGATATTTTATATTTTTCTCATTCATTCATTTGAAATATTTTATTGAACACATACTATCAGCAAATAACTTTATTACACTGTATACTAGTAAAAAGAAAAAATAAATAGGCAATTACATTGCGAAGGAATTTAGTGTCATGTAGTGCTAAACGCAAATTACCAAGAACTCATCAGCCAGGTAAATTTGAGACTTGCTGGAACAAGTTTAATGATATTCTGTCCAAGGAATTATTGCACAGAATTGTTGAATATTTCAGTAGTATGTATGTATAAAAACACACGCAATAAACTTTTTAGTATCTTTTTTAGCTGGATCCTTAAGACAACAGATGCCAAATACTAAAATGAATGAATAACAATTCCACAGAATGTCTCAGATTTGGTTCTTTTGCAGTAGACACTCTGATGGAGGTTGATTTTCAGGATATTTGTTAAAGATCACCTTTTATGGAAAAGGAGAAATAAAGGAAGCAGGATTGGGTAGAAATCACCCTGCAATACAGGTCCTTCAAAGCCTCAGTCAACCCTATCTGAAACTCTGTAACAATATGCTCTATGAGAAATATCCTGTATTGACTCAAAATGGCTGCATTTTTAATACCTCTGAATGACGTAGGTCATTTAGGAAATAGTATACTCTTGTGAAAAACGGTTCTATGAACTTGATGCAAACCCTGAAATAGACAGCAGCTGGAGACTGAATTGGCAGCTAGGGCAACAAGTCTTCAAACTAACAAGGATCTAAAAGGCACATCTTTATGTGCCCTGGAACTTGGGAGATATAGTAAAATAGGATCTTCCTCAGTCTAATATAACTACTGTCTAAATGTACTGTCTATGGAGGAAGGAAAGGTGGCTGCGTTAGGATTCGCCTCATATCCTAGAGTTTTCCAGAGCAAAGGATGCTTAGAACACCTACCCCATGTAACAGATCAGAGCTATGAAGAGGTAGGAGCTAGCGTGGGTTGTTACAAAACTCTAAAAGAAAGCTTGCTAAGGGGCTGAGAAGACCTCAACAGAAACAATATGAAGGTGCATCTACAAATATCTAGGTTTCCACAAATGAGTTGAAACCAAGAAGTCAGAATAAACATAGAATAAACATGCATCTTGATTATTGAACCGAGGTCGTCCTTTTGCTAGAAGTACCTAGTAAGCTCTTTTATTATAAAAAATAATCAGAGGAATATAGGATAGGTCTTACTTTTTCTCTACAGAGATGGGGAAGAATTCATCTCAAGAATAAGATGAATGGAGAATGATGGAAAAGATGTATGGAATCCTGGCTGTGTTCCATACATACTACCTGTTCCAAAAAACTATTACACAAATTCGGCTTCATATTTTTGTCTGCTTACATCATTGTGCCTAAATTGTCTCTCATTTTTCAAAATAGGAATGAAATATAAATATATGATATGAAGTTATCATGCTTTATTTCTTCTTTAGGTATCCTGAATAGCTCATTTATACTTTGGAAATGGTTTTTAAAAATGGTGATTACCACAGCTTATGCATAACTTGCATTTGGAAACCACCAGGAGCATAAAAATTAGCAGGAATTATTACCTGTCACATTAACCCATTTATGCCTGAGATTGCAATTTTTAAAACAATTTTTGCAGTCAGACTTTGGCGATGACCTTGAGCAGTAGGATATAAATAAATTTCAAACAGAAGAATCAGAAATGTATGCTGGTCCCCTGTATTTATTTTTTTTATCACTTGAAATTAGTTGTCATCTTGCTCAGATAATAGAACAGGGAGTGTTGTATTTGATAACAATATAGCTTAGTTTGGACGACATTAGGAGCAATACTAATAAACCATAGGCCTTGATACATAACTATTACCTGAAAGAATGGATTAATAAGATCTATTTTATTGTTGTAATTTTTTTGCCTATAACTATATTTTTCCTCTCATCACACATAGCGGTTACTGAATCTTTACTTGACTGAACTGGCCTACTCTATAACCAGTGAAATAACTCAGTTGTAGTTTTAAACTTAGAGTGTTTTCACTGACAAATTACAACGAAGTGTAATCATTCAGACTTAAAAAGAAAATGACTGCATATTGCTTTTTTCACCTCCTTATGTGAGTTACCACTTTTCGTAGTTAGTGAGTGACATTATTGCTGAGAATAGTCACCTTGTGTAAAAATATAAATCAATCATTGGAGTAATCATATCCTCAGGGAATAACAGCACTATAGAGCTTGAAGGATCTTAGCAATTATCTAATCTAATGGTTTTCCAACAGGATCTGTGACAATTAAATTTTCCCAGTGATGCCACAGGACTGCTTTGGAAAAAGAGACCTGATTTCTGGATTTCATTTTCTCCTCATAGCTAAAATACATACATTTTTTTTTTCTCTGTTCAATAGATTTTGGTAAAAATAGGGTTTGATTTACTAAAATAAAATCCTAAGTTACAGATATAATTTAAAATACTTATTATATATATGAGAAAATGTCAGAGGTAGGTTCTTAAATATGGATAAAATTAAGTAGTGGAGGAGAAAAGGTTACAGTGATATAGACGTATATTAGTTATCTTTTATTTAAGCAATGTTTATATTTTCAAATACTTCTTATCTCCATAAACTATTTCTGCATTTTTATCTATACTTAATGTCCCTTTTAAAACTCTTAGTATTATCTTTTTCCTTTTTCTGTTAAAATATACACAACATACAATTTATTATTTTGAACAATTTTAAGTTTACAGTTGAGTGGTACTGAATACATTCATAATATGTCGTTATCACCACCATCCATCTCTATCACTCTTTTCATCTTGAAAAACTGAAAATGTATGCTCATTAAATAACACTTCATTTTCCCCTTCTACACCCTCTGGTAACCATTCTGCTGTTTATCTCTACAATTTTGACTACTCTAAGTACCTCATCTATCTGAAATGATACAGTATTTGTCTTTTTGTGACTGGCTTTTTTCACAGGACATAATGTTCATAAGGCTTATCTACATTGTAGCATGTGTCGCAATTTCCTTCCTTTTTACAATTGAGTAGTATTTCATTGAATGTATATATCAATTTTGCTCATCCAGGCATCTGTGCATGGACACTTGGTTGCTTCCAAAATTTAAATACTGTGAATAATGATGTTATGAGAAAAACCCAGAATTGTGTAGAAAAATATTTCCCCAAACTGGGAGGGAAGTGAGAGACCAAAGAATGACTCAGATAAGTCTGGCCCCGCAAGTCGATGAGTTTATTAGAAGTTATATACAGGGTACTCTTGGATGGCATCTGGACAGCTCTAGAAATCTGCACTATGTTCCGTCTCTCAGCTGCTTCTAAACTAATTTTCTGGTTCTTTGCCTACTGTGTGAATGCAATGGGACTGTTTACTTTGGTATCTTCCTAGATATGCTCCAGGATATTTGGGTTCTTAAGGGTACCTGCTTCTTGGCTGAGTACTAACCACCCTTCAAACTTCAAGGAGAGGACTCAAACACTTATGTAAACGATTGAGAAACCTGTTACACTACAAGTGATGCTAAGAACATGACTATATGAACATTTTTTAAGATCATGTTTTAAATTCTTTTGGGTATATACTCAGAAGTAAAATTACTAGATAATATAGTAATTATATTTTTCTTTTTTAAAAAACTGCCATACTGTTTTCCAAAGTGGCTGTACTATTTTTACATTGCCATAAACAGTGCACACAAGGCTGCAGTTTTTCACACCCTTGCCAATGCCTGTTATTTTCTGTTTTTGGTTTTATTTTTCTGATTGTTTGTTTTTCCTAATCACAGCTATTCTAATGAATATGAAGTTGTAGTATTTCATTGTGGTTTTGGTTTGAATGTTCTTAATAGTTAGTGATATTGAGTATCTTTTTATGTGCTTATTGGTCATTTGTATATCTTCTTTGGAAAGATTTCTTTTCAAGTCTAGTGTCCATTTTAAATTAGATTGTTTATTTTTGTTGTTAAAATTCTGGATATTAATCCTTTGTCAGATATATAATTTGCAAATACCATTCTGTGGGTTGAATTTTATCTGTTGATATTTTCTTTCACATATGTGTGTATAAATATATATATATATGTATACACACACACATATATATATAAAATTTCTTATGAAGTTTAACTTGTCTATGTTTCTGTTGTTGCCTGTGCCTTTGATGTCATATCTAATAAATCATTGCCAAATTCAATGTTGTGAATCTTACGACTTGTTTTCTTCTAAAAGTTTTATATTTTTAAGACATATTTAGGTCTTTGATATATTTTGAGTTAATTTTTTCTATATAGTATTGGGTAAGGTTTCAGCTTCATTATTTTGCATGTAGATATCCAGTTGTCCCAGCACCATTTATTGAAAATCCTGTCTTTTCCTCCTTGAATTGTCTTGGAATCCTTGTCAGAATCATTTGACCATATATGCAAGGGTTTATTTTTGAACTGTCTATTCTATTCAGCTCATTGATATGATTGTTCTTATGCCAACACAACACTGTTTTTTGTTTGTTTGCTTGTTTTGAGATGGAGTTTCAGTCTTGTTGGCCAGGCTGGAGTGCAGTGGCAGCTTACTGAAACCTTTGCTTCCCGGGTTCAAGCAATTCTCCTGCCTCAGCCTCCCAAGTAGCTGGGATTACAGGCATACACCACCATGCACAGCTAATTTTGTATTTTTAGTAGAGACAGGGTTTTGCCATGTTGGTCAGGCTGGTCTTGAACTGCTAACCTCAGGTAATGCGCCCACCTCGGCCTTCCAAAGGGTTGGGATTACAGGCATGAGTCACCACTCCTGGCCACAACACTGTTTTGATTACTGTAGATTTGTATTAAGTTTTGAAATCATGAAGTGAGTCTTCAAAGTTTTTCCTTCTTTATAAGGTTGTATTGGCTATTTGTGGTCTCTAAGAGTCCATAGAAATTACAAGGTGAGTTTTTCTATTTCTGCAAGAAAATGTCAATGGGATTTTATAGTGATTTGACGTAATCTGTTGATCGCTTTGGATATTTGACAATATTAAGTCTTTTAATCCATGAAGTTGGGATGCATTTCCATTTATTTATGCCTTTTAAAAAATTTCCTTCGGCAATGTTTTATAGTTTTCATTGTACAATTCTTTTTGTCTCCTTGGCTAATTTAATTTCTAAGTATTTTATTTTATTGTATTATAAATAATTTTTAAAAAATTCTTCTTTTCACATTGTCCACTGTTCATGTATAGAAATG
This sequence comes from Macaca thibetana thibetana, assembly GCF_024542745.1. Taxonomy (NCBI): domain Eukaryota; kingdom Metazoa; phylum Chordata; class Mammalia; order Primates; family Cercopithecidae; genus Macaca; species Macaca thibetana. Next base: position 47,674,269 of record NC_065594.1, read on the forward strand.
CAACTGCTTTTTCTATGTTAATTTTTTACCTTGCTACTTGGCTGAATTTATGTATTAGTTCTTAAATGTTTGTGGAATCTTTAGGAGTATCTACATATAAGATCATGTCATCATCGAACAGGAATCATTGTATTTCTCCCTTTTTACTTGTGGTACCTTTTATATTTTTAATATTTTTAAAAACTGCCATACTGTTTTCTTTTTCTTGCTTAATTTCTCTGACTAGATCTTCCATCACTATGTTAAATAGAAGTAGTAGAAGCAGGTATCCTTGCCTTGTTCCTAATCTTAGAGGAAAAGCTTTCAGTCTTTAACCATACAGTATTATGCTTTCTGTGGATTTTTCATGGCTTTTATTATGTTGTGGTAGTCTTTTATATTTCTAGTTTGTTGAGTATTTTTATCATGAAGTGTTGCTGAATGTCACTTTTCACCAATTGAAATGGTCATAATGTTTTTTTTTCTTCATTCTGTTAATGTGTTGTATTACATTAATCAATATTTGTATGCACAGGACAGTCCTCTGGGTGGCCTTGGATCAACTCAGTTTTCCCCTTTGCTCATTTACAGTTTTCAAGATCAATTGTAAAATATGTTTGGAATATAATGTCCGAGATAGGAAGAGACTGACTAGAACACCTCAGGCTCTGTTCTAGTCCTCACCCCCACCATAGAAAAAGGATGTCCTTCAATTCTTCAGCAGGGTGAATCACATTTGACTCTAGTGTATAAGACCCAGAGCTTGCTGCTTTCCAGTCTTCTTCAGATTTCCAATTGATGATAAGACTCCATCTGCAACCAGGCAGCTTTCCTCAGCCTTGGGAAACTGCTCAGATTGAATCCTAAGTTTTTACTGTTCATTGCTGCCTGTCTGTAAGCCATAAACCCTCTTCATTTACCTTGTAAGCATGAGTGTTCTGTTTCATCAGATGCAGACAAGTTGGAAACCAGCACACTGTATGTTGAAATATCCTTGCATTCTAGGAATAAATCCTCCTCGATCGTGTTGTATAATCCTTTTGATTTGCTGTTGAAATTAGTTAATATTTTATTGAGGATTTTTGCATTATCAATGTGTATATGGGATATTGATCTGTATTTTCCTGTAGTGTCTCTGTCTGGCTGGTAGCAGGGTAACACTAGCTTTATAGAATAAATTAAAAAGTGGTCCTTCCTTTTCATTGTGTGTGTGTGTGTGTGTGTGTGTGTGTGTGTGTGTGAAAAGCTTAATAAAGGTTGGTTTTAGTTTTCCTTTAAATATTTGTTAGAATTAACCAGTGAATCTATCACCTCTGGGACTTTTTGTCATTGTTGTTGAAAGATTTTTGATTACTAATGTAAGGTCTTTACAAGTTATAGGTCTATCCTTATTTTATATCTCTTTGTTACTTAACCTTGGCAGGTTTTGTTTTTCTAGAAGTGTACCTATTTTATCTAGGTAATCCAATTTGGTGGTGTACAATTGTTCATCGTACTACTTTAATATCCTTTTTAAATTTCTGTAGATTCAATAGTAATACCCCACCTTCATTTTTTATTTTGGTAATTGGAGTCTTTTGTTTTTTTTTTCAGTCCATCTAGCTAAAGGACAACTAATTTTGTTGATCATTTTGAAGAATCAACTTTTGTTAAATTAATTTTCTCTATTGTTTTTCCGATTTTGTTAATCTATCCTCTAATACTTATTATGTTCTTTTTCTTCTATCTCTGAGTTTAGTTTGTTTGTTTTCCCCCCAGCTCCTCACATTGTGAAGTTAGATTGTTTATTTCAGATTTTTCTTTTTTTTAAATTTTTAACAAATGTAAGCATTTATAGCTATAAACTTCCCTCTTAACACTGAAGTCACTATGTTTATACATTTTTGTATGTTTTGTTTTTATTTTCAATAATCTCTAAATATTTTCTGATTTCCCTTGTGGTTTCTCCTTTGACCATTGGTTGTTTAACAATGTGTCAATAAATTTTGACGTATTTGTGAATTTTCCAGTTTTACTTCTATTATTGATTTCTAATTTCATTCTGGCATGGTCAGAAAACATACTTTGATATTTATCTTTTAAAATATATTGGGACTTAACTTGGGCTAACATATGGTCTATAGGGGTTCATGCTCCATGTGAACTTGAGAAGAAAAGGTATGTACATGTGTATACTGGGTAGTGTCCTGTATATGTCTACAACATCTAGGTCATTTGTTATGTTGTCTAGTTCCTTTATTTTTAATTTTTTTGCTTATCTTTCTATTTGTTCTACCAATTTTTGAGAGTTGGATGTTGAAGTCTACAGCTATTATTGTAGAACTATATATTTCTCCTCTCATTTCTGCCAATTTTTGCTTTATATTTTTGATGACCTCTTATTAAGTGTATAACTCTTTACAATGTTACATTTTCTTGTTGTATGAAAACTTTTATTAATACATAGTGTCTGCCTTTGTCTCATGTAAATCTCTAATGTGTCCGATACTAGTATGTAAAGCCATTCCTGCCCTTTTTTGGTTACTCTTCGCATGTAAATCTGTTTTGTCCTTTCACTTTGAACCCATTTGTGTCTTTGAATCGAAAGTAAGCATCTTGTAGACAGCATACAGTTGAATTATATGTTGTTGTCCATTCTGCTAATCTCTGTCTTTTGGTTGCAGAGTTTAATCTATTTATATCATGATAATAAGGTAGGACTTGTGCTATGTTGCTAATTGTTTTCTATATCCCCTATATATGTTTTGGCCCTCATTTCCTGTATTTCTGTCTTCTTTTCTATTTAGTTGATTTTTGTAGTAAAACGCTTAAATTCTCTTCTCACTTCTTTTTTTTTTTTTTTTTTTTTTAAATATTATATAGCTATTTTCTTTGTGGTTACCATGGGGATTTACATTTAACATCTTAGGGTTATAACAACCTATATTTATAACAGTTTAACTTCTATAACATATAAAAGCTCTGCTCCTTTACAGCTCCATCTTACCCTCTTTCAGTTGTTGATGTCAACAAATTACATGTTTATGTATTATGTGCCTCAAAACAAACTAATCATTCTTTTAAATGCATTAATCTCTTAAATTATGTGAAAAACAAAATGTAGAGTTACAAATAAACTTGAAGTAATACTAGTTTTTAGACTAACAGTATTTTTTTAAAAATCTGTTAGCTCTTAAATCATGAAGAAAATAAAATTGAGTTAAAAGTCGATGTTACAATGATACTAGATTTTATAATATTCATATATTTACCTTCATTGAGTTTTTTTTTTAACATAGCTTCAACGTACCGTCTAGTGTTTTTTCATACATGCACAGTGCCCTTGAACATTTATTCTAGTGCAGGTCTGGTGGTAACACATTCTCTCAGGTTTTCTTTATCTGGGAATGTCTTAATTTCTCTCTCGCTTTCAAAGGACACTTTTGACAGATACAGGATTCTTGGTTGACATTGCTGTTATTCTTTTAGCACTTTAAATATATTGGCCCACTACCTTCTGGTCTGCCAAGTTTCTGGTAAGAAACCTGCTATAAGTTCCATTGAGGATTCCATGTATGTGATGAATCACCACCTTCTTGCTCCCTTCAATATGAACTGTTTGTCTTTGTCTTTCAAAGATTTGTTTAGTACAGATTTCTTTCAGTTCATCTTACTCGAAGTTCATTGAGCTTTATAAATGTTAATAATCATTTTCTCATCAAATTCAGGTAGTTTTCTGCAATCATTCCTTCAAATATTTTCTTTGTTTTTTTTTTTTTTTTTGTCTCTCTCTATTCTCCCTCTGGAACTTTTGTAAAACATATTTTGAACTACATAATGTTGTCCCACATGTCCCTTAGACTCTATTCACTTTTTTCAATTTATTTTCTATTTCTTAGATATGATAATTTCCATTGCCCTATCTTTAAGTTTGCTAATTCTTTATTATATCTGTTCAAATCTCCTTTGAATCCTATATTATGATTCTGCAGAGAGGCAGAATCTATAGGATAAATAGAAAGAAAGAAGAAAGAAGAAAGAAAGAAAGAAAGAGAGAGAAGGAAAAAAGAAGAGAAAAAAATAGAGAGGACAGAAAGAAGAAGGAAGGAAGGAAGGAAGGAAGGAAGGAAGGAAGGAAGGAAGGAAGGGGAAGGAAGGGAGGGAGGGAGGGAGGGAGGGAGGGAGGGAGGGAAGGAAGGAAGGAAGAAAGAAAGGACGGAAGGAAGGAAGCAAGGAAGGAAGGAAGGAAGGAAGGAAAGAAAGAAAGAAAGAAAGAAAGAAAGAAAGAAAGAAAGAAAGAAAGAAAGAAAGAAAGAAAGAAAGAAAGAAAGAAAAGAAAGAAAGGAAGGAAGGAAGGAAGGAAGGAAGGAAAGGAAGGAAGAAAGAAAGAAAGAAAGAAAGAAAGAAAGAAAGAAAGAAAGAAAGAAAGAAAGAAAGAAGGAAGGAAGGAAGGAAGGAAGGAAGGAAGGAAGGAAGGAAGGAAGGAAGGAAGGAGAAAGAAAGAGAGAGAGAAAGAAGGAAGGAAGGAAGGAAGGAAGGAAGGAAGGAAGGAAGGAAGGAAGGAAGGAAGGAAGGAAGGAAGGAAGGAAGGAAGGAAGGAAGGAAGGAAAGGAAGGAAGGAAGGAAAGAAAGAAAAAGAAAGAAAAAGAAAGAAAGAAAGAAAGAAAGAAAGAAAGAAAGAAAGAAAGAAAGAAAGAAAGAAAGAAAGAAAGAAAGAAAGAGAAAGAAAGGGGACAGAGGACTAGATAGGGGAATTGACCCATATGATTACGGAGGTTGAGAACTCTCACAACAGTCTGCAAGCTGGAGAACCAGGAAAGCCAGTAGTGTGGCTACATTCAAATCCAAAAGCCTCAGCATCAGTGAAGTTGACAATGAAACTGTCAATCTGAGGCCAAAGACCTGAGACCCTGAGGGGTTACTGGTGTGAATCCTAGAGTTCAAAAGCCAGAGAACTTGGAACTCTGGTATCAATGAGAAGAAGAAGGGCATCCTTGTTTCAGGAGATAGAACAGTGCCCTTGCTTAGCTTTGTGTTTTTTGCTTAGCCCTCAGCCTATTGAATAGTGCCTGCTGAAACTGAGAGGAGCTGTTCATTTAGTTTATCAAGTCAAATGCTAATGTCCTCCAGAAATACCCTCACAGAAAACCCAAGAAATAATGCTTTACCAACTATGTAAGTATCTTTGTCCAGTCAAGTTGACACATAAAATTAATCATCACAAATCCCTCTAGTGAATTTTTCATTTCAGTATTGTACATTTTAGCTAAAAAATTATGTTTTTTATATTTTTCTTTTTATTTATATTTTAATTTTGTTTATGTTTTATTTTCTTGACCTTCACCACATTTTCCTGCAGTTTTTTGAGCATTTTTAAAATACTTGTTTTAAAATCTTTGTCTTCAGGTCTTTATTAGAAACAGTTTCTGTTGATTTGTTCTTCTTTTGAAAATGCCATACTTTTCTGTTTCTTTGTACTTTTTATGATTTTTTAAATTAATAACTGGACATTGGAAAGTAATAATGTGGTAACTCTGGAAATTAGATTTTCCTTCTTCCCTGGGAGTGTCTGTTTCGTTTTGTTTTCATTGTTGTAGGCTGTCTCTATACAAAGGATAAGCCAAATGTGTAACCATAAGGTCTATTTCAGTTCTTTCCTGAGCCTGTGCCCTTCTATGGACAAACATGGTTAATTTTTAATTTTCCTTATAAATATATTTGTATATTAACGACATCTTTAATGCCTGGCTTCCAATAGGGGAAAAGAGAAAAATGAAGGGAAGGAAAGAAAGCATTTCATCCCCTTAAACCCTCTGTAGGTCACGTCAGCTGGAGAAGAAAATGTTTACCACAATGGGAGGAGATACAACAGTAATGGTTGTCCACCTCTTTGTCTGCACCTGTGTCATCAGAAGCCACAATCAGTGATCAGAATACAAATTCTTGGTATTTGAAGGACAGCGTACTTATTTCCTTATTTATTGCAGACAAGCTATGCACAATCTGCTCCAGGAACATGTATACAGCTGCCAGCCATAGGACTAGTGATGGGAGATGGGTAGTTACTACTGTACAAAAGACTGAAATTCAGCAATATTTACCATGCTTTACCACACAAACCATTCCTTGGAAGCTGCAACCTTTCAATAGACTCCAGAGTTCCAAAATAATAATTATATTAAACAAACTATCCCAGTGTAATTATTATTTAGGTGGAGAGACATGTGCTTTATGCTTTTCACTCTGCCGTCTTCCCAGAATTCTCTCTTAGTATTACCTTTCTCTAGACAATTGCCATAGGGGCCTACCTTGCTTTATTGCCTGTATTTTCTCTCTCTAGTTCATAACCTTTATACTAGTTCCTCAACTGAATTGTTTTCATTGGTTTCTACTACCTACAGGATAGATTTTAAACTCCATAGCATAGCAGACCAATTATTGTGTGATCGAGAACCTACCAGTTTTTCAAATCTCAGTTTTAACTATTTCATCTTATGTATTCCATGCTATATTTTCACTGTTCCCTTTTCACACAATGTTTATCCATGAATTTAAGCTTATTATTTGCACATCTTGGAGTATCACTTGCTGTCTCTGTCTGTTGAAAGAAGGAAAGCATCTTTGAAAATCTCAGCTCCTCTATGAGGTTCTCAATCTCAGACCCATACAGTTACAACTACTTCTGTACCCTCACAGATGTTTTCACATATCCATCATTATATGGATTATATTTCTTAACCAACACATACATATCTTTATGTTTGTGAAGGACATACAAGCCTATATTTAAGAACAGGAGCCCCTTTCACTGATCATTTGCCAACTCAACAGCACAGTTTCTATCTAACTATTTTTCTGAATAGTACCTTTTGGCATTCTCTTCCATGCACAGTGAGGAATTTTTATTTTTGGGAAGACAAATGCAAACAGCTATAAACATGGTTTGAATAAGTACCCCATTTTTCTTGGCACTTTTATATGATATCTGTAGACTAGGGAGGTGCTTCCTTAGGCTGGCTTGACACTCACCTCTTCCTAACTTTCTCTTGCTATCTATAATTGCAGAGTTATCTTTACCCCATCCACATTTTTACTCTCTTTTCTTATTTATAGCTTTATTTTTGAACACTCCATGATATAAAGCAATCATGTCAGATGTATATTTATAACTTTACACTGTGCTAGTGTACACCAATGGCAAATTTCCTAACTTACAATCAAGCAAAGAGAGATACTGCTTGCAAGAATTTTGAGCTTTTTGATTTGAGTACAAAAAATAGTATTTGGCAGCAAAAAGAAAAAATGTGAATCAATCAGTCAGGATTATCTGATGAACGAAAATTCTGAACAAGAATCAACGATGCTTAGCTTAATGTGGACTTCTTCAGAGCTGGAAATCCATTTGAATAGAGAATGGCTAAAAGTAATTCATATGAGAAGTATCCTAATCTAGAAGAATATCCAGCCTTAACCATCATCACAAACTTGTATTAATATGATCTTGCAGTATATAACTTATATTTAATCTGATATAATTGTTTTTATTTAGAAAGTAAGGCTGGAGTTGTTTTGATTATTTCCAGAAATCTCTAAGATACATTCACCCACATGTTTCTGTTAAAAAAAAAGATGCATATCCTGGAAAATAGAGTTAGAATCCCAGCACTCTGGGAAAATTGAACCAGACACAATAGAGCAAGTATCTTTCTGAAATTTCATGTTGTTACTTTCCTCATAAGCTAAGGATGAGAGTGAGAATTTAACTTTTTAGCTTTCACTAAGGAGTTGATTATTTTGTTCTCCTGACTCTCACAGTTGGTGCATTTTCACTTATTATCTGATTATTATCAAACTAGGACTTACACTGTCTTTCTTTTATCTTCAAGGGTATATATAGAGTTAGTCATCTACATCTCAGGACCACAGCACAAAAGAGACACACGATGCATAAGCTGATCAGATTAGAGTCACTAGTGATTTATGATATAATTGGGTGCATATTAGGTGCTTGCACTCCTAAGGCAATTGATACCTAGCAAGCATGAGCAGATTACATACCAAGCATGCAAATATACTAACATCTATATGTCATGTGGTACAAATTTATTTTTAAGGGTATGTGCCCTTAATATACTGTAGTTCCTCAATGACCTTATTTCATTCATCTTTTTATTTACATGACTACCACACATAGGTATTCTATCAAGGTTTGCTGAATAAAGGGAAAATTTTGACTGTTCTTTCCTATAATTTCAATATCATAGACACACTGACCTTCTAACTTTTTTTTTTAAATAAAGACTTCTGAGCTGTATATACGTTACTTAACTAAGATCTCTAATTCTCTTTTCCATTCCCTATGTTAAGGCTACATATTTAGTGAATACAATTTATTAGCATGGTATTCATCTGGTGGTTTTTTTGATGTTCATTTAGAAGTAGACATACAAAATTCATACTTTTTTTCACAGCATTAAATATATTTCTATAGAATAACTTTAAAAATCTGACCAATAAATATTATTTCCAAGGAATATTTGTTAATTCACAAAATCTTCGACAAAATAAAAAAATCATGGTTTAAAAAATTTAGTAGGTTATTTTATTACAAGATTCCTCAGACCTGTTTAATATGCTCATATGTACTATGAATTTCTAGGATTGAAATGCAGGATGTAGTCCTTTACGTAATTGTTCACAACACCTAGTGTTTTCATTTCTTTACTTTTTTTTTTTCTTCTTTTTTTTTTTTTTAATGATTGAGGGTGTTCAGTCAAATACACATTGGGAAGCACCATCATAAAAAGTCCTAATTAGAAAATTACCTTCATCAATTTCCAGCTAGTCTAGAACTCCTCCTCATCCTACTCCACCTGATAGGCTCACTTACGACTAGGTGTTTTTTTTGTTTGTTTGTTTGTTTTTTTTAAGGAGTCTCACTCTGTCGCCCAGGCTGGAGTGCGGTGGCGCAATCTCGGCTCACTGCAAGCTCCGCCTCCCAGGTTCACGCCATTCTCCTGCCTCAACCTCCCATGTAGCTGGGACTACAGGCGCCCGCCACCGCACCCGGCTAATTTTTTGCATTTTTAGTAGAGACGGAGTTTCACCGTGTTAGCCAGGATGGTCTCGATTTCCTCACCTCGTGATCCGCCCGTCTCCGCCTCCCAAAGTGCTGGGATTACAGGCGTGAGCCACCGCTCCCGGCCAATGACTAGGTTTTTTGTGTGTGTATGTGAATTTCCTTTTAATATAACCCATTCTGCTTCTCCTCCAATATTCTAGATGTTAGAGCTAATATGAAGGCTACAATTTTGTTCAACTACCCAAATCCCATATTGTTGGAAATAACTGATATCTACCATATATACTGCAAATTGTCTAATATGTTGTATATTTTAGATAGGTTGGTTAATATGTAATTAAGAAATATTCTTTGATTTTAATTCAATAAAAGTAGTGTAAAATTAATATATAATTATGAATAAAAGTCCTATATAAAGCTCTTGAGTAAATTCAAACATAGTATAAGCAAAGTAAACTCCAGAAAGTTATTTTATCTTTTCAGAAATATGGCATTGATATTTCTGAAAATACTAGTCTGGGAATTTCTAGATCTTGATGGTGGTGGGAGGAAGATAGGTTCCTAGATGGGAAGGGACAAGTCCCTGGTGAAACCCCACCTTCAAGCTGGGGATGATGTGAAGCCTGGGGACTGTGGGCCAGTTCTGGTGAAGTCCTGAACCTGGAGTAAAAACTTCATTAAAGCCTTTCAGCCAGTCAAGTGGTGCTTTTTCCAGGCCCACTCATGAACCAATCAGTATGCACTTCCCCCTGCCCATGGACACATCAGCACACACTTCCTCCATTCTGAGCCCATAAAATCCCCCAGACTCAGTCATCCTCAGACACTTGTTGGGACTACCTACCTGTGGATGGGAGCTCCCTAATTCATGTCTTCTCTCTGCTGAGAGTTGTTCAGTTACCCAATAAAGCTTTTCTCTCCCTGCTTACCCTCCAGTTGTCTTCGTAACCTCATTCTCCCTGGATGTGGAAGAACTCAGGACCCTCTTAAGGGTAGGATGAAAAGTGCTGTAACACTTTCCTGGCTGGCTTTCCAAGCTGTGGGTGAGAGCTAAAGGGCCTGTAACATACTCCTGTCCCACTCATTGAGTTACCCAATCTCAGACTGTGGGAGTAAAGAGCGGTGATGCTTCTTGGGGCCCAGACCTTTTGATTCCCAGAGCCAGAGCTGTAACACTATAGCCCTCCCACCCTCTACTGGCACTGGGCGGCTACCTCACACAATGAGAAGCAGCATTCAGGCTGGGCCAGCCCAATAGCTGTGGGCCAGCGTGGGGCAGTGGGACTGAAGGAGCTGCAACACAAATGGGCCGGAACATGTTCCCTCCCCTCAAAACATGCTGACCCTGCTTGCCACACTATAGGCAACAAGAAGAAGAAAAGAGCTGAGGCCCTTCTGAGATCCCAGACCTTGGGGGTCCCTGAGCCAGGGCTGTGACAGGCTGTAACACTTTCTTTGGGCCTCACCGGTTCCTGGCATCTCTGAATTTTTTTGGTGCCACTGGGTTCCCTTAATCCAGACACTGGTGCCTGCAGTGGAAGCTGCTTGTGGTATGTCTGGTCCAGACACAGCCTCACATGGAGTTTGCGCCTGTGCTGTCGCCTGGAGCTGCCTGTCCCACCACAGCAGTCGGTGTGCCTGGCTATGCGCAGTGGCCGGACTCAGTGCTCACTTGCTCACACACCCTTCGCTGCTCCAAGCCTGGCTTGCCTTTGGCAGGCATGGGATCCAGGCCAGTAGTGTGAGCCGAGCACAGCCTGCCAGGTTGAGTGGGTGGAACAAGACCAGTGGGTTAGGGGCAAAACTCAAGCAGAGGTGCCACCGGCTACAGAGGTTTCCAACTCGTGAAGTGACACCTGAAGAATCCTGCAAAATTTTAACACTATAATGTTTTGCAAATTGGCAGGTGAATAAAATATCTAAAATATCACTGTCACTAAAATTTCTTCTAGGTATAAGATTCTATGATAGAATTTTATCATCAATCACTTACATTTAGTTAATAAGCATAAAGCAAAATTAAAATGTAATAGAAATGCATAAATCATCATCATCATCACTACCACCGTGTAATTACCATAATCACATAGAGTTGAGTTTTAAAGTAAATTTCTACTTTTAACTTTCCCCACTAACTTCCTTAAACTCACATAAAGAAATAATCACTTTGATGGGCTTCTGTACTGTTCAATGACTGGCTTATAGTTGAAGCAAACTTTTGTAAATAGAACTTCTTAAAATAGTTAATGTGGAAATTCAGTGTCCACTAGCGAATTCTGAAAGAGAGTGTTCTAATTATTTCATATTAAAACTAATGTCATTTTAATTTATATTAATTATGATATATTTGAACAACAACAAAATGATACCTCTCAACCAGCATTGACTAAATTTCAAAAGCTAGTGGAACTATATAAAATATATCATGAATAAATACTGCAATTCTCAGCTACATAATTTTAGGTAGCCCAATATTTTACACTGTTAGTTTAAGCCTTCTTTATCTTCCATAATTTCAGGTGTGAAATGTGATATTTTATGAACTGGTGGCATTGTTTGCTGATCTTTATATTCAGGTATAAATTGAAGACGTAAATTGAAGTATGTGTGCATGAATGAACATTGAACAAATACATGATCCTCAGGAAGTAATTTTAAAATGACTTAGATAAAATAAATTATATGCTACTGAAAAGCTATTGTCATGTTATTGAAGACAAGTTTCTTCAATATTTTACAACTTTCCAACAACCCAGTAGTATAAACTTCAGATTTTTATGTATACACATGCATGTAGATACACTCCCAAATTATTTACTCATGTGTCCTCCCACAATCTATTAGGTAATGCATACCAATTAGATTTGTGGAGAAATGAAAGCTATAAGTGATTAAAAAATAAACTGCTATAAAATTCAGGACTGAGGCACCAGATAAGTTTTCAAGAGTGAATATGACTTCCTTCACAATCCAAAAAGCACATTACAACAGGTGTACGGTAGGTCATCAGTGACATTTAGTAGGAAAACAAAATATAGCTAGAGGTAGGTTGAGGGAGTTCTATATATATATGAGCATAAATTAGTCTGTTCATAGGTACTGAGAAACCAAAATACACCTTTGTTTAGAAGGAATATCAAGGTGTATGGTAGAGCTCCAGAATTGGAGAAAAAGGGATATTGAACAAGTTCCCAGGCAGAAATTTGGATATGGAATTAAAATACAGTGACCCAACTATTAAAACTAGAGAATAAGGCAAAGGCTTGGCTATAGAAAAACTTTCTAGTTCACTCATTAATCGATTCAATTAAAATATTAATTGAGAAATTACCAGAAATTTAGGTGTTGAGTATATGAAGATGAGAAAGACATACTTATCCTCTCAAGAAAAAGAATATTTGGAGACAGACATGTGACAAATGCAGTGGGGTGTGTTGAGAATTGTAATTGAAGTCTTCCCAAATCACAACAGTTGACACACAGTGGATGTTGGGTTTAACAGGAGTCACAGAGAAGTTCCTAGATATGCTAAATCTGTATTTGTGCATAGCTTGCAAGGCTTCTTTTAATGGTTGTAATGAACAATTTGTGGAGAACATTTAAAGAAAAACAACAATATGCATAAAAATGTGGAAGCAAGAAAAATCCTGGCACATTCTCAGGATGGAATAACTGGTGATAAAAAAAGAAAACTATCTGGGAGAAAAGTGTCAGGGATTGAGTCTGGGAAGGACAGGGCGGTACCCAGATTGAGAAGCACTTACTGTACAGAAATAAAGCTGAAGTTTTCATCCATGTGACGTGGTGGGTCCTGAAAGTTTCTATATTTGTGGAGTAAAGGGAGTAGTCTCACGTTTTAGAAAATCAGTTTAAAGGCAGTAAATATTGGTCTGTCAGAAAGATTGGAAGAAGCAAGACAAATTAATGAAAATACTGAAATGCTCAAAGCCAGAGATGATGAGAAACTCAATAAATGTAGTGACTCAATGATGAAAATGGATATTTTAGAAATATTTTAGCATTTAGATAATAAGGCTTAGTTGACTCGCATAAGTGAGACAGAATAGAGGGATCACTCACACCTGGATTTCTGTGCCAGAGAATTTGTGGGTGGTAGCATCATTCACTGCCTCAGCACTCTGCACTGAGGTGGAATTAGAAAATATTTGAGGGCAGTAATGACTGACTTAAGAATTTCTGTGGTAGGTGTATTTGTGGAATGCACCAAACATATTAGCCAAGAATCTGTATAGAATCAATGTAATATGTGCATGAAATATTTGAGGCTGGAAATGAAGAATTACGATGCATAAAACTAGACTAAGAGAAAAAAACAAAGAAACATACACAAAAAGACATGCTGCGGTGTCAATTTATTGCAATTAGAGTTGAGAAGAATTTGAGTATGAAGGCTGACAAAACAACTCCTTGTCTATCAGTGTTCTGGTTTTCATCATAAAACCTTTTAGCAGCTTCTGATTATTCACTTTCATTAAGAGTTAAAACATAATGATTAGCCTATGACTCATCTTGTTTGTTTCTCAACAAGATTTTCAGTTTTTCCAAGAACTGACTTACCAGGGAAAATCAGGAAGCAGAAATTGGCGTCCTTATTTGATCTCCTGGAAGGGAAGCCCAGATTCTGAAAGACAGTTTTCTGCAAATAGCTTAAGAAACTCATAGAAAATCTTTACGGAAAATTTGTGGAGAGCCATGACTGTAGCTTCTCTATAAAATGATAACTCTTTGCCATCCTCCCTTTGTGGTTCTGCTTTATTCAGCACCTTAGTCTATGTCTGTTGCTATAACAGATTACCACAGACTAGACAATTTATGAAGAACAGAAATTTATTGACACACAGTTCAGGAGACTAAGAAGTCCAAAACTACAAGGCATCTTGGAATGGCTTTCTTGTTGCTTCATTCCATGGTGGAAGGGCAAAGGCAAGGCAAGAGAGAGCAAGAGGGGTCCAAACTCCTTAAAAGTCCTCTTATAAGAACTCTACTCTGTGAACATACCTATTCTTCTGATAATGGCATTAGTTCATAGATAAAAAATGTGTCCCCATGACCCACCTCTAGTTAGGCCCCATCTCCCAAATCCTGGCACATTCTCCCAACACCACCACATTGGGGATTGAGTTTCCAGGTCTTGAACTTTGGAGGACACATTGATACCATAGCATACAAAGAATTATAAATAATATCAATCAAATATGATAATTAGAATATTCAAGATTATGAGTGTCAAGGTTTTAAAAGCATATGAATAATCAATTTAAGTGAGATTCCAAGCCAAAACTACCTATTTTTGTTCTGTGAATGTATCAAACTATAGATAATAATAACCAATAGTTTTTTTCTAGGACATAGAAATCAATGACAGTGGGAAGAGTAGCTTCTACTTCCCAAGTATGGAGATGGTTTCTGAAGGCTACTTTTCCATTGCATGATGAATACACACGTGCACACACACACACACACACACACACACACAGATGTTAGATTATCTGAAAATGCCTGACAGAAAAGAAAACAAGGAAATTAAAAAATTAGGAATGAAAATTATAGGATAATATTTGGTTGAAAAGCTTGTCAAATCCTACTAGGAAGGTAAGAATGAAACAACTAAGAGCTTATTTAAGTGTGGAATTGGGAAGAAATTTTGAGGAAACTTGATTTTAATATCTAGTAAAAGAGAATAGCAATTGTCTCCTGCCTAATTCCTATAAAAGATGAAATATATTAGATGGGAAAGGAAGTCTAGTTTATGCTCTCACAGACCTTCTAGAAAGATCAATTTCAATCAAAGCATCATAGTTCTTACTCTGAAAAGCCAGAAATAGTAAAAGGAAACAAAACAACTAAATACACAAAATATTGTATATTGTTAGTGGTAAAGTATCTTACAAAGACATTGTTATTTTTGAAGCATAAGCAGGAGGAACCCAATTCAATTAATCAATTCATCAATGTGCAAATTCAATTTGCACATTGTAAAGCGACCTCTATCCTCTATTCTTCGTCAGAAGTTTCTCCGAATACATTTGAACTGGTTCAATGGAGAAATGCCTGCACACTGGGTGGCTAAAACCTCCAAAATTGCACTGCACTTCTAGTGAGCATCATTTTGATTCTGTTTATTTGCATCTGTTGTCACACCAAAAGTTCCTCAAATTAAACTTGATTTGTTTGTTTAATTTCTGCTCTCAGCTTTAATGCTTTCACTTTGGTTACTTCTGGTTTGAATCATTTTTATTTTACTTTTAAAATTTATCCTTTCACAAATAACCTTAATTGACATCTGAACAATTTTAGCTTTAGCTCTTATTCTTCGCTTGATCAAGCCCAGGGAATCTTTAGTTTTATTCACCTCTACCACAAATTATAAGTCCTAATTTATAGCATGTGTCATAGGAACTGGTGGCATTTCGCCTGGATGAGAAAGGATAACTTACTTAGGTTGCATCTCACTATAAGCTACTTTTGTTTTGTCTCCCAACTTCTTTTAAGCCAATGCTGAAATACTCAACAGTTCTGAAGAATGTCTCTAGATATACTGCTGGAATTATTATTATGCATGACATGGTGAAAACTATTAGGGCATAAAACAATACTTTATATCTTCCCTCTTTTTAAGTTAGCCTTTCTCTCTCTCTCTCTTTTTTGGAATCCAGCTGAAGAGGTAGGCAGAGAATTGGGTTAGGACTTATATAAGACTAAAGCTCCCTTAGACCAGTGAACCCATGATTGAAATGTGACAAAGTTTTAGAAACTCCCGCACTTTAAGAGAGAGTACAACAATTATATCATGGGGCCTAGAATCAATAGAGTAAAATGCAGCACCTTCTCTCTCCCACCTCGAAACATTATTGAACTAAAACAACAGCTACCCTTAATGAAAAGAGTTTTTGATGATTTTCTTGAGATTATCTTCTCTTAATATGTGTAATAAATAGTTTCCATAATCTCATAATCCATGTATCTTGGTAGAGGTACTGTTAATATCTTGGATATAAATCTGAGCTCTTATCCTTGGTATAACAATATTTTCCCATGAAAGTAATTTTAGAGATTGCCCTGTTATAGTTATGCATATTAGATTAGCATTGAGAATAGTAGTTCTTAATGTAAATTTAATATGAACCAGCTAAAGACCAAATTTTATTTTTACTGTAGTCAAGCTGATTATCTTATTTGAATATTATTTGAAGCTTTGTTTCTCTGCAGGAAAGAATTAATATGATTAGCCAAAGGTGTGGGCTGTTTCTGAATAAATACCTAAATCCCTATTTGTTCTACCTATAATGCCCTGAGTCTTGTCTATCTTTTGTGATGTTTTCCTTAAGAATCAGAAACTCTCATATATATACACATATAGCTATTATTTTGTCCTGAAACTCTCTTCTACCAGATAGCTAATCTGTATCTATACATATTATATATAATATGCTATATATTATATATAATATAATATATGCTATATATACATATATAATATATATTATATATATAACACAATATTATATATATATAATTCCCCTAGTTGAGATTATAAAAACAGAAAAGCATGGCTATACGCATCTCTTATAATTTCTAAGGGGTCAATGTGACCCATTAGAATTGCCCCCACAACCACTGATCTCTGACATTCTAGACACATAAAGCAAGGAAATCTAGGTTATGCAATTGATGTTGTCACAGTCTTGTAGGGTTTGAAGAGTGTAATTAATTAAAATATCTCCCAGAAATAGTTCATGTTAAACTAAGTTGTCTGACCATGCATTACAGAAAACTATTGTATTAAAGGATTATACTTGTGAGAGTTTATAATATCCACAAAGCTCAGAAGTAAATACTCAAGTAATATAAACTGTGGTGGGGTATTTCTAATGAAATCCACTTTTATATATGAGACAGGGAAATACAAATTTATCCATCAATGTTTCTCAGTGGAGACTTCTGGTAACATATCAGATTCTATCTTTTTCCTTTTCCCACTAATCACTGGCCCTACAGAGGTGAATAGTCTCCTATGTTACATGTTCTTCATTTCATAAATAATATGACCTTCTTGTTTCCCCATTTTTCTGAACTATAATTTTAGATGGAATGCAGATATATGCATTTTAGCTTATAGATTCACATAATTCTGGAAATATTTTTAAAATAGTATATGTTTATATTATCAAGAAAATATATGACTGTGCCAAAGCATATCTAGTATCTGATGATTTCTTACCATTTGTACTACCACCATCCTGGTCCAGGCCACTGCCACCTTAAGCTTGGATTATTGTAAGAGTGTTAACCACTCATCCCTCAGGGACTTTGTACTGGCTATTACTTTGCCCTGAAACTCTCTTCTCCCAGATAGCTAATCTGTCTGTTTCTCTCATTCACTTTCTTTGGGTCTCTGTTCACATATTGCCTTAAAGACGAGTTCTCCCTTGACAACCCTAAATAAAACAGCACATGCTCCAACTTGCCCCAGACTATATCTGTACTCATCCAGGGCTATATATTTTTCTCCATAATACTTAATGAGACTTACGTCTTAGTTCATTATCTGATTGTATTGCTAGACTTCAGGGAAGAATTCTGTTCATATAATTTATGTACATTACTACAGTACATAGAATGATGACTGGCATATAATAGATAAATAAATCAAGATAGATAAATGAATAAGTAATACAATTTGTTAAATGAATGGCTAGGATCATTGCTTGATAACAGAATTTTGTTAACTATTAGATTAATAGCAATTTTTAAAGCTGATAGGTGAGGTAAGGCCACTTCTTCGCTTCTATAAACTTTAAAACTGACTTAATCCTTGTACATCAGAATTATTTGAAGAATAGAAACCCAAATATATATTGATGTGAAGTAATTTTAAAAAGTATTCCCACAAATTAATACATATTACTATTATCTATCCATAAATACTGTCTCCAGAATATTCGGTAAACTGCCATAGTGTCATACCAGGCAGTGGCTCAGCAGTAGATGATCAATTCCTCAATGCCTATTTTCAGTATGATACAAATCCATTTCTTAGCCCTGCATTACAAATTAATCTTAATTAGGAAAAATAAAAAAAGGAACATTCAAGAATATCTACTCATTCTCCTGAAAAGCCATGTGACTTATAAGGTTAACCCAACACCTGTGGCATCTGTGACGAAGAGCCAGTGCAGAGGACTGCACTGAAAGTAGGAGAAATAATAGTGATAACTAAGATGCAAGGGAAAATCATTATTGAATACATTGTATTGTACCCTTGAGATGAAAGGAGAGGTTAGAGAAAAGATGAATATAGATTTGGAGAAGAAAAAAAAAAAGCAAATAAATACACAGCTCTAGAATACTGAAGTCTAAGGGACCTATGAAAGAGATTCACAGCCTCAAAGTCACAGAAACACTTGAGATAGAAGAGCTTCTTAGGGATCAAAATGCTAAAGGAAAAATCTGGAAAATATGGCAAGGTGAACAACTCATATACCAAAATTGAAAGAAGAATTTCAAAAATATAAATAGGAGAGTTACCAAGTTTTTAAGAGACATAACTATTATGACCAGAACACATATTTCATATACTTAATAAAGCATTTTTCTTTGTTTAAAATAATTTGAAGAGCAATTTTCAACAGTGTTTTTGAAAAAGGGATATTTCACCAACTTGCATATGCTAAATGGTCAATAATTTCATCACATTTAATACAAATTTTAAATATCATTTTAGAAAACCATTTTTATGGAGGAAAAAAATCTCAAGAAGAGCTAATTATTATACTTCTCTCTAATGGCAGATCAATTTTTCTCTCTGTTACTGTCTAATAATCTTGATTGTACTATACACCATCATATTAGAAAATTTGGGCTGTGAAAGTGTTGCATATTTCACAGCAATATATTTTCAACAATTATTTTATGTTCTTGTATGAAACAGAAGTCATCTTTTAAGAACACAGAGTATTTTTGAGAAAAGAAATAATAATGCTCAACCTGGCTTACAGGATTTAAACATTATTTATATATCCAAGACCAACTTTAAGAAAAGCACCAAGAGAACTGAACTTTGCTTTGAAACAAAGGGATTGTTGAGCAGTACTCTGCAGAACATGTTTCATTCATCATCTTCTTGAGGGATATTTTGATATGAAGTTTAATTTGAGACATCAGTTACCATCTCTAAAGAATCTCACAAAGCTTATTTTCTACCATTCCTTTTTTTTCAGTTGTCGGGAATGGAACTAATCAAGTTGTCAGGAATGGAACTGATCCAAAGTGCTTTTATGATCTGCAATTTCAGAAATAATCCTCATCCACCCAACTCAAATATGTACATAGGTCTCTCTTACTTGCTTAGAAAAAGATTTTTGTTATTAATTTAAAAGTTAGGCTAACTTTTTTTTTTTAGTGAACACAGAATGAATACAATAACCCTTAGCTATTTCAGACAACACAGAGAATATGACAGATGATATTTTCTAAGATATGACTGAAAAGGGAAAATGGAAATAGTTTATATTTAAGACCAAGAATGTTATTTAAAAGAACTGAAAACAGGCCACATGTTTTGCCTTTGGAAAATGTAAAATAAGATTAATTCTAATAAAAATGACATTGTGTTATACTACAGAATAAATTAAAATTCATAGATTGAAAGGAGAAAAAGAATGGATTATTAAGGAAAGGAACACAGGTTTTTGTTGAAAAAATCCAACTGATATTTGGAGCTTTAATTAGTAGTAAGAGAATTTTAGGTTTGTCAAACAACACACAGTAATTTCATGAGGAAGTTGTTATAAGCTAATTTGATATGAATGGAAACAGATCTAAATTTATTCTGAAAGATCTTATATGCATTATGTTCCCCCAAGTGAGGCTGATACTTAGATACTGTGAGATAATTTTTGTTATGAACCATATAAAATAAGTAAAAATAGTCTTATATTTCATTGCTCTCTGGGAATTCTCCAATGGTATGGAAAATCGCTATATTCCTGAGATGATGTCATATAATATCCAACTACACAGTTACCTGAATGTATTAATATAATTGATGAATGGACAATATGTCATGATAGTCAATACTGTTCTCAAATTTTCATAGTGATGTCCCATTTCTTAAGCATATCAATATAACCCATTCAAGTGGAAAATAATCTATCATCAGCAAGAATTTCTATTGAACATTTCCTTAAAATTCCTATAGTGAGATGCAGATACCCCAGAACAAATTAAAACAAGTGACATGATACATTGTTTATCATACCTTCCTCACCACAAACACTACTAAATGCCTATTTACACACATGGAAATAGAACATTTTAATTTTATTTCAGTATTTTGGGGGGAACATGTGGTTTTGGTTATATGTGTAAGTTCCTTCTTGGTGATTTCTTAGATTTTGGTGCACCTGTCACCCCAGTAGTTTACATTGTACCCAGTGTGTATTCTTTTATCCCTCACTCCACTCCCACTCTTTCCCTCAAGTCCCCAAAGTCTATTATATCATTCTTATGCCTTTGCATCCTCATAGCTTAGCTCCCACTTATACGTGAGAACTTACAATATTTTATTTTCCATTCTTGAGTAACTTCACTTAGAATAATGGTCTCCAACTCCATCCAGGCTGTTGTGAATGTCATTATTTCATTCATAAATGTAGAGTTTTGAATTTCTATTTCTTAATACACTACCAGCAACATGACAGAAAACTAGAAAAAAACATTGAGTTATCAGTTATGACTTAAAGTCTATTAATGGTTCTTCCAACAAGTACTTTCCGTTCTGGTAAATCATTTAATCACTCTGGAAAGCCTATAAATGGACTGGGTGCAGTAGCTAAGACCTGTAAGTCTACTGTTTGGGGTGGCCTAGACAGAGGGATCGCTTGAGGCCAGGAGTTTGGGACCAGTCTGGGCAACATAGCCAAACCATGTCTCTTCAAAAAATTTCAAAAATTAACCTGGCATGAGCCTGGGAATGGTGGCTCACACCTGTAATCCCAGCACTTTGGGTGGCCGAGACGGATCACAGGGTCAGGTGTTCGACACCAGCCTGACTAACATGGTGAAACCCCATCTCTACTAAAAATACAAAAATTAGGTGGGTGTGGTGGTGGGCGCCTGTAATCTCAGCTACTCAGGAGGCTGAGGCAGGAGAATTGCTTGATTGCTTGAACCCGGGAGGCGGAGGTTGCAGTGAGCCGGATTGCACCATTGCACTCCAACCTGGGGGACAGAGCGAGCCTCCGTCTCAAAAAAAAAAAAAAAAAATTAACTTGGCATGCTAACACGTGCCTGTAGTTCTAGCTACTTGGGAGACTGGGGCAGAAGGATTACTTGAACCTAGGAGGATAAGGCCATGGTGAGTTATGATTATTTAATTAGACCAAGAACCTGTCTCTTGAAAACAATGACTGTAAATGAATTGGCTAATTTTATTAAATTTCTTTATTATTTTATGAACTCCTGATTTTCTTACCAGATAGTTTTATCACATGTATAGGTCACTAAATAACTGTTAAACAATAACATCATTTACAAATGTGAAGTGCTTACATTTAGCTAAATGAAATAATTAAATGCATTTTATGCAGTACCAAGGGTCACATTTAACAAAATAGTTGTAGTTTTTTTCTAGTATTGGTTCTTGTGTATGTTTTCTTGATACACAAAAATTAAAAAGACAACAGAGTAGAGATTAAGAGTATGGGACTCTGGAGCTGGAACAATAATGTTTGAATTTCACCCCTAATAACTTACTAGCTCTGTCTTCTTGTGGAAGTTATTTAACTTGGATTCTTAGAGTTTTCTCCTCAGAGAAAAGGAAATAATAAGAGTACTTATCTCATAGTGTTGCTGTAAATAATAAGAGAGCCAGTTGAAGTTGGTGCTAGCTATTGGTTTTATAATTCCTTCCATTTTCCCACATTAACTTTTTTTTCACATGTTAGGTTTTGTTTTATAATGTTTTCATATTCAAGAACAAACTTGACAGTTCAAGATGGATCTCAGAGGTCTTCAGGGTAAAAACTAATTTCATCACCATCACCATTATATTTATGTTGTTTGTGTTAAGATACAATGTGCTCACCACATTTACTTCTTAAAAGTTACATAATTGTAAATTTAGAAAACCCCATTGTCTCAGCCCAAAATCTCCTTAAGCTGATAAGCAATTTCAGCAAAGTCTCAGGATACAAAATTAATGTGCAAAAATCACAAGCATTCTTATACACCAGTAACAGACAAACAGAGAGCCAAATCATGAATGAACTTCCATTCACAATTGCTTCAAAGAGAATCAAATACCTAGGAATCCAACTTACAAGGGATGTAAAGGACCTCTTCAAGGAGAACTGCAAACCACTGCTCAGTGAAATAAAAGAGGACACAAACAAATGGAAGAACATACCATGCTCATGGATAGGAAGAATCAATATCGTGAAAATGGCCATACTGCCCAAGGTTATTTATAGATGCAATGCCATCCCCATCAAGCTACCAATGAGTTTCTTCACAGAATTGGAAAAAAAAAAAACTGCTTGAAAGTTCATATGGAACCAAAAAAGAGCCCGCATCTCCAAGACAATCCTAAGTCAAAAGAACAAAGCTGGAGGCATCACGCTACCTGACTTCAAACTATACTACAAGGCTACAGTAACCAAAACAGCATGGTACTGGTACCAAAACAGAGATATAGACCAATGGAACAGAACAGAGTCCTCAGAAATAATACCACACATCTACAGCCATCTGATCTTTGACAAACCTGAGAGAAACAAGAAATGGGGAAAGGATTCCCTATTTAATAAATGGTGCTGGGAAAACTGGCTAGCCATAAGTAGAAAGCTGAAACTGGATCCTTTCCTTACTCCTTATACAAAAATTAATTCAAGATGGATTAGAGACTTAAATGTTAGACCTAATACCATAAAAACCCTAGAAGAAAACCTAGGTAGTACCATTCAGGACATAGGCATGGGCAAAGACTTCATGTCTAAAACACCAAAAGCAATGGCAGCAAAAGCCAAAATTGACAAATGGGATCTAATTAAACTAAAGAGCTTCTGCACAGCAAAAGAAACTACCATCAGAGTGAACAGGCAACCTACAGAATGGGAGAAAATTTTTGCAATCTACTCATCTGACAAAGGGCTAATATGCAGAATCTACAAAGAACTCAAACACATTTACAAGAAAAAAACAAACAACCCCATCAAAAAGTGGGCAAAGGATATGAACAGACATTTCTCAAAAGAAGACATTCATACAGCCAACAGACACATGAAAAAATGCTCATCATCACTGGCCATCAGAGAAATGCAAATCAAAACCACAATGAGATACCATCTCACACCAGTTAGAATGGCGATCATTAAAAAGTCAGGAAACAACAGGTGCTGGAGAAGATGTGGAGAAATAGGAACACTTTTACACTGTTGGTGGGATTGTAAACTAGTTCAACCATTATGGAAAACAGTATGGCGATTCCTCAAGGATCTAGAACTAGATGTACCATATGACCCAGCCATCCCATTACTGGGTATATACCCAAAGGATTCTAAATCATGCTTCTATAAAGAGACACATGCACACGTATGTTTATTGCGGCACTATTCACAATAGCAAAGACTTGGAATCAACCCAAATGTCCATCAGTGACAGACTGGATTGAGAAAATGTGGCACATATACACCATGGAATACTATGCAGCCATCAAAAAGGATGAGTTTGTGTCATTTGTAGGGACATGGATGCAGCTGGAAACCATCATTCTTAGCAAACTATCACAAGAACAGAAAACCAAACACCGCATGTTCTCACTCATAGGTTGGAACTGAACAATGAGATCACTTGGACTCGGGAAGGGGAACATCACACACCGGGGCCTATCATGGGGAGGGGGTGGGGGGAGGGATTGCATTGGGAGTTATACCTGATGTAAATGACGAGTTGATGGGTACTGACGAGTTGATGGTTGCAGCACACCAACATGGCACAAGTATACATATGTAACAAACCTGCACGTTATGCACACGTACCCTAGAACTTAAAGTATAATAATAATAATAAATAAATTTTAAAAAATAAAAAAATAAAAAATAAGATGGTGTTAGTCTTAAATAATTATGCATTTGAAGAAAATTTTCAATGTGCTTTCACAGAAGTACAGTAACGCATATTTTATTTTTGTTGTAATCACAACTGTGATTAAGTAATCACAATGTGATTACTTATCACTTTTATTGTATTTCATTCAGTTCAGTTGACTTAAACTTTCTATATACAGTAGCTGATAATTGGATTTATCTGTTTAGACAAACATTGTGTATTAGTCTGTTCTCACACTGCTATCTAGAAATACCCAAGGCTGAGTAATTTATAAAGGAAAGAGGTTTAATTAACTCACAATTCCGCATGGCTGGGGAGGCCTCAGGAAACTTACAATCGTGGCAGTTGGCAAAGAAGAGGCAGGTACCTCTTTACAGGGTGGCAGAACGAAGTGAGTGCAAACAGGGGAAATGCCAGACCGTTATAAAACCATCGGATCTCATGATATTCGCTCACTATCACAAAGATAGCACGGAAAGAACTGCCCTCATGATTGAATTACCTCCTCCTGATCCCACCATTGATACGTGGGGATTACAATTTAAGATGAGATTTTGGGTGGGGATGGAGTCAAACCATATCACATGACTACACAGTGATCCTGAAATTGTCTAAGTTAGCTAGATAAATTAAATGATACAAAGTAATCTAATCTAAGAGTTACTTAGCTCACCCACATGACCTCAACAAAGCAGATAGAAAAGGCAGGAACCAATTTAATTCAATGGAATTGAACAAAGGGAATGTAGTGGTAAACATTGCCATTATTTTCCTTGTATTATTGGGATAAGATTCTCTTAATTCCTTTAACATATCTGGCTGGTAATGGATGCAGTAGTAATAAGTGGTTTGGGACCATGACTTAACTGTATTGTGGCTGCCCTGTTTTAGCTATCTTCTCAAGGGAAAAACTGAGTAACTGACCTGAGTTTTAAAGAATTATATAAAAAAGTCTTATCTTATTCACAGCAACCTCTCTCTCTCTCTGTTTTTTTACAAATGTCTACTACAGGGAACCACTTTATTGATCAAAACTTTCCCTATTTTCATATATATTCTGAACTAAAAAATAGCTAACCATTGTGCCTATTGCTTTGTAAATCTGAAATGACTGTTTAAGTTGTGGGAAAGCATGCATAAAAATAAAGATGTCAAATATTAAGTTGCCCCTTTAGATCTCTTCCCGTACCTGAAGATAGGACGCATCTTCACTAATTATCGTTTAGAAACGTCGTCTCCCTAAGATACCCAATCTTGATGTATGAACACTATGTCAAAACTGATTCTATGTGTTATTCCTATTTTAATGTCAGTATGAATATATTTAGCTATGCCTTAATTGATAAGACATGATCTGGTCTGAGAAAATGACATGGAAAAGGACTATGGACTCTCCGTCTCTTTAGAATCTCAAAAAAACCACTTTTATTTTAAGAGTAATCATTTCCTTGATCATCCATTTCCTGGGAGGGTTCTTCAAATGAGAACATGTGAGATTATTTTAGGTTGACAGCTCTCTAGTGGCAGCTTACTTAAACCAGTAATAAGCTCATTAAATCTAAAGATTTCATAGAAACTGTGATAAGAGACACAATCAACTTAAGGGCTTTTCAGGGAAAAAAAATCATAAAAGTCTACTTTAGAACAACTGAATAAGAGCTATTTGATTGCCACCTTTCCAAGTACCACCAAGTCACTCTGATATTGATAGATAATGAATACCAGAAACTCACTAGGCTCAATGCTCGTTTCAGCAACGTTCACCTTGCTTGGAATGCTCTTCATTCCTTTCATCTATCAAAATCCTGTCCACTTATCAAGGCTGAGCTCAATATTTCTCTTCCGTAAATGTTTCCCTGACTCTGACAGCCTTCAATTATTTCCTCCTTCTCTGAATTCTGATGACAATTTTAGTATCAATGATTTGTTTAGGACTTAATCATAGTATCTTGCTTTCAACTTCTATTTTAATGGCATGAACTTGTTTTACAAAATTATTTATTAACTTTTCTATTTGGCAGGACATGCAAAATCCTAGGAGCTTATCCAGTCTGAAAACATTCTGATCTTTCACAGGTTAAATTATTTGGAAGACAAACTTGGAGACAGATGTTATTATGCAAAATATTTACTAGGAAAATGTTTATCTTTGGGTAAACACCTGTGGACAGGGGATAAAGAGAGTAACTGAGGAGAAAAATAAGTCAGGCTGCACTGCACTTTATCTTTACAACCATCTCAAATGACCTAACAGAGAGCTCTGAAACTGGGATGGCTTTTCAGAAGGGTCCTACACTGGAACAAGGGAGGCAGGTCTTTACATATCTCATGAAGCACTCGATAGCTTACCTCACTAGAGGTAAGCTGTCCAGGGAAGGTGGGTGAGGCAACTCTGTCTACTCAAGGGTAATATATAAATATAACTGAAAACTGAACGATGTCTACTGGGAGTCCCAGCAATTGGAAAATTAAGTATTTTTGTTTTGAATAGAGGTTTAGGTGACATATTCCAGTATCCACTACACATCCTTAAATGAAAACTGGTCAGGAGTGCAACTCAAATATGTTATTATCTACATCAACAAAGATGCAATATGGTGCTGTAGAAAACTATACCCAAACAAATAAAGAATGTGAAATGCGTTTATATTTGTGCTTCTATGCAAAGCAGAACAGTGCTAGAGGATTATTCTGTCTTCAGAGTTTCCCAAGAGATTGTGTGAGTACTTTGTCAAGACTGCATTGCAGACCAACTTTTCCATCTGCCCAGGTCTGCCTTCTTTTTTCTGTTGCATTCTTGTTTTCCAAAGAGCATGCCTCCTAATAAAATTCCTGTTTGATAATATATATTTCAATATTTAAGAGCATATATAGATGGTCCCTGGTATTAGTAAATGCAAATATGACTTTGTTGCTTCTTTTGAACTTCCTGGAGCACTTGGACGTCTAGAACAACTGCTTCAAAACAGCAAAGAAGTTATTGAATCTAATATTACCACGTGGGATAAAAAAGCCCACTATAACATTTATTGTATGGTATATTTAATAGATAAATAGACTTTGGACTGGAAAGTCTTTCCTTAATGTGATGTCAGCTTCTACCGGGATAGCAGGAGGCCACAACCACACGGTAACTGCTTGTAGAGTATAAAACGGCTGATTGGTGTTACTTTAATGAAATCTCAAGACCCAGTGATAAGCTGAAGGTGGGAGCATCAGTGAAGATCTCAGATTATAAGGCGGTATAGAGCAGCAATGCATTATGAGAGAGTTATGTTGTATATAGTACGTATGAGGAATGAAAGTAAGTTGTCACTAGACATCAGAGGAATTTAGGAGAGACGAATTCTTAGAGAATAATTTAGTAGTGAAGAGGTCATATTAAAGATTTGAGGGGCATTCCATCATTGGAAAGGAAAGAATGGATAAAAGGATTGCGGACATAAGGGATATGAGAAATTAGTCTTAAAACTTCACAGATATTAAATTAAAATGCAAAATAGCAAATATAGGCAATGTAACGATATTTTTCACGTTAGTTTTACAAGTATGTGTATGCATGTGTTTTCTATGGATTGTAGGAAAATAGCCATAATCTGGTAAAAAAGCAAGCAACATAAATACTAACTATTCAGTATGTACCAAATAATTCATTCATATCTAGTACTCAACAAAATAATATCTAATACAAAAAGTATTCATTGAGTATCTGCTATCAGCCAGTAAGTGATCTTGAGACTGAGGCTAAATAATGAATAAAACAGGAAAAATTCCTGTGCTTCTGATTATTTCATTCTAATAAATAAGAAATCACATTCTTAGAGATCTTCTTTCCAATCATTTTCTAATATTTCCTCACATATTGGAAAGGCTAATATATTAAAAACTGGATACCAAACTCCATCTTGCTAGGATTCTAGGTGAAAACTAATGTGTGCCTGGTAGATAAACTCATATGTGATTTGAAATTAGAAATACAATAGAAGCCATCTTCTACCCTTGTTTCAAAGTGGGCACACCTATGTAAACATATCCCTAAAATCTGAAGAAGCTGAGAGGCCAAAGACAAATCCAGTTTCTCAAAAGTTAACATTTAATAAAGACTTAGGAACAGAAGCCATGTCTGTGTCTCAGGCAGGGGTGAGACAAGATGATGTATCCCTGCACCATTACCCCCTTGACCCAGAGCTTATATACGATAGTAGAGGGGTGGTTCCGAAGGGATTTGAAGGACAATTGAAGTACAATAACATCAAGGCTGTTTTAACCTAAGGCTCTTATTTATGGTAAGTATGTGCTCTTACACAAGGAACAATATCTAAACTGGAAATCTTAGAGCTTTTCCTGGAATTCGGGTTAGTCAGAAGTCAATATGGAGGAGCAGCATCCAAGATGGACTTGCTTTGGTCTCCACATTCCTTTATTAACTTATTTCCTGCTGGCAAACTTGCTGATGAAATTTTTCCTACAGAGTTTTGTCTCAAAAATGGACGCCGAGAAACAATTGTGGCAGCAGAAGAATGAAGGATTCTTGATTGTATGTTTGTGAATACATATAAAGATATACGTTCTTATACTCAAGACTTGTGTTGCAATTTCATGGGTAGTAGATTACTAGTGACTCCGTTGTTTTAATTTTTCTAGTAATTATTCTAGACTTACAGTTTTGGCTGCTCCTAAGACATTTCAACAATTTTGTTAGTGAGAGGTTACAATGTGCTAGCAGCCCTCACTCTCAGCGCCTCCTCAGCCTCTGGCCTCGGAGTCCACTCTGGTGGCGCTTAAGGAGCCCTTCAGCCTGCCACTGCATTGTGGCAGCCCCTCTCTGGGCTGGCTGTGGCAGGAGCATCCTCCCTCTTCTTGCCGGGAGGTGTGGAGGGAGAGGCATGGGCCAGAATCGGCGCTGCGCCCGTGCTCGGGGGGCCACTGCGAGTTCCCGCAGGTGCGGGCTCTGCGAGCCCTGCACACGGAGCAACCAGCCAGGACCGCAGGCCCAGGGCAGTGAGGGACTTAGCACCCAGGCCAGCAGCTGCGGAGGTTGTGCGGGGTCCTCCAGCAGTGCTGGTCCTCTGGTGCTGCACTCAAATTCTTGCTGGGCCCTAGCTGCCTCCCCACAGGGTGGGGCTCGGGACCTGCAGCCAGCCATATCTGAGCTCCTCCCCCTGTGGTGGGCTCCTGTGCCGCCTGAGCCTCCCCAATGGGAGCCGCCCTCTCTTCCGTGGCGCTCCGGTCCCATGGACAGCCCAAGGGCTGAAGAGTGCAGGCTAGGGATTGGCCTGGCAGCTCTGCCTGCAGCCCTGGTGCAGGATCCAGTGGGTGAAGCCAGCTGGGCTCCTGAACTGGATGGGGACTTGGAGAACTTTTATATCTAGCTGGAGGATCGTATGTGCACCAATCAGCACTCTGTGTCTAGCTCAGGGTTTGTAAATACACCAATCAGCACTCTCTGTCTAGCTCAAGGTTTGTGAATACACCAATTGGCACTCTGTATCTAGCCAACCTAGTGGAGACTTGGAGGACTAGCACTCCGTGACTGTGTGTCTAGCTTAAGGATTGGAAATGCACCAATCAGCACTCTGTGTCTAGCTCAAGGTTTGTAAATGCACCAATTGGTACTCTGTATCTAGCTAATGCTTTATCTAGCTAACTAGCACTCTGTGACTCTGTGTCTAGCTCAAGGATTGTAAATGCACCAATCAGCACTCTGTCAAAACGGACCAATCAGCTCTCTGTAAAATGGACCAATCAGCAGGATGTGGGTGGGGCCAGATAAGCAGGAATAAGAGCAGGTTGCTGGAGCCAGCAGTGGCAGCCCACTGGGGTCCCCTTCCACACTGTGGAAGGTTTCTTTTTTCGCTCTTTGCAATGAATCTTGCTGCTGCTCACTCTTTGGGTCCACGCTGCCATTATGAGCTGTAACACTCACCGCGAAGGTCTGCAGCTTCACGCCTGACAGCGAGACCACAAACCCACCAGAAGGAAGAAGCTCCAGGCACATCTGAACGTCTGAGAGAACAAACTCCAGACACACCATTTTTAAGAACTGTAACACTCACCGCGAGGGTCCGCGGCTTCATTCTTGAAGTCAGTGAGACCAAGAACCCATCAATTCCGGACACATTAGTATTTAATTATCTACCTAGAAGTCCTTCTTATTCAAAATACCTAAAGTGATTCCTGTTTCTCTCACTGTACTCATACTGCTAGTTCAGGTACAACATTGTCCTATCACTCAAGATGTTTATAATGTAAAAAAAATCAGTTAGCATATACATCTTATTAGAGGTTGGTTATATTCTTATATTCTCTTTCTAATTCATTTATCAGACTGGATACATCTACAGGACAGTAAAATTAATCCAAATACATAGAAATAATACTCTGGTTTGCTTTGCTAGATAAATGCAAACAACATCTTTTGCATTATAACTAGACTTAATTATTTTCAGTAATAATGAAATAATCTTGAACAATTATTTTCCTGTTAGCAGTGGACTTCCAATGCAATTAAATAATAGAGTTTTCCCAGTCCTCAGTATGACTCCTATTGAGTACAAGACATAGTGTTTGCTTCCATTCTATGATGATAAACCCAGAGACAACTTTCATATCTCACCCTAAGGAAGATGTGTTTACATTAGAGAATAATGTACTACTTCTCTCTTTCTGGTATAGAAGTAGTAGATGTGACAGCTGCCATAGATAAAGGCTCTTAATTTCAGGATTCTTCTTTTGTGAAAACTTCTGTTTTTGCTTAACAAGGATGTTCAACTTCCTGGCCTTTTGTACTTAATTCTTGATACTTAATATTTGACTACTAAGCCAATACTATTTTGTATGTATGCAATGCATGAATGCATTCTAGGTTTTGTCACACATGTCCTGGTTAGTTAAGAAACATGTTTGATAGCAGGGAAACAATTCCCAAAGCATACTACCTTAAGCAAGATAAAAGCTCACGTAAAATTCCAGAAGTAGGCTGTCCGGGCCTGCTATGGCAATGTTCAGTCATCATGGACCCTTCATGATTAAAGATGGAACTGTAGCCCTCACATCCATATTCAAAGCAACAGAATGAAGAAAATGGTAGTAGAAGAGGGCCTGCAGTCCCCATTTAAAGACAGATGCCATAAGAGGCTACTTCTGCTTATATTCCACTAGACAAATTTTAGGTACATGGCCAGACCTAGCTGCAAGAGAGACTAGGAAATACTGTCTTTATACTGAGTGATCATATGTCTAGATAGGTATCTACTGCAGATAAATAAGGGGAGAATACTTACTAGTGAGACGTTAACAGTATCTGCTCTACCTTATGAAAGAGATAATTCTAATCTTGTAAAAACTCTATAAACTACAACATGATTCACTTTTTAGGCTAGTATAAATTTTTACAACCCAAAACAGGCATGGACAAAATAAGAAAATATAATATAGACCAATCTAGTAAAATGCTCAAATTAAAAAATGCTAAATAAAATACACACACACACAGTTACCAGCAGTGTGCTTATTTTTGGAATTTTTATTGGAGGTGGTTCATCCAGAGAAAACAGAACATTTCTTAATAAAAAAGACAGCTTTAATAGATGAAAGAACAAAAAAAATGGTAATTTTCACAGGTAGAAAAAAAACACATTAACAAAAATTGAAAGGGTATTTAGTCAATCATTCAACATCTACATATTTGAGACTTACTATGTATCAGGTAGTTACAATTTCAGGAACTGGGGATAAGATGATAAATTTTTAAAAAATCTTACTCTTATAAAGCATAAATTCCAGCAAAAATATATCTTAAGAAATTAATTATAAAGGACGATTGCTTAACCTGAAAAAAAGGTATCTATCAAAAGCAGGTCAGTTATAATACTTGATGCTGACACTTTACAGGCTTTCCCACCAAACATATAAATAAGTGTGAACGCTTTATATCACTGCTATTTTACACATTATTTGAGAGGCCCTGGCAATTACAATAAGGAAAAATATGACTTGGAGAGAGAACTTTTAGAAAAAAAACAGATTAAAGACACTTGTCCTCTTATGAAATTGAGACAGAAGATTTGTATGTGAAACTAAAACAACATGATTATCTCTAAATATTTTCAAGTAAAATTTACTACATAGCATGAACAAATGAACACCTCAAAAAGAGTTCTTTCAAGTTAGTAAAGATATAATGCGCTATTTAGAATGTGATACTAATACAATGGAGGCTTTTTATGAAAAAATTACTTTAGATATTTTCATTATGCAAATAGAAACTAGTAATCTTAAATAAGAAGGTCAAATCTTTGAAACTAATAAAAAATAAGGAAGACTACATTATGCCTTTAATAAAAGTGTAGGAAAAAGTACAACTAATTAAACTGAGAAAAAAATTAATTTGAATACACTAATTTTAATTGTTTTTCACAAGATATCACCATCAGTGAAGTGAAATTACAAATCTCAGAATCAATTTGTTTTTACCACATATCCAATGTCAACAAACAAATAAAAAAGCAAACAATTCAACATACTAATAATAAAATTTACTCAAAACATAAAGCTTTGTATAATATACACTCAGTTCTGTAAATAATTAGGAAAATGCAAACCAAAATAATCTTGACTAATTCAACATACTTCAGATTAGCAATCTTTATAAAGTGTGTTATAAAAGTATTTTAGATATGATTGAATAATTTTGGTGGAATTCAGAATTTGTACAAATTTGTTGGATAGAAAACTGGAAGTTGATAATACTAGAATATAATGATCCTAGTATTCACTTCTGAGCCAGGACCCTAGAAAAATCCTCACTCATCTGCCCAAACATACATATATAGGTATAACCATTGGAGCCTTGTTTGCAAAATCAAAAGTTATAACTAACTTAGTTACTACAAGTAAATTGATGAATAAAGTGGATATTTTACAACAAATCATATATAAAATGTGATTTATAAAGTCTGTCAGAATAAATACATATCAAAAACATGATATTGAAAGAAAAATTACACTATGGAATGATAAGTATTATCCAAAATACAGTGCATTCTTTTAAAAAATATTCTTATGTAGAAATAATATGAAGACATGCAAAAATACTAAATATTAAATATACTGTAATGATTAGATGAAGAAAGAAAAGAGAAGAGAATAATGTTTGATTGCTTTTATTATCTTGAAGTATTAACAAAACTAGAAAAGAAAATATTGGATATCCTGGTTATTTTCCCTTCATTTGAAGTTTATTTTAATGAAGATGATTTCAGCAGAAAACAATAATTACAGTTTTAAGATAGCCAATTAGTTACTATGCATTTGCTGTGGTGTTAAGGTCTCTAAAAGCAATAAACACTTGCTTCCAGTTAATTTTAAAGCCCTTTGGTTCATTGTTACTATTTAATTTCCAAAGTAATTTCCATGCTGATTAAAACCTTTAGTACCTGCACTGAAGGATCCTATCAAAAGCAACTTAATTTTTTATGAATCTTAAAAAAAATAAATCTAGCCTTAGAAAATTTGAAGTAACAAAATGTGGTAACAGGGAAAGTGTTGCATTACAGGGTTGAGAATGGTGCTCTCATAAGCCATGAGCCACTTCCTCACTTAACCTTTTCCCTCAGGTACAATTAATTATTAAAAATTTATTGAACAACATGTAAATTTAGAAGAGCAAATGTTTGCAAATAAGTCTTCATTCTCTATTCTTATTTTCCACACAATTTTGAGGCTTCATAAAAGGAAATTTTTATGGTCGGCTACAGTCTCCAGATTGAAAAGAGGTGAAAAGATTTGTATCTGAAACTATTCATTCAACAGTTTTGAGCACCTAATAGATGCAAATACTGTGCTGCAATTTGAGGCTACAAACAGGTGAAAAGTGTGGTTCCTGCCTCCAGGAGTTAAGTTTAATTTTTTTAGTTGATGATAATATTAGAATAATCAAGTAAATGTATGTGTTGGAAAATAATCTATTCTGTGACTACTACATCAAGAGCATCCAATAGAGCCAATGTAACATTGTGATTAAAAATGTCAGTATTGACTCTGCTACACACTACCTATGTGACCTTGAAAAATTATGTAACTTCTTTAAACCTTGATTTCCTCATTGGTAAATAAAACTAATAATATTTCATTGAATTGTTGTTTGGAAGAAATTATATTACTGCACATAGTGAAATGTTTGAAACCAGTGTGACCTTGCTAATTATATTGTTATTAGGTTCTCACTTCAAAATGTTATGATGCCAGCAAAACTATTTAATAAACTGATTATTTTCCATGCAACACATTATAGATTGACTATTGAAATGAAAGCTCCCTTTGGAAATAACTTAATTACCTTTAATTGTGAACAAAATGCTCAGCTATTATATGCAGCTTATTTTCACAATGTGATCCTTATGAATGAAATGCATTTTGAATTAATAATAAAGCCAACTCTAAGCCAACTTCAGTTTTGAAATATTTTGTGCAAAATATGTCATATATATAGACACATTCAGTTCTGGCTTTTATGTTGAAATAAAAGAAGATCAAAGAAGGTTAATAATATAGAGAAATGATCCTTTTAAGGTGCTCTACAGAAGGAATATCGTTGAATTTTGACAAAAATAATATGAATTATAGGCACAAACATTTGTGTTGATAAAATCCTTGATTAACCATCTTGAGTCAATAGCATATGAGCATTTATATAAGATAATAAAATAAGGAAAAAATACTTGAATAAAAGAAGTAATAAAGTTATAAATCACTGAAAGACAAGAAAAGATTCTCAAACTGTGAGATAGAATATTCATTACTAAGAATGTCATCAGTTTTAGAAGAGATCATTCAAATGTCTCTGGTATACAGCATTCTGCATACTCTTTTGTGTCATACAGTAGTTCCTCCTTATTCATGTGGGATATGTTTCAAAACCCCCACGAGATGCCTGAAACCACAAAAAGTACCAAGTCATGTAAACGATATGTATTTTCCTATACATACATACTATGTATTGTGGATATGCTGGGTAGAGCGATGGTTCAGATCCCAGGCAGGAAGGAGCTGGACAGCAAAAGACTTTATCATACTACTCAGAATTGTGCTCAATTTAAAGCTTTTAAAATATTCATATTTTGAATTTTTCATTCAGTATTTTTGAACCATGGTTGGCCACAGGCAGCTGAAACTGCAAAAAAGATGAGAAGAGACTACAGTACTTGTATCTGCTCTTTTAATTTATTTTTTATTTTATTTTATCTATGTTTTTGATACTGAGTTTTGCTCTTGTTGCCCAGGCTGGAGTGCAGAGGTGCAATCTCTGCTCACTGCAACCTCCGCCTCCCAGGTTCAAGCCATTCTCCTATCTCTGCCTCCTGAGTAGTTGGGATTACAGGCACCAACTACCATGCCTAGATAACTTTTTGTATTTTTAGTAGAGAGGGACTTTCATCATGTTGCCCAGGCTGGTCTCGAACTCCTGACCTCAGGTGATCCACCCGCCTTGTCCTCCCAAAATACAGGGATTACAGGCATGAGCCACTATCTATGTCCAGCCATAGCTACCCTTATAAATCCTGAAGACATGGACAGTATAGACAAACCTACAAGGTTTTGTGAGTTTAGTTCCAGACAAATGAAATAAAGATAATCATACAATTTTTTTGGTTTACCCATGTATGTAAAAATTATGTTTAAGCTATACTATAATCTAAGCGTACAATAGCATTATATCTAAAAAAGAATGTACATATCTTAATTTAAAAATACTTTATTGCCAAAACATACTAAAGATTGTCTGAACCTTCAGCAAGTCATCATCGTTTTGCTGGTGGAGTGTCTTACCCTGATGCTGATGGCTGCTGACTGAACAGCATTGTTGTTGATGAAGATTAGGATGGCTGCAGTATTTTCTCAGAATAAGATAAGAATGAATTTTGTGCATTGATGGACTCTTCCTTTCCTGAAATATTTCTCTGCATCATGCGATGCTGATTGATAAGATTTTGCGCACAGTAGAATTTCTTTCAAAATTGGAGTCAGTCCTCTCAAACCCTGCTGCTGCTTTATCAGCTTAGTTTATATAAT
Organism: Macaca thibetana thibetana; assembly: GCF_024542745.1. NCBI lineage: Eukaryota > Metazoa > Chordata > Mammalia > Primates > Cercopithecidae > Macaca > Macaca thibetana. Next base: position 47,710,510 of record NC_065594.1, read on the forward strand.
CTTTATAACCTTTGTTGTTGTTAATTCAAGAATGTTCACAGCATTTTTTACCAGGAGCAGTTTTCACCTCAAGAAACCACTTTCTTTGCTCATCCGTAAGAAGCAACTCCTCATCCATTAAAGTTTTATCATGAGAATGCAGCAATTCAGTCACATCTTCAGGATGCACTTTAAATTCTCTATTTTCAGAACCTGTGCAGTTACTTTCCACACTGATGTCTTTAACCTCCTAAAGTCATATGTGAGGACTGGAATCAACTCCTTCCAAATTCCTGTTACTGTTAATATTTTGATCTCCTCTCATTAAACACAAATATTATAACATCTAGAATGATGAATCATTTTCAGAAGGTTTTTAATTTATTTTGCCTAGATCCATCAGACGAATCATTATTTATGTCAGCTATAACCTTACAAAATATATTTCTTAAATAATGAGACTCGAAAGTCAAATTTCTCCTTGATCCTTGGGATGCAAACGAACATTGTGTTAGCAGGCATGAAAATGACATTAATTTCCTTGAATAGCTCGACTAGAGCTCTTGGGTGATGATCAGGTGCATTGTCAATACGAAATAATGTTTTGAAGGGAATCATTTTGCTAGCAGTAGTGTTACAGGACAAACAGATTTGTATGGCTGCTACACTGTAATAGAGCAATACATTGAGATAGCAAAGTTTGCAGCAGAGAAAGAGTTGAGGGCAGCTGATTGAGGAGATAGAAAGAGACCACCAAATTCATCTCCCTAAGGAGTTCTGGATTGAGGTTTTATGGGGATTTTGGTGGACAAGGAGATGTAAAATTTGGGTCATTGACTGGTCAGGTGAAGAGGGAGGAAATCATCAGGATATGAAAATTCTTTGCATTCTTTGGTGAGTCAACTGCTGGTGGGATCCTTCAGACCAGCTGACATCAGTAGTTTCATAATGATGCAAGGCCTGAAAGAATATCTCAAATGGAAAACCTAAGTTTCACAATGTTCAAGCTGTCATCTATGGAACAGTTTAGGGGATCTATAGTCTTGTGACAGGGTTTATGCGATTCCAGGGCAATA